>NC_063259.1:17902537-18273964 GCF_019578655.1 Ricinus communis | reverse complement strand
CCAAAAGAAAGGAAAAGAAATCGCGAAGCCCTTGTTCTTCTCCTTACTACTACGTAAGTATCAAATCGAATCGATTTAAAGACTAGGGTAGACAAAGAAAACAAAAGAAAGGAAGGACGCGAGTGATAAGTCTATATTAGAGAGGATGACTCATGATTAGCTCGCAAAGTTCTTGAAAGAACCCATAACTTGATTTCCCACAAGGTAGAAAATTGAAATAGTATGCTCATTAGCCTCAAGTATTCAGTTGCATGCAGTTTTTATGATACGAATCCCTCATTCCACAAGAGAAAGAAACTAGAAGCTAAATACGAATTAATAAATAAAGAAAGATTAATAAACTAAAGTCAAGTCAAGAACTAGAGAGGAGTTGACTGGTCAACCATAGTCATAGATTCTATGAGCCAGCTTAACGAAAATAAGGAGAAATTCGTGTGGGCCTACCTAATAACACTCTGAACTAAATTACTTCATCAGAGCGCCAGCATCAAACGGCCACGCCTCGCCAGATACGCTTGGATTAATCGAAAACAACATGATTTTTTCCTTTTGCGCGTGATTTATGTCTTGTCCCGCTTGATGATAAAGCAAAGCATCAACGCCACTTGCAAAGCTTGTCAACTGCCTTCTCATGCTCATTAGCCTCAAGTATTCGGTTGCATGCATTTTTTATAGTGCGAAACCCCTTATTCCATAAGAAAAAGAAACTAGAAGCTAAGTACGTATTAATAAATAAAGAAAGATGAATAAACTAAAGTCCAATCAAGAACCATAGAGGAGTTGCCTGGTCAATTGTAGTCCTAAACTCTGTGAGCCAGCTTAACAGAAACAATGTGAAATTTGTGTGGGCCTACCTAATAACACTTCGACCTAAATTACTTCATTGTATGCGTCCCATCATTCCTTGTTCCTCCCGGCATTAGGACTCCAGTTGGCACAAGGATTAGCGTAAGGATTCATGAGAAGGCAGTTGACAAGCTTGGCCGGTGGGGTTGATGCTTTGCTTGATCATCAAGTGGGATGAGATGTAAATCCATGCGCGAAAGGGAGAAATCATGTTGTTTTCGATTAATCCAAGCGTAATACAAGCAGGAACGTGATAGTTTTGATGTCTACGACGCATACAATGAAGTAATTTACGTCGGAGTGTTATTAGGTAGGCCCACACGAATTTCTTCTTATTTTCGTTAAGCTGGCTCATAGAATCTAGGACCAAGGTGGACCAGTCAACTCCTCTCTAGTTCTTGATTTAACTTTACTTTATTCATCTTTCCTTATTTATTAATTCGTATATAGCTTCTAGTTTCTTTCCATTATGGAATGAGGGATTTCGCACTATAAAAACTGCATGCAACCGAATACTTGAGGCTAATGGGCATACTATTTCAACTTTCTACCTCGTGGGAAATCAAGTTATGGGTTCTTTCAAGAACGTTGCGAGCTAATCACGAGTCGCCCTCGCTAACATAGACTTATCGCTCGTGTCCTTCCTTTCTTTTGTGTTCTTTGTCTACCCTAGTGTCTAAATCGATTCGATTTGATCCTTACACCCAGCCTTTACGGAGAAGAATAAAGAACTTGCGATTTCTTTCCTTTCTTTTGTGCCTCTCTTTCTAATCTTTGTTTAGTATGATGGTTTAGTGCTATTTGGGGAGCATAAGCATGAGTGTCAAATGAAAGTGTGTTGATAGGAAATCATTGTCTTAGTGACCATACACCCCAATAACTAATGAGTTATGATACATATGGAATGCAAGAAAACACCCTACAATCAAGATGATTCCAAAACCCAAGGATCTCCTCAAGTGAAGTTAGGGAAAAGTAGTTCCCACAATGAAGCTAGCATTTGAATTCAACTCCAAATGCCACAAACCAAGTATGATTTGATAAGTTAAGAATCAAACACAAGATTTTGGTTAGAGAACGCCACAAACTAAAAAATAGTTTGATAAGTTCAAAGTTCATGCAAGAACATAAGCAAAAACACTCACAAAGAGCAAATAAAGATTATCATTCATCAATTTATCTTACAAATGAATTTGGCTTTGATTTTTATAGCCAAGACAAGACAAAGAACCTAAATGGATGTCTTTTGAGCTTTACCACGTTTTTCCCTTTAATTCCCCTTAAAACTCATCAAAAGTGGCTGTTTTATACATTGATGCCACTTATTTTGTAACTCCCAAATGACAACTAAACATGTGCACTCATTTGTAACTCTATACAACACACATATAACTTACACCAAATAAAATAATCCTTAATTAAATAAAGATAAACTAAAATAATTACTTAAGCTAAAACCCAAAAGATAAGAACTCGTGTAAATATGAATTACGCCCAAAGGCCTAATCATAGTCGAATAACTTTTATTCTTCAAAATGGACTGAATGCGTCATTATAAGGTTGGACTCTTGTTTTCATGCATGAGTTGCATTTCCATTTTGGACCTTTTGGTGCATGCCTTTGTAATGGAATCTCATGGAAGCCTTGATTCATATCATTAAATGATAGGAAATCATCATCTTAGCAACCATACACCCCAATAACTAATGAGTTATGATACATATGGAATGCAAGAAAACATCCTCCAATCAAGATGATTCCAAAACCAAGGATCTCCTCAAGTGAAGTTAGGGAAAACTAGTTCCAACAATGAAACTAGCACTTGAATTCAACTCCAAACGCCACAAACCAAGTATGATTTGATAAGTTAAGAATCAAACACAAGATTTTCGTTAGAGAACGCCACAAACTAATAGAAATAGTTTGATAAGTTCAAAGTTCATGCAAGAACTTAAGCAAAAACACTCACAAAGAGCAAATAAAGATTATCATTCATCAATTGATTTTTACAAATGAAGTTGGCTTTGATTTTTATAGCCAAAACAAGACAAAGAAATCTAAATGGATGTCTTTTGAGCTTTCCCATGTTTTGCCCTTTAATTCCCCTTAAACTCATTAAAAGTGGTTGTCTTTTACATTGATGGCACTTATTTTGTAACTCCCAAATGACACCTAAACATGTGCATTCATTTGTAACTCCACACAACACACATATAACTCACACCTAATAAAATAATCCTTAATTAAATAAAGTTAAATTAAAACAATTACTTAAGCTAAAACCCAAAAGATAAGAACCCATATAAATATGAATTAAGCCTAAGGGCCTAATCATAGCCGAATGGCTTTTATTCTTCAAAATGGACTGAATGCTTCATTATAAGTTTGGACTCTTGTTTTCACACATGAGTTGTATTTCCAGTTTGGTCCTTTTGGTGCATGCCTTTGCAATGGAATCTCATGGCAACCTTGATTCATATCACGCGTGTAAGTGGCAAGCATGGACATAGATCCATTGCTCGGAGAATGCAAGGAAATCAAATTAGTTGATCGAGTATTGATATCATTCTCGAATGAAATGAGATAAGTTAATCGAGCATTGATATCATTCTCGAATGATCTTATTCGAATCTTTTGGAGGAAGGAGGGAACGATGAGAATCGAGGCACGCCCAAATTCAAGACTTGGACCATTGGGATAGCTATCATTCCTTATACCTCTCGGCATGAGGACTCCTGATGGCACAAGTATTAGCATAAAGAATCATGAGAAGGTAGTTGATAAGCTTGGCCGGTGGCGTTGATGCTTTGCTGGATCATCAAGCGAGATGAGATGTAAATCCATGCACGAAAGGGAGAAATCATGTGGTTCTCGATTAATCCAAGTGTAATATAAGCAGAAACACGACCGTCTTAATATTTAGGATGCATACAATGAAGTAATTTAGGTCGGAGTGTTATTAGGTAGGGCCACACAAATTTCTTCTTGTCTTCGTTAAGCTGGCTCGTAGAATCTAGGACTACGGTTGACTAGTCAACTCCTCTCTGGTTCTTGATTTGACTTTAGTTTATACATCTTTCTTTATTTATTAATTCGTATTTAGCTTCTAGTTTATTTTTCTTATGGAATAAGGGATTTCGCACCATAAAAACTATATGCAACCAAATACTTGAGGCTAATGAGCATACTATTTCAGTTTTCTATCTTGTGGGAAATCAAGTTATAGGTTCTTTAAAGAACTTTTGCGAGCTAATCAAGAGTCACCCTCTCTAACATAGACTTATCGCTCATGTCCTTCCTTTCTTTTGTGTTCTTTGTCTACCCGAGTGTATAAATTGATTCGATTTGATCCTTACGCCCAGCCATACGGAGAAGAACAAAGAACTTGCGATTTCTTTCCTTTATTTTGCGCCTCACTTTCTAATCTTTGTTTAGTAAATGATGGTTTAGTTCTATTTGGGGAGCATAAGCACGAGTGTCAAGTGAAAGTGCATGTAAGCGGGAAGCATGGGCACAGATCCATTGCTTGGACAAATGCAAGGAAATCAAATTAGTTGATCGAGTATTTATATCATTCTCGAATGACCTTGATCGAATCTTTTGGAGGAAGGAAGGAATGATGAGAATCAAGGCATGCCCAAATTCAGGACTTAGACCATTGGGATCTCCATCATTCCTTGCTCCTCTCGGCACGAGGACTCCTGCTGGCACAAGGATTAGCATAAAGAATCATGAGAAGGCAGTTGACCAGCTTAGCAAGTGGCATTAATGCTTTGCTTGATCATCAAGTGGGAAGAGATGTAAATCTATGGCGAAAGGAAGAAAACATATTATTTTCGATTAATCCAAGCATAATACAAGCAAGAACGCAACCGTGTTGATGTCTGGGACACATATAATGAAGTAATTTAGGTCGGAGTGTTTAGGTAGGACCACACAAATTTCTCCTTGTTTTTGTTAAGCTGGCTCACAGAATCAATGACTACGGTTGACTAGTCAACTCATCTCTGGTTCTTGATTTGACTTTAGTTTATTAATCTTTCCTTATTTATTAATTCGTATTTAGCTTCTATTTTCTTTCTCTTATGGAATGGGGGGAGTTTGCACTATAAAAACCGCATGCAACCGAATACTTGAGGCTAATGAGCATACTATTTCAGTTTTCTACCTTATGGAAAATTGATTTATGGGTTTTTTCAAGAACTTTACGAGCTAATCACGAGTCGCCCTTGCTAACATAGACTTATAGCTCACGTTTTTCATTTCTTTTGTGTTCTTTGTCTACCCTAGTGTCTAAATCGATTTGATTTAATACTTACGTCCAGCCATACGGAGAAGAACAAAGAACTTGTGATTTCTCTCCTTTCATTTATGCCTCTCTTTCTAATCTTTGTTTAGTATATGATGGTTTGATTCTATTTGGGGAGCATAAGCACGAGTGTCGAGTGAAAACGCATGTAATCGGCAGGCATTGGCACAAATCCATTGCTTGGACGAATGCAAGGAAATTAAATTAGTTGATCGAGTATTGATATCATTCTCGAATGAAATGAGATTAGTTGATCAAGCAGTGACATCATTCTTGAATGATCTCAGTTGAATATTTTGAAGGAAGGAGGGAACATCGATAATCGAGGCACGCCCAAATTCAAGACTTGGACCATTGGGATCTCTATCATTCCTTGTCCCTCTCGGCATGAGGACTCGTGACGGCACAAGGATTAGCGTAAAGAATCATGAGAAGGTAGTTGACAAGCTGGGCCAGTTGCATTGATGCTTTGCTTGATCATCAAGCGGGACGAGATGTAAATCCAAGAGCAAAAATGAGAAATCATGTTGTTTTCAATTAATCCAAGCGTAATACAAGCAGCAACGCGACCATTTTGATGTCTGCAACGCATACAATGAAGTAATTCAGGTTGGAGTGTTATTAGGTAGGCCCGCACTAATTTCTCATTGTTTTCGTTAAGCTAGCTTATAGAATCTAGGACTCGGGTTGACCAGTCAACTCCTCTCTAGTTCTTGATTTGACTTTAGTTTATTCATCTTTTTATTTAGTAATTCATACTTTGCTTCTAGTTTCTTTTTCTTATGGAATGACGAGTTTGCCACCATAAAAAGCGCATGAAACCGAATACTTGAGGCTAATGAGCATGAAAAGGTAGTTGACAAGCTTGGTCAGTAGGGTTGATGCTTTGCTTGATCATTAAGCGGGATGAGACATGAATCCACACGTGAAAGGGAGAAATCATGTTGTTTTCGATTAATCCAAGCGTAATACAAGCAAGAATGCGACCTTTTTGATGTCTGCGATGCATACAATGAAGTAAGTTAGGTTGGAGTGTTATTAGGTAGGCCCTCACTAATTTCTCCTGGTTTTCATTAACCTGGTTCATAGAATTTAGGACTACGGTTGACTAGTCAACTCCTCTGTGGTTCTTGATTTGACTTTAGTTTATTTATCTTTCTTTATTTATTAATTCGTATTTAACTTCTAGTTTCTTTTTCTTATGGAATGAGGGATTTCGCACCATAAAAACCGCATGCAACCGGATACTTGAGACTAATGAGCATACGATTTCAGCCTACCTTGTGGGAAATCAAATTATGGGTTCTTTCAAGAACTTTGCGAGCTAATCACGAGCCGCCCTCACTAACATAGACTTATCGCTGGCGTCCTTCCTTTCTTTTGTGTTCTTTGTCTATCCTGGTGTCTAATTTGAATCTATTTGATCTTTACGCCCAACCGTACGGAGAAGAATAAAGAACTTGCAATTTCTTTCCTTACTTTTGTGCCTCTCTTTCTAATCTTGTTTAGTATGATGGTTTGTTCTAATTTGTTGATCGAGTATTCATATTATTCTCGAGTGAAATAAGATCAGTTTATCTAGCATTGATATCATTATCGAATGTTTTCGGTCGAATTTTTTGGAGGAAGGAAAGAAGAACGAGAATCGAGGCACGCCCAAATTCAGGACTTGAACAATTAGATCTCCATTATTCCTTATTCCTCTTGGCACGAGGACTCCTGATGGCACAAGGATTAGCGTAAAGAATCATGAGAAGGCAGTTGATAAGCTTGGCCGGTGGCACTGATGCTTTGCTTGATCATTAAACGGGACGAGATGTTAATCCACGCGCGAAAGGGAGAAATCATGTTGTTTTCGATTAATCCAAGCATAATACAAGCAGGAATGCGTCCTTTTTAATGCCTGGGATGCATACAATGAAGTAATTTAGGTCGGAGTGTTATTAGGTTGGCCCAGACGAACTTCTCCTTGTTTTCGTTAAGCTGGCTCATAGAATCTAGCACTACGGTTGACCAGTCAACTCCTCTCTAGTTCTTTATTTAACTTTAGTTTATTCATCTTTCTTTATGTATTAATTTGTATTTAGCTTCTACTTTCTTTGTCTTATGGAATGAGGGATTTTGCACCATAAAAACCGCATGTAACCGGATACTTGAGGCTAATGAGCATACTATTTCAGTTTTCTACCTTATGGCAAATCAATTTATGGGTTCTTTCAAGAACTTTGTGAGCTAATCACGAGTCGCCCTTGCTAACATAGACTTATCACTCGCATCCTTCCTTTCTTTTGTTTTCTTTATCTACCCTAGTGTCTAAATCGATTCAATTTGATCCTTACGCCCAGCCGTACGGAGAAGAACAAAGAACTTGCGATTTCTTTCCTTTCTTTTATGCCTCTCTTCCTAATCTCTATTTAGTATGATGGCTTGTTAGGGAGCATAAGCATGAGTTTCGAGTGAAAGCGCGTGTAAGCGGTGAGCACAGGCACAAATCCATTGCTTGGACAAAAGTAAGGAAATTAAATTAGTTGATCGAGTATAGATATCATTCTGGAATGAAATGAGAACAGTTGATCGAGCATTAATGTCATTCTCAAATGATCTCGATGGAATCTTTTGGAGGAAGGAGGGAATGACGAGAATCGAGGCACACCTAAATTCAGGACTTGCACCATTGGGATCTCTATCATTCCTTGTTCCTCTCGGTCCGAGTACTCCTGACGGCAGAAGGATTAGCGTAAAGAATCATGAGAAGACAGTTGACAATCTCGGCCGGTGGCATTGATGCTTTGCTTAATCATCAAGCGGGACAAGACGTAAATCCACGTGCAAAAGGGAGAAATCATGTTGTTTTCGATTAATCCAAGCGTAATACAAGCAGGATCGCGACCGTGTTGATGTATGGGACGCATACACTGAAGTAATTTAGGTCGGAGTGTTATTAGGTAGGCCCACACAAATTTCTCCTTGTTTTTGTTAAGCCCACAAAATCTAGGACTACGGTTGAATAGTCAACTCCTATCTAGTTCTTGATTTGACTTTAGTTTATTCATCTTTCTTTATTTAGTTATTCGTATTTAGCTTCTAGTTTCTTTTTCTTAAGGAATGAGGAATTTTGCACAATAAAAACCGCATGCAACCGGATACTTGAGGCTAATGAGCATACTATTTCAGTTTTTTACCTTGTGGGAAATCAAGTTATGGGTTCTTTCAAGAACTTTGTGAGCTAATCACGAGTTGCCTCACTAACATAGACTTATCGCTCGCGTCCTTCCCTTCTTTTGTGTTCTTTGTCTCCCCTAGTGTCTAAATTGATTCGATTTGATCCTTACGCCCAACCATACGAAGAAGAACAAAGAACTTGCAATTTCTTTCCTTTCTTTTGTGCCTCTCTTTCTAATATTTGTTTAGTATGATGGTTTGGTTCTATTTAGGGAGCATAAGCATGAGTGTCGAGTGAAAGCGCATGTAAGCGGCGAGCATAGGCACATATCCATTGCTTGGACAAATGCAAGGAAATTAAGTTAGTTGATCGAGTATTAATATCATTCTTGAATGAAATGAGATCTGTTCATCGAACATTGATATTATTCTCAAATGATCTCGGTCGAATCTTTTGGAGGAAGGAGGGGACGAGAACCGAGGCACGCCTAAATTTAGGATGTGGACCACTGGGATCTACATCATTCCTTGTTCCTCTAGGCACGAGGACTCCGGATGGCACAAGGATTAGCGTAAAGAATCATGAGAAGGCAGTTGACAAGGTTGGGTTTGGCGTTGATGCTTTGCTTGATCATCATGCGGGACGAGACATAAATCCACTCGCAAAATGGAGAAATACTGTTATTTTTTATTCATCCAAGTGTAATACAAGCAGGAACGTGACCGTCTTGATGTCTAGGACGCAGACAATGAAGTAATTTATGTTAGAGTGTTATTAGGTAGGCCCACACGAATTTCTCCTTGTTTTCATTAAGCCGGCTCATAGAATCTAGGACTATGGTTGACCAGTCAACTCCTCTCTAGTTCTTGATTTGACTTTAATCTATTCATCTTTATTTATTTATTAATTCATATTTAGCTTCTAGTTTCTTTTTCTTATGGAATGAGGGATTTCGTACAATAAAAATCGCATGCAACCGAATACTTGAGGCTAATGAGCATACTATTTTAGTTATCTACCTTATGGGAAATCAAGTTATAGGTTCTTTAAAGAACTTTGTGTGCTAATCATGAGTCGCCCTTACTAACATAGACTTATCACTCGCGTCCTTCCTTTTTTTTGTGTTCTTTGTGTTCCCTAGTGTCTAAATCGATTCAATTTGATCCTTACGCCCAGCTGTATGGAGAAGAAAAAAGAACTTGCTATTTCTTTCCTTTCTATTGTGCCTTTCTTTCTAATCTTTGTTTAGTATGATGGTTTGTTGCGGAGCATAAGCACGAGTGTCGAGTGAAAGCGCGTGTAAGCGACGAGCATAGGCACAGATCCATTGCTTGGACAAATGCAAGGAAATTAAATAAGCTGATCGAGTATTGATATCATTCTCGAACGAAATGAGATCAGTTGATCGAGCATTGATATCATTCTCGAATGATCTCGGTCGAATCTTTTGGAAGAAGGAGGGAACGACGAGAATCGAGGCACGCCCAAATTTAGGACTTGGACCATTGAGATCTCCATCATTCCTTGTTCCTCTCGGTCCGAGGACTCCTGATGGCACAAGGATTAGCATAAAGAATCATGAGAAAGGAGTTGACAAGCTCTGCTGGTTGAGTTAATGCTATGCTTGATCATCAAGCGGGACGAGATGTAAATCCATGTGTGAAAGGGAGAAATTAATGTTGTTTTCAATTAATCCAAGTGTAATACAAGTAGGAATACGACAGTTTTGATGTCTGGGACACATACAATGAAGTAATTTAGGTCAGAGTGTTATTAGGTAGGCCCATACAAATTTCTTCTTGTTTTCGTTAAGCTGGCTCATAGAATCTAAGACTACGGTTGACCAGTCAACTCCACTCTGGTTCTTGATATGACTTTAGTTTATTCATCTTTATTTCTTTAATTAATTCGTATTTAGCTTCTAATTTTTTTCCTTATGGAATGAGGGATTTCGCACCATAAAAATCGGATGCAGCCGGATACTTGAGGGTAATGAGCATACTATTTCAGCCTACCTTGTGGGAAATCAAGTTATGGGTTCTTTCAAGAACTTTGCAAGCTAATCACGAGTCTCTCTTGCTAACATAGACTTATCACTCGCGTCCTTCCTTTCTTTTGTGTTCTTTGTCTACCTTAGTGTCTAATTCGATTCAATTTGATCCTTAGGCCCAGTCGTACGGAGAAGAATAAAGCTTGCAATTTCTTTCCTTTCTTTTGTGCCTCTCTTGCTAATCTTGTTTAGTATGATGGTTTGGTTCTAATTAGTTGATCGAGTATTCATATCATTCTCGAATGAAATGAGATCAGTTGATCGAGCATTGATATCATTCTCGAATGATCTCGGTCGAATCTTTTGGAGGAAGGAGGGGACGAGAATCGAGGCACGCCCAAATTCAGGAGTTGGACCATTGGGATCTACATCATTCTTTATTCCTCTAGTCACGAGGACTCCTGATGGCACAAGGATTAGTGTAAAGAATCATGAGAAGGCAATTGACAAGGTTGGCCTTTGGCGTTGATGCTTTGCTTGATCATCATGCGGGACGAGACGTAAATCCACTCTCAAAAGGGAGAAATACTATTGTTTTCGATTAATCCAAGCATAATACAAGCACGAGCGCGACCATCGTGATTTTCTGGGATGCATACGATGAAGTGATTTAGGTCGGAGTGTTATTAGGTAGGCCCACACAAATTTCTAGTACTACGGCTGACCAGTCAACTCCTCTCTGGTTCTTGATTTGACTTTAGTTTATTCATCTTTCCTTATTTATTAATTCGTATTTAGCTTCTAGTTTCTTTTTCTTATGGAATGAGGGATCTTGCACCATAAAAACTGCATGCAATCAAATTCTTGAGGTTAACAAGCATACTATTTCAGTTTTCTACTCTTGCAATAAGTACAAGAATTATAAATGATCCTTTAAGCTTTCAAGGAGGTCCAATGACAAGAGCCAAGTCCAAAAGGTTGCAAGAAGCTTTGTTGGGCTTAATTAAAGACATTTGGAGTGTTCAAACACAACAAGGACCAGCCCAAGATTTAGGATTGCAAAAAGGATCCAAACTCATCAATTTAGTGCGATTTCTTTCCTTTCTTTTGTGCCTCTCTTTCTAATCTCTGTTTAGTATTATGGTTTGGTCCTATTTGGGGAGCATAAGCACGAGTGTCGAGTGAAAGCGCGTGTAAGCGGCGAGCATAGGCATAGATCCATTGCCTAGACAAATGCGAGGAAATTAAATTAGTTGATCGAGTATTGATATCATTCTCAAATGATCTCGATGGAATCTTTTGGAGGAAGGAGTGAACGACGAGAATCGAGGCACGTCCAAATTCAGGAATTAGACCATGGAGATCTCCATCATTCCTTGTTCCTCTCGACATGAGGACTCCTCATGGCACAAGGATTAGCGTAAAGAACCACGACAAGGCAATTGACAAGCTTGGCCTTTGGCGTTGATGCTTTGCTTGATCATCAAGCAGGACGAGACGTAAATCCACGTGTGAAAGGGAGAAATCATGTTGTTTTCGATTAATCCAAGCATAATACAAGCAGGAGTGATAGGAAATCATCATCTTAGCAACCATATATCCCAATAACTAATGAGTTATGATACATATGGAATGCAAGAAAACACCCTCCAATCAAGATGACTCCAAAACCTAAGGATCTCCTCAAGTGAAGTTAGGGAAAACTAGTTCCAACAATGAAACTAGCACTTGAATTCAACTCCAAACGCCACAAACCAAGTATGATTTGATAAGTTAAGAATCAAATAAAAGATTTTGGTTAGAGAATGCCACAAACTAAAAAAAGTTTGATAAGTTCAAAGTTCATGGAAGAACTTAAGCAAAAACACTCACAAAGAGCAAATAAAAATTATCATTCATCAATTCTATATTTATAAATGGATTTGGCTTTGATATTTATAGCCAAAACAAGACAAAGAAACCTAAATGGATGTCTTTTGAGCTTCCCCACGTTTTTCTCTTTAATTCTCCTTAAAACTTATTAAAAGTGGCTGCTTTTACATTGATGTCACTCATTTTGTAACTCCCAAATGACAACTAATTATGTGCATCCATTTTGTAACTCCAAATTATGACTAATTATGTGCATCCATTTTGTAACTCTAAATGATAACTAATCACACCATAACTTAAGAAAAACCTAATATAAATGAAAATGAAAAGGCTTCAAATGAATTTTATTAGACTTATGAGTTCAACCCAAACTTATTGCACTAAATTGATGATTTTGGATCTTTTTTGCAATCCTAAATCTTGGGCTGAGCCTTGTTGTGTTTGAACACTCAAAATGTCTTTAATTAAGCCTAACAAAGCTTCTTGCATCCTTTTGGACTTGGATCTTGTCATTGGACCTCCTTGAAAGCTTAAAGGATCATTTGTAATTCTTGTCTTTATTGCATCATTTCCTCTCCACTCGTAAGGATTCGTCGTCAAATCAGCCTCATTGTCAACTTCATCACCTACATCAAATAAAGAAAGATCAGCAACATTAAAAGAAGCACTCACATTGCCATACTCACTTGGCAAATCTATCTTGTAGGCATTGTCATTAATTCTTTCAAGGACTTGGAATGGCCCATCCCCTCTTGGCATTAATTTAGACTTCCTTTGACTTGGAAATCTTTCCTTTCTCAAATGTACCCAAACCCAGTCACCCGGCTCAAATACAACTTTCTTTCTGCCTTTGTTATGTTGCTTTTGATATTGTTGATTTCTTTTCTCTATTTGAGTACGCACCTTCTCCTGTAAGCTTTTAACAAATTCAAGTTTTTGCTTGCCTTCAAAATTAGTCTTATCAATAGGTAATGGCAGTAAATCCATTAGAGTTAATGGATTGAACCCATATACAATCTCAAAAGGTGAACAATTTGTTGTACCATGAATACTCCTATTATATGTGATGTGCGTAAAATACACAAATCTAAACGGGGTTTTTAAGATTGATTTTATAGACATTTGGATGTGAATTGGTCCCAACACTCACCCTATGCGTCTGTTTGTGTGCATTAGGTCCAAAAGAAGTCAAAGGCTAATAAAGGGAAGAATTGGAGCATAATTGGAATTCAAAGCTGTCGAAACAAGCTAAGTACGAGCATGAGGAAGCTGAACATGGCCGTGTTGGTTTCAACACTGGCCGTGTTCCCAACACGGGCAGGAACACGGCCATGTTGGACATCAAAGAAGAAGTAGATCTTATGGAGCACGGCCATAGAGAGTAACACGGCCAGGAACACCAAACCGTGTTCCCAACACTGCCAGGAACACGGACCTGTTGGCTGGCGACAGGGGGAATTAGTTAAAAGAAAGAAGAGAGGAAGAAAGAAAAGAGAGAGGGGGAGAATGTCCAAAACCCTAATTTTTCTCTCCCTAAGGGTTTTCTGAGCTGAAACTAAGGGAAAAGGAGACTTGGATCAAGGTTTCAATCGGATTCCCTTCAAGGATTGAAGATTGGGCGAGGTTCGTTGATTGGTTTTCAAATCGAGCAAGGGGAACAAGGATCGATTCAAGATTGAGGAAGAGGAATTGGGGTTGTTTACTCTCATCCAAGGGTGTAATTGGGTTTTCTCTACCTTTACTCTTTGTTGTAATTGAATTCTTGTGTATTTTGATAATGAACATGATTAGCTAGATTGATTAAATCCATTGGGATTTCTTTACTATGTTGGCTTAGTATTATTTTGTTGGATTGTTTGGGTTAGTTTTGTATTGTTCTTGCCTTCAGTATTAATAAGATAATGCATTGTTCATTAGACGTTGTGAATTGTGTGTTTAGATTGCTTTATGTGATTGAGAAGTCCATTTGGCAATTGGAATTTTGAATAGCAAGAACTGGTTAATAATCGCTTAGAGATAAGGATAATTAACTAGCTGGATTAAGAATTAACAATGCTTAATATAGCAGATTAAAGCTTAATGCTAATTTAAGAATCAATCGTTAAGAAGAGATTCCAACTTTAGGTTATTAGATTTAGGAATTCGATTATCTCGAGAGAAAAACCAGATTCGGTTAAGAATTCATCCACGGGTAGCATAATTAGACTCACCAATCCTTTATCTTTTGTTTAATTGCCAACTAGTTTAGGTTCCCTTTGGGTTTGCTTTCTTGTCTTGGTTATTTTCTTTATCAATTACTGTTGTATCTCCCTTAGAACTTAGCTTGTAGCTATTAGTTAGTTTAGAAATTATTTATCGCTAATTTTAGGTCAATATAACAAAGAACAAAGGAGTAACTCTTGGCTTTCACTTTCCCGAGGAATACGACCTTGATACTCGCCATTAGTGCTAGACTGCATCAATAGGTACACTGCCTTAGATTGTAGCTAACACAATTTAGCCTATCAAGTTTTTGGCGTCGTTGCCGGGGAATGTTTAAAAACTAGAATGAAATTTGCTATTTGTTAGTTTAGCCATTTTTTTTATTTATATTCATATTTATTTCTATTTTGTTTGTACATGTGTATTTAATTTAAGTTTATGATTCAGATAGTGAATGATAAGGAGGTTCAATGCTAAACTTAAACTCTTTGTATGATGCGTTGGAAAATGGGACTAGGAACCAAGAGAGTGCTAAAAATTGGGATACCCGTGCATCTTTAGAAGCTCGAGTGGAATCGTTTTGTAGGGCTACTAATAAACTCTCTACTCCTATCCTTTCATCTCAAGTTTTTTATGAATTTTGTTGTGGTTTACATTTGAGTAATGATTGTCCATTGTATAGTGATGTTGCTCATTGTTCTTATAACTATGAACAAGTGAATTATACGGGAAGTTGGCAAAATGACTCGTATAGAAGCACCTACAATCAAGAATGGAGCACTCATTCACCCTTTCGATGGATCTTAGATGGCCAAGAACCACCAGAATTTCAGCAGCCTAATCTTGCACTATCAACTCAAGGTGAAGAGTTAGTGTCAGAGGAGCTGATGATGAGGTTCATAACAAGTCTTGAGGAAAGATTCCAACAAACAGAGAGGATACTTGAAGATCAACAAGCCTCGATTAAGAACATAGAGCATCAAGTAGGCTTAATCTTTAAGTTACTAGCGGAAGAGCAATTGGGAACTCCATCAAACGCTATTGAACCCGAGGAGCATTTGAGCGCCATCACTTTGCGTTCAGTTGAGAATTTTTTTGGTTTATCTACTATGTTTGACGATGATGCTTCTGTGGAGGACGATTTCTTGAACATGGAGATGGAATCAGAGAAGGAAGAGGCGAACATAATTCCTCTAAAAGACTATCAACAGGAATGTACAGTTGATGATGCTGAGTTGCAGTTAGAGGAATTGTTGGTAGATTTTCCACAAGTCCCTTCGATGATGGAAGATGAGCACGAGTTATCCAATGAAGAAGTCTTGGAGAAGCTCGAGTTTCTTCTAGCAAGTGAACCAAGCCAAGGACTGAAGAAAACCATCAACACTCCTGAAGAAATTGCCCAACCATCGATCCTTCCAATTGTTGAAACTCTAGCTTTCAAATTGGAAGAGCCCGTACAGCATCATGACTATGTTCAATTATACGAGGAGCGAGTTTTGCCCATCATACTGGCAGCTTGCTTGACAGTCGGGAAGAGGAAGTCGACAATTATCCCTTTAAGCGGATACTTGAAGCCATTTGCTCGAAAGAAGGATGGATGGTCGTCAATCCCCACCTTTTGCTTTTTACCATGAGTCCAACTAAGAAGACTCATCATATAAAAAAGAAGCGCTTTTGGGAGGCACCCCAAATTTATTTTTTCAATTTGAATAATTTACCCTTTATTGTGAACTTAGTTTGATTAGATTCTACAGTTTGTTTTTTGTAAGTTTTATTTATGTTGAGTTTATGAGTTGAGGACTTATTGGTTGTGCAAGTGAGAAAGAGTGAGAAAGTGCTGAGGATCGCAAGGTTTGCAATTTCTGGAGACCAACACGGGGGTGTTCAAGACCGTGTTCATTAACACGACCCGTGTTCTAATTAAAGAAAATCAAATTAAGATGAACACGTTCACAGTAGGCCACACGGTCATTTATGCCCGACCGTGTCCCCAACACGTCCCCGTGTTCCATAAACATGGGCGTGTTCTCAGAAGTTGGTAAGTCAGCACGTTTTAATTCGCTTAAGACGACCCGATAGCTAGACCGTGTTCACTAACACGGCCATGTTGATTAACACGGGCGTGTTTCGTACACTGCCTATATATACCACTTCATTCCGAAATGGCCAAAAATTTTACTCTCCTTTTAGTTTTAGCAATTCTCTCCTCTCTTACTCTCTCACTTTTTATTTCACATCTCGAAGGCTTTGGATATTGCATTTGTCAAGTAAGTACCCTCCAACTTCATTTTTCGTTATTTTATTTTGATATTAGTTCGAATTTATGTTTTCTTTGTATTCGAAAATGTGTTTCAATTATTTTTTAGTTTATTTCCTTATTTTATTATTTGGTGCATGCATTTACATTCATGTTTGAGCTTAATTTTCTTTTATTTTCTTTAATTTAGTTTATATGCTTAACTTGCTCATATGTTCTGTTTTTCTTTTCTACCATTATTCATGATTGTGATTAATTCTTTATTTTTCTCTTTATTATTATTGTTGGCAGCTAAACAATAGGCTCTGTCATTTATAGTGGACTCTGTTGTATCTGTTTTATATTAGCATGTTGGTTTGCCTTGTGATGGATTATGGCCAAGTTAAACTCCATGTGGATAAATTGAAAATTTAATTGGTTAGAATTGGTTGGTAGTATTATGGATTGAATTTTCTTTGCAGGACATTGAGCGGTTTAATTTTATCAAGTTAAATCGTTCGGTTTGTCCATTTTATGCCGTTATGCTGCCAAAATTTCGTTGATCCTTAGTACTAAAAATTTCTTTTTCAGGTACCATGTCCACCAGACGAGGATCAGGAGTTTACAAGAGGAGACGGACCAATGGTTCCTCTTCCTCTCGATCGTCAGGTGCTGCACCGACTAGTTCAGGTCAAATTAGACCACCGCAGCGCCATCGATTCCTACTTTTCCAAGGGCAGCCCGCCTTTGAGCAGAGATATCAATCAATGAGGCATAAAAATTTAGGAAAGGGGCGTAGGATAGACTGGCCAGCACTGGAAACCGTCGGACTTGGAGCTGCAGTCCGTCGATATCTTGAGATGCACCTATTTCAGCATTTCTTTGAGATAGTTGAACCAACATATAGGGAGTTGACTGTGGATCTTGCCAGCACTTTCTTTCTGCAGAGCCAGTTGTGGGACTTCCAACAACCGAATGTGATCAGTTTCAGACTAGCAGAGCAGTCTTTCACGATGAGTGTGCAGCAGTTTGGGGCACACTTGGGCTTGTGGACTGATGAGGATGCAGCTGGGGAGGTTTACAATCACTGTATACACATGCTTGATGTGTCATATCCGCAGATGTGGGCTGAGATTTCTGATGACACTGAGGGATACAGTGCCAGCCAGTCCAAGGCGTCTAACTTGCTTGAGGGACTGCGGTACTTGCATGCATTGCTGGCTAGGACCATCACTGGCAGGGGAGATAGTGGTGGTGTAGTTACCCAGCCGGACCTGTTTATACTTTACAGCATGCATCAACACCAGTCCGTCGACATGGGATATTTGTTGGCCAGACAGATCAGTGCCTTCTGCAATAACTCAAAGAAGGTATTTTTCTGTTTTGGGACTTACATTACTCGACTGGCTAGGAGCTTAGGAGTTTTGGAGGAGGTGATACCACATCTGACAGAGCTGGGAGTGATGGAAATGTTGGGACTTCCCTAATTGGTTAGTATGGGGATGGTGACTCGTAGGCAGGGTCCGCTAGGACCAGAGTATAGACTGAGGAATCCTCTCTTAGCAGCACTCAGAGAGAAGCGACCTGCCCCACGAGCCCATCGTACACAGGATGTCCCACCTTCTTCTGATATTCTAGAGTCTTCCTCCAAACCATCTACTTCAGCTCCTTCTGGTTCTTCATCAGCTGTTTTAGGAGTATCTTCAATTGAGTTTAGAGAGCTGCAGCTTACAGTGCAGAGGTTGGCAGAGGAGCAGCAGCAGCATTTCATTTGACAAGAGGCTTTTCAACAGGACCTTTTATAGCATCAGGCTGAGTTTCAGAGCCAGATGATGGCTCAGTTTGAGAGGCAGAGGGCTATGCTTCAGGCCCTAATTGAGTAGGGAGGTAGGCTAGAGACCTCTATGGCCAATGACATGTTTGATGATATTTTTGCTACAGATTTTGCACCTGCCTGTCCACAGAGCCGGGTTCCAGAGCAAAGCCATTTTGACATCCCTCTAGCGGATGATCCAGCTGGCCCTCCCTCTCTGACTGAGCATCCTTCAACACAGCAGCCTGACGAGCCTCCTATTGACGCTGCTCCTGCTGATCCACCAGCTCCTGCATGTGACACTACTTCCGATCCTCAAAGAGCAGGCACTCCTCCACCACAGACCAGCCAGCGCCCTGATATACCTGCTGATGCACCTCTTTTCATTCCGGAGCTATAGTCAGGGCAGTATTAGTTCTTCTTCCTTTTTCATTTCTTATATTTTGTACACTGAGGAAGTGTGTCCTTCAAGTGTGGGGTGGTGATATTAATATACACTTGCTTTCATGTTTTATTGTTTTGTATATGAAATTCAGATCCTTTTCTAGTGTATATATCGCATTTCAATTATCCCATCTCAGTTATTTGTTTATTCTCTATGCAATTTTTTGTAAAATTTTGAAAAGTTTTCACTTTGTTTCAATGCTCTTACTGTTGACTTGCTTTTGAAATCCTGTTTATATCCATGTGATCGGGTAAAACTGATAGTGTTGAGTTTTGCGGAAGAATGTAAGATAATTAGTTTGAGTTTTGCACTAAGTTGCTTTGGTTTATTTAATTCTATTTTGATGATTTTTGTTTGGAACCTACTCAAAAGCACACTTGTGAGAAATTAAGCCTAAATTGTAAGCATACACTTTATATGCTTGTATTTATTTCTTGTTGAGAGTGCAAATTACTGTCTTTACTTTTAGAACTTGCTCGGTAATGCTTATGAGGGACACAAGGAGAGTTTAACACTTTGGTATGATAGAGCCACTTAGGTTTTACATTCTAACCAAATAGCCTTCATTCGTTTATTGATTCTGTAGATAACCCCTTCTTTCACCATTTTTTTATCATATTCCATTACCACTTAGTTTTATTCTGCTTTGGGTTATGATTTTGCATATGAGTTGTTTTATTGGGAATTTTTATTTTGGGAATAGTTTAGAATCTTGTAGCAGCTTTCTTCAATCCAAAAGAAATTCACTCTATTATGTTAATGTTCTTCCCTTAAAAAAAAAGAAGAAAAAAAAATAATATTAAGAAGAATAAGAGGGAAGGGTGATGAAAAGAAAGAAAGTAAGTGAGCTAATTGTTTAATTGCTTTTCGAAGTTTACATTTTGACTTGATTCCTATTTCCCACCTTAGACTACTATCCATTGTTTACCCCTTGTGATTATTGTAACTTGTGTGCAGGTCATGTGATTTATTGGAGAACACCATAGGTTCAACTCTGACCAAATTTACCTACCCCTACCTAATCCCAATTACAACCCTTATAAAGACCTCTTGGCATGGTTGTTGACTCTCCATAAGTGGTAAAAGTAGGATTTAAGAGCAAGCATATAGTAAGTAAGGCAGTAGTTGATGCATTGAGCGATTAAACACTACCCTTTAAACACTTTGAGTGATTTAGAGTGAATCTGGTGAGGAGTTGGTTCTGAATAATTTTGTTAAGACAGTATTTTGCGAATTATTGGCATCTTGGTTGCGATACTTGAATTGATTGCTTCGTTTCTTTTTGTTTGACTTACGCTTGTTAAGGATATGTATAGGAGCTCTTTGGCTTGTTTGCCAGTTTAAGTGTTGTTTCTTAATGGTTTATTTTCCTTATTTTACTTTTAATTGCTTGAGGACAAGCAATGAGCTAAGTGTGGGGTTATTTGATGTGCGTAAAATACACACATCTAAATGGGGTTTTTAAGATTGATTTTATAGACATTTGGATGTGAATTGGTCCCAACACTCATCCTATGCGTCTGTTTGTGTGCATTAGGTCCAAAAGAAGTCAAAGGATGATAAAGGGAAGAATTGGAGCATAATTGGATGTCAAAGCTGCCAAAACAAGCTAAGTACGAGCATGAGGAAGCTGAACATGGCCGTGTTGGTTTCAACACTAGCCGTGTTCCAACACGGGCAGGAACACGACCGTGTTGGACATCAAAGAAGAAGTAGATCTTATGGAGCACGGCCACAGAGAGTAACACGGCTAGGAACACCAAATCGTGTTCCCAACACGGCCAGGAACACGGACGTGTTGGCGGCGACAGGGGGAATTAGTTAAAAGAAAGAAGAGAGGAAGAAAGAAGAGAGAGAGGGGGAGAACGTCCAAAACCCTAATTTTTCTCTCCCTAAGGGTTTTCTGAGCTGAAACCAAGGGAAAAGGAGACTTGGATCAAGGTTTCAATCGGATTCCCTTCAAGGATTGAAGATTGGGCGAGGTTCATTGATTGGTTTTCAAATCGAGCAAGGGGAACAAGGATCGATTCAAGATTGAGGAAGAGGAATTGGGGCTGTTTACTCTCATCCAAGGGTGTAATCGGGTTTTCTCTACCTTTACTCTTTGTTGTAATTCAATTCTTGTGTATTTTGATAATGAACATGATTAGCTAGATTGATTAAATCCATTGGGATTTCTTTACTATGTTGGCTTAGTATTATTTTGTTGGATTGTTTGGGTTAGTTTTGTATTCTTCTTGCCTTCAGTATTAATAAGATAATGCATTGTTCATGAGACGTTGTGAATTGTGTGTTTAGATTGCTTTATGTGATTGAGAAGTCCATTTGGCAATTGGAATTTTGAATAGCAAGAACTGGTTAATAATCGCTTAGAGATAAGGATAATTAACTAGCTGGATTAAGAATTAACAAAGCTTAATAGAGGCGGATTAAAGCTTAATGCTAATTTAAGAATCAATCGTTAAGAAGAGATTCCAACTTTAGGTTATTAGATTTAGGAATTCGGTTATCTCGAGAGAAAAACCAGATTCAGTTAAGAATTCATCCACAGGTAGCGTAATTAGACTCACCAATCCTTTATCTTTTGTTTGATTGCCAACTAGTTTAGGTTCTTTTTGGGTTTGCTTTCTTGTCTTGGTTATTTTCTTTATCAATTACTGTTGTATCTCCCTTAGAACTTAGCTTGTAGCTATTAGTTAGTTTAGAAATTATTTGTCGCGAATTTTAGGTTAATATAACAAAGAACAAAGGAGAAACTCTTGGCTTTCACTTTCCCGAGGAATACGACCTTGATACTCGCCATTAGTGCTAGAGTGCATCGATAGGTACACTGCCTTAGATTGTAGCTAACACAATTTAGCCTATCAAGTTTTTCGCGCCGTTGCCGGGGAATGTTTGAAAACTAGAGTGAAATTTGCTATTTGTTAATTTAGCCATTTTTCTTATTTTTATTTATATTTATTTCTATTTTGTTTGTACATGTGTATTTAATTTAAGTTTATGATTCAAATAGTGAATGATAAGGAGGTTCAATGTTGAACTCAAACTCTTTGTATGATGTGTTGGAAAATGGGACTAGGAACCAAGAGAGTGCTAAAAATTAGGATACCCATGCATCTTTAGAAGCTCGAGTGGAATCGTTTTGCAGGGCTACCGATCAACTCTCTACTCCTATCCTTTCATCTCAAGTTTTTTGTGAATTTTGTTGTGGTTCACATTTGAGTAATGATTGTCCATTGTATAGTGATGTTGCTCATTGTTCTTATAACTATGAACAGGTGAATTATATGGGAAGTTGGCCAAATAACTCGTATGGAAGCACCTACAATCAAGAATGGAGCACTCATTTACCCTTTGGATGAAGCTTAGATGGCCAAAAACCACCAGAATTTCAGCAGCCTAATCTTGCACCATCAACTCAAGGTGAAGAGTTAGTGTCAGAGGAGCTGAGGATGAGGTTTATTGCAAGTCTTGAGGATAGATTCTAACAAACAGAGAGGATACTTGAAGATCAACAAGCCTCGATTAAGAACATAGAGCATCAAATAGGCTTAATCTTCAAGTTACTAGCTGAAGAGCAATTGGGAACTCCATTAAATGCTACTGAATCCGAGGAGCATTTGAGCGCCATCACTTTGCGTTCAGGTGAGAATTTTTCTGGTTTATCTACTATGTTTGACGATGATGCTTCTGTGCAGGATGATTTCTTGAACATGGAGATGGAACCAGAAAAGGAAGAGGCGAACATAATTCCTCTGAAAGACTATCAACAGGAATGTACAGTTGATGATGCTGAGTTGCAATTAGAGGAATTGTTGGTAGATTTTCCATAAGTCCCTTCGATGATGGAAGATGAGCATGAGTTATCCAATGAAGAAGTCTTGGAGGAGCTCGAGTTTCTTCTAGCAAGTGAACCAAGCCAAGGACTGAAGAAAACCATCGACACTCCTGAAGAAATTGCCCAACCATCGATCCTTCCAATTGTTAAGACTCCAGCTTTCAAATTGGAATAGCCCGTACAGCATCATGACTAAGTTCAATTATACGAGGAGCGAGTTTTGCCCATCATACTGGCAGCTTGCTTGACAGTCGAGAAGAGGAAGTCGACGATTATCCCTTTAAGCGGATACTTGAAGCCATTTGCTCGGAAGAAGGATGGATGGTCATCAATCCCCCACCGTTTGCTTTTCACCATGAGTCCAGCTAAGAAGACTCATCACATAAAAAAGAAGCGCTTTTGGGAGGCACCCCAAATTCTATTTTTCAATTTGAATAATTTACCCTTTATTGTGAACTTAGTTTGATTAGATTTTACAATTTGTTTTTGGTAAGTTTTATTTATGTTGAGTGTATGAGTTGAGGACTTATTGGTTGTGCAGGTGAGAAAGAGTGAGAAAGTGCTGAGGATCGCAAGGTTTGCAATTTCTAGAGACCAACACGGGCATGTTCAAGACCATGTTCATTAACACGGCCCGTGTTCTAATTAAAGAAAATCAAATTAAGATGAACACGTTCACAGTAGGCCACACGATCATTTATGCCCGACCGTGTCCCCAACACGTCCCCGTGTTCCATAAACACGGGCGTGTTCTCAGAAGTTGGTAAGTCTGCACGTTTTAATTCGCTTAACACGGCCCGATATCGAGACCGTGTTCACTAACACGGCCATGTTGATTAACACGGGCATGTTCCGTACACGGGTAGCATAATTAGACTCACCAATCCATTATCTTTTGTTTGATTGCCAACTAGTTTAGGTTCCCTTTGGGTTTGCTTTCTTGTCTTGGTTATTTTCTTTATCAATTAGTCTTGTATTTCCGTTAGAACTTAGCTTGTAGCTATTAGTTATTTTAGAAATTATTTATCGCTAATTTTAGGTTAATATATCAAAGAACAAAGGAGTAACTCTGGGCTTTCACTTTCCCGAGGAATATGACCTTGATACTCGCCATTAATGCTAGACTGCATCGATAGGTACACTGCCTTAGATTATAACTAACACAATTTAGCCTATCAGTATGCAAACTCAACATGTTGCAAACATTCTTCCTAATTATTTAAATTTCTTTGAATTACTGCCCTCAATAGTTGTGAGAGAGTCCTATTAACCACCTCCGTTTGTCCATCCGTTTGTGGATGACAAGTTGTTGAGAATAGAAGCTTTGTTCCCAACTTGTTCTAAAGTGTCTTCCAAAAGTGGCTAAGGAACTTGACATCTCTATCACTCACAATTGTCCTTGGAACCCCATGCAATCTTACAATTTCTTTGAAGAACAACCCCACAATATGAGTTGCATCATCTATCTTGTGGCATGGAATGAAATGTGCCATTTTGCCAAACCTGTCAACAACAACAAAAATAGAATCTTTCCTTCCCCTTGACGTAGGTAATCATAGAACAAAGTCCATAGAAATGTCTACCCAAGGTTCATTAAGTATGGGAAGTGGAGTATACAACCCATGAGGTATCGCTTTAGATTTAGCTTATTTACAAGTGATGCATCTCTCACATATTTTTTGAACATCTCTTTTCGTTTGTGGCCAAAAGAAATGATTTTCTAAAACATCTAAAGTCTTTCTCACACCAAAGTGCCCCATCAAACCCCCCCACCATGTGCCTCCCTTATAAGCAACTCTCTTAAAGAAGATTGAGGCACGCATAACTTATTTTCTTTAAAAAGAAAACCATCATGTCTATATAACTTGTCAAATCCCCCTCTCTCACATGCTCCATATACATTAGCAAAATCATGGTCTGAATTATATAATTCCTTAATGGACTCAAAACCCACTAATTTTGCATCAAGTGTAGAAATTAGAGCTTACCTTGTAGATAGAGCATCGGCAACAACATTCTCTTTACCTTGTTTGTACTTGATGATGTATGGAAAGGATTCAATAAATTCCACCCATTTAGCATGCCTACGGCTTAGCTTCCCTTGTCCTTTGAGATATTTCAAAGACTTGTGGTCGGTGTGTATAATGAATTCCTTATACCAAAGATAGTGTTGCCATGTCTCTAAAACTCTTACCAAAGCATAAAACTCTTTGTCATAAGTTGGGTAGTTTAGACTTGCTCCACTTAGCTTCTCACTAAAGAATGCAATTGGTCTTCCTTCTTGCATCAAGACTCCACCAATACCTATTCCACTTGCATCACACTCAACCTCAAATGTTTTAGCAAAGTGAGGCAAAGCAAGTAAAGATGCTGAACTAAGTTTGTCTTTTAGCAAGTTAAAAGCATCATCTTGTTTTTTTCCCCACTTGAAACCCACATTCTTTTTAATGCATTCAGTTAAAGGTGCAGCAATTGTAGAGCAATCCTTAATGAATCTCCTATAAAAGCTAGCAAGACTGATAAGAACCGATGTAGCACAAGGAATCCTACTTCAACAAAGAATCCTAATTCCACTAAAGATCCTAATCCAGCAAGGAGTCCTGATGACATCAAGAGTTCAAGTGACAAAAGGAATCCTATTTCCACTAGGAATCCTAATCTAATTAGGAGTCCTACCGAGATTCAACTTTGATTAATTGTATTTCATTCATGGATTAAAGCCCAACGTGAAGACATGAAGATCATATCTGATTTATGTTGAATTCAAGCCCAAACGTAAAGCCCAAGTCCAAGGTTGAATATTCAAAGTCAAAATCCAAGTCAAAATAGGAATCTTCTTTTAACAAGTCCAAGTCAAAATAGGAGTTTGCTACTCTTTTACTTCAAGTTTTGTTTATTTAGGAGTCTTGGCTACATATCCTAGTCATTCTAGGATTAGGATTATTTTGTTTTAAAACTTTATAAATAGAGCTATGTAATTCAGCAATATACATATATCTTTGATTGAATAGAAAACCTTATTTTTCCTTAAAGAGTTTCTTTGAGTGTTCTTGAAATTAAACCTTATTGTTTAGGTTTTGATTTCACTTCTACCTTAATTTAATTCTATTAACTTATTAGTTTCTAGGATTAATTAAGTTCATCTCATTATAGCTATTGATCTTATTTCTTTATAAATAAGGGTGATAGTTCCGCAAATAACTTTTGGCAAACCTTATAAGTATTGATCTTGGCGTATAATATTCTCTTCCATAGAAGGTTTACATCATTCGGTATCAAAGTTAGCTTACAAGGTTTGGTTACGTATCCTATTTGTTATCTTCATTGTTCTTCTACTCACATACTCTTTTGTTTGGTTAAAGTCTTCGAGACTTTCTAGATAAATTGGTTTGCAATATCTTTATTTTGTTATTTTGTTTCCTTTAATTTGCTTGATCAAAGTCTTTGAGACTTTTCAATCAAATTAAGCTCTATGTGTTTTGTTCTTGTTTGGTTATTAAAAAAAAATTGTGTGGATCTGAATTATTGATCTAAAGTGAGGCTTAAAAAAAAGAAAAGAAAGAGTGTAGAAAGCAAGATTTGGAGCTGATTCAAAAAAAAAAAGTTGACTTGGTCAAGGTCAAAATCCAAAGAAAATCAGGTTTGAAGATATCACATAACCTTCTCTTTTCAATTTCTTTTCCTATTCTATTTTCCATATTATTTCCTATTCGGTTTCTTATATTCTTCTTTATCTTCCCGTTATTATTTATTTCTTCTACTTCCATCTTTATTCTTAATTCGTTATTTTATTATCCTTTTCCTCTAATTCTTCTTTAGCTTAATTAATTTATGTTCTAGCTTGTTAATTGTGTTTTATTAAGTTGGTTGTGATTTTAGCTTTTATAATTTAAGTTAATTTTGAAGGGCACAAAGACAAACTCTTTCTTTAAATTGAGTGAAATACGAGGGTAAATGTCTTTACTTTGAGTGTTAAACACGTGAGATTGTGTGTAAGATATGTTTTATCAGGAAGAGTTTGCTAGAGGACGTCGAGATTTTCTTTATCAAGCTTATAATAGATTGTGGGGACGAAAGAATGATGATTATTATGAAAAGTGTTTGCAAAATTTTAATAATCCTAAACCTAAGCCAAAGAAGATAGAAAGACAATCACGTCAAGATTTCATTGATGAACATTCAAAGGATATAAAATCTTTAAGGAGTAGCCTTAAAAATAGTTTTGAAGATTTAAAGGGATTGAAGCAGCTTGAAGATAAAGCTAAGTCTAAGTCATCTTTGGAAACTAATATTGATGATATAGAAAAGGTAAATTGCTCTACTGAACTCAATGAAGATACAAAAAGCATAATGAAAGAAGATGGTGAAAACGATAATAATTTGCAACTTTTGAGCGAAATCCAAGATGAATAGATCATTTTTGAAGATGAAGCAAAAGTTGAGCTGGTGAAGGATGAAAATGTTTTACTTAATGCCATTGAGCCAATTGAACATGTTGATTTTATTGCCATTGAAAGTATTATTTATTCTAAAGTTCCTCTAACAACTTTTGTGAAAGACCTGCAGGTTGATAATGAGTTAGTATTGTTCTTTGAGATTATATGTTTGCTTCTTTCACAATATACAAGCAAGATTCGAGGACAAATCTTTTCAAAGAAAGGGGGAATGATGAGAACCCATGTAGCACAAGGAATCCTACTTCAACAAAGAATCCTAATTCCACTAAAGATCCTAATCCAGCAAGGAGTCCTGATGACATCAAGAGTTCAAGCAACAAAAGGAATCCTATTTCCACTAGGAATCCTAATCCAATTAGGAGTCCTACTGAGATTCAACATTGATTAATTGTATTTCATTCATGGATTAAAGCTCAACGTGAAGACATGAAGATCAGATCTGATTAATGTTGAATTCAAGCCCAAACGTAAAGCCCAAGTCCAAGGTTGAATATTCAAAGTCAAAATCCAAGTCAAAATAGGAATCTTCTTTTAACAAGTCCAAGCCAAAATAGGAGTTCGCTACTCTTTTACTTCAAGTTTTATTTATTTAGGAGTCTTGACTACATATCCTAGTCATTCTAGGATTAGGATTATTTTTTTTTAAAACTCTATAAATAGAGCTATGTAATTCAGCAATATACATATATCTTTGATTGAATAGAAAACCTTGTTTTTGCTTAAAGAGTTTCTTTGAGTGTTCTTGAAATTAAAGCTTATTATTTAGGTTTTGATTTCACTTCTACCTTAATTTAATTCTATTAACTTGTTAGTTTCTAGGATTAATTAAGTTCATCTCATTATAGTTATTGATCTTATTTCTTTATAAATAAGGGTGATAGTTCCGCAAATAACTTTTGGCAAACCTTATAAGTATCAATCTTGGCGTGTAATCTTCTCTTCCATAGAAGGTTTACATCAAAGACCATGAAAATTCCTAACATCATGCACACTAGTAGGTTTTGTCCACTCTCTAATTACTTTTACTTTTTCTTGATCAACATGAATTCCCTTGTCATTAACAATATATCCAAGAAAAGTAATTTCATTAGTGCAAAAAGTGCATTTCTTAAGATTAGAATATAATGTCTCTTGCCTTAACACATCAAAAACCAACTTTAAATGTATTACATGCTCATCTAAAGATTTGCTATACACAAAAATATCATCAAAATAAACCACTACAAACTTTCCAATGAAAGCGCGCAAAACATGATTCATCAATTGCATAAAAGTACTTGGAGCATTAGTTAAACCAAACAGCATGACTAACCACTCATATAATCCATGTTTTGTTTTGAAAGCGCTTTTCCATTCATCACCCTCACACATTCTTATTTGATGATATCTAGATTTTAAATCCAGTTTAGAAAACATACAAGCACCATGCAATTCATCCAACATGTCATCTAGCCTAGGTATAGGATGGCGATACTTTACCGTTATTTTGTTGACGGCACGACAATCAACACACATCCTCCATGAACCATCTTTCCTAGGCACTAAAATTATAGGAACCGCACAAGGACTCATGCTTTCTCTTACGTACCCCTTATCCATAAGCTCACTCACTTGCCTTTGGATTTCTTTTGTCTCCTTGGGGTTGCATCTATATGCTGGCCTATTTGGTATGCTTGCACCCTGAATGAAATCAATTTGATGTTAAATTCCTTGAATTGGTGGTAATCCTTTAGGCACATCTTCGGGAAAGAGGTCTTCATATTCCTACAAAAGCTCAAGAACAACACTAGGCAAATCCTTGTTAAGATCGTTAGAAATCATCAAAACTTCCTTGCACATGAGTACAAGTAAGGGCTCCCTCAAGGTTAGTGTTTTCCTTACATCAATTGGCTTTGCATACACATTCATTTTTCTTTCACTCTCATCTCCCTTGTTTTCTCTCACCTTGTGTTTCCCATTACACTCACTTTTACCACTTACCTCACCTTTTTCTTTTTTCACTATTTCTTGCTCCCTCCCCAGATATTCCCTGTATGAAGATTCAAGCTCTTCATATTGTTGTTTAATTCTCACTTGATCATCAAAGATGGCCTTGGGACATAACGGTCCAAGATTGAACTTTTGTCCATCAATAGTCAAGGAATATCGATTCTTGAACCCATCATAAATGACATGCCTATCGTATTGCCAAGGTCATCCCAACAAAACATGTCCAGCATACATGGGAACCACATCACAAAGCACTTCATCCTTCTATCTCCCAATGGAAAAAGAAATTAGCACTTGCTTATTTACCTTCACAACACCACTATCATTCAACCATTGCAACTTGTAAGGCCTTGGATGTTTGGTAGTTGGTAATTTCAATTTCTCCACAAGCAAAGTACTAGCAACATTAGTACAACTTCCGCTATCAACAATCATGTTACACAACTTATTAGTAATTAAACAATGAGTATGAAATAAATTTTCACGTTGCTCTCCATGTTCATCGTGTTTACATTGCAAATTAAGTATGCATTGTACTACTAACACATCCCCTTTAGCATACTCAACATCACTAACATCTTCTAAAGTTGGCATGCCATCATTCTCATCATCATTTTCATTGTCACATTCAGATTCAATAATTCCATCTCTAACAATCATGATCCTATTATTAGGGCAATCACGTGCATAATGACCATGTCCAAGACACTTAAAATACTTCAAGCTTCTAGATTGATTAGCTTGATTCTCAACTTTGTTTTTGCCGCCTATTTCATTTTTATTCTTATTCTCATTCACTTTAGGCTTAGCAAATTTATCATCCTTTTTACTCTAATTCAATTTCCAATTAGAAGAACTAGAACTCGAATTAAGTTTAGAATCAAACTTACTTGCACCTTCTCGCTTGAGTTGCCTTTCAATTTTCATGGCCACATTCACCATCTCCTTAAGCTCCACATAATGTTGGGACTCCATAGGATCATCAATATTCTTGTTTAGACCATTCAAGTATCTTGCCATGGTGGCCTCTCTATCCTCCTCCATATTTGCTTTAATCATAGCCATTTCCATTTCTTTATGGTACTCCTCCACACTCATGGTTCCTTGCCTTAGAGTTTGCAATCATTGATGCAAATCTCTATAGTAATAGTTAGGAATGAACCTCTTCCTCATGATGCATTTCATCTCCATCCATGACCCTACGGGTCTTTCTCCATTTCATCTCCTTTCCCTACATAATTGATGCCACCAAACACTAACGTAATCATAAAACTCAACGGCAGCAAGTTTTACCTTTTTCTCCTCCGAATAGTTATGGCATTCGAAGATCATCTCCACTTTTGCTCCCATTCCAAGTAGACATCAGGATCATTCTTTCCTTGAAAGGAAGGAATTTTCATTTTGATGCTACCTAGGTTGCGATCTACATCATCTTGCCTTCATCTCCTATTGTGTCTCCTAGGATGGTCATCTCCACTAAAAGTGGTTGCTTGGTCATGATGTAAACCTTCTATGGAAGAGAAAATTACACACTAAGATCAATACTTATAAGGTTTGCCAAAAGTTATTTGTAGAACTATCACCCTTAAGTACAGACACTATATTTCTCAAACAATAATTACATATTAGAAACCCAATTGCGATATTAAATTAAGGTATGAGAGCATTCATGGAGGCTATAAGCTCCAAACTTGAACGACAAAGGCTTGATAACAAAAATAGGTATTGCTGAAATGATGGATGAACTAATAAAAATCAAATCTGAATCGAGAGGTAGGAGCTTTCGAGATGAGGAAAGTATGTCTAGAGCGAGGAGAGGAACGTGAAGAGATGAAGAAGAATGGGGAGACAGAACCGAAACTCACCATGGGAGAAATAAGGTAGATTCAAACTTGGGTAGTATTAAGCTTACAATTCCTTCCTTCCAAGTTAAGAGTGATCCCGAGTTGTATCTAGAGTGAGAAAAGAAGGTTGAGAGAGTATTTGAATGCCATAACTATAGTGAGGAGAAGAAAGTAAAACTAGCCGTAATTCAATTCGCCTATTATGCCACAATTTGGTGGGATCAACTAGTGAGTAATAGGGGTAGGAATGGTGAAGGGGATATCCAAACATGGGCTGAAGTGAAACGAATAATGAGAAAATGCTTTGTTCCTTCTCATTACTATAAAGAGTTGTACAATAAGCTACAAAGTTTGGTACAAGGGGGAAAGAGCGTAGAGGAGTATTATCAAGAGATAGAGATTGCTTTGATTAGGGCCAATATAGAAGAGGATAGGGAGGCTACTATGGCTTGATTTTTGCATGGTCTTAACAAAGATATTGCTAATCTTGTTGAATTCCAGCATTATGTAGAGATGGAGGACATGCTACACATGGCAATCAAGATAGAGCGGCAATTGAAGCAAAAGAGCAAGAACTCCTCTTCAACAAATTCTAATTGGAAATCCAATTGGAAAGGTACAAATTCTGCACAAAACAAAGGAAAGGAAATGTCTAAAGATAATAAAGCCGAAACAAAGGGGGATCAAAGTAATAAATGCCGAACTCAAGAAGGCAAGCCCAAAAAGATCCAATGCTTCAAATGCCTAGGCTATGGACATATCTCTTCTCAATGTTCGAACAAACGTACTTTAGCATTAAAAGGAGGCAAATTGGTGTATGCTAGTGAAGAAGAAAGTGGAGGTGAAAGTGATGAAGATTCAATGCCCCAATTGGAAGATTGCTATTCCGATCATGAAGCTAAGCAATAGGGGCATTCAGGTGAGCGATGTGGAGTCACCATTAGATCCTTGAACGTGCAACAAGGGGCTAATGATGAAAGCCAAAGAGAGAACATCTTCCATACACGCAGTTTGGTAAGAAAAACTCCTATTTTGACTTGGACTTTGACTTTAAATATTCAACCTTAGACTTGGGCTTTACGTTTGGGCTTAAATTCAAAATAAATCAGATATGATCTTCATGTCTTCTCGTTGGGCTTTAATCTATGAATGAAATACAATTAATCAAAGTTGAATCTCGGTAGTACTCCTAATTGGATTAGGATTCCTAGTGGAAATAGGATTCCTTTTGTCGCTTAAACTCTTGATGTCATCAGGACTCCTTGCTGGATTAGGATCTTTAGTGGAATTAGGATTCTTAGTGGAATTAGGATTCTTTGTTGAAGTAGGGTTCCTTATGCTACATGGGTTCTCATCATGTCATCCTCCAAGTCATCTTCGGCGTCATAATCCTCTTATTCAAAGGCTAGTTGCCTTTCTCTTCTAGGCTCGTTTTGAATCCTTGTAATAGTTTCACCTTGCCTTCTCACACTTTCAACAACATCATCCATCTGCCTATACATTTTTTCAAACTCCTTTTTCATTGCTTGCAAAGTTTGCTCAATGGATGCTCCAACAATACTTGAAACTTCTTCTTTTGACATTGCACAAAAACCTAAAAAATAAGTTAGGATAGCCTCACAAAAACACTCCCTCACGTGTTTCTCTCAATTAAAATGTCACACCACTCATGTTTCACTTAAATTTTTGGCTTTTCCCGATGCTAGTCTCACCACTATTGCCTTTTACCTTTCTTGCTTTTGCTTTAGATTCTTAGATGAACTAATCACCTAAATAAACCAAATCAAATTATGGCAATTCAATGGAGAGAAAAAAAGGTTGGTCTAGATCGAGTTGTTAGGTAAGGCCAAATTTAAAATAGCTAGACACAAGAAAGCAATGAAATAAAGCAATAGAATAGGATTTCTGATGTGAATCCAAGTTCAAAGCTTAAAGAGATCCAAGATCCATTAATATTACAAGAAGGCCCAATCACAAGGTCCAAATCCAAGAAGCTTCAACAAGCCATATTGGGTTTAATTAGGGACATTTGGGAAGCCCAAGAATTTCAACCCAATAAGGCATCCATGGAGGCCCAAGGAATATTATTTAACTTGTTTTTGTGTTAATAACAATTAAGGTTACATGTAGCCACCATATACAAGTTAATGCGGTAATTAATACCAAGTAATGGCTATCAATGTGGGTAGTGGTTATTAAGAGCCACCATATACAAGTTAATGGGGTAATTAATACCAATGGCTATTAGTGTGGGTAGTGGTTGCTAAGGCCATTTAAGAGTAAAAGTAATCCTATGTGTGTGAGTCTATTTTAGTAGTGTGTGCATGGACTTGTACTCTATATAAACAAGCCCTTTTTCTTTCTTTTGGGGCATGATTGAATTTGATTTATGAATTATAACTTTGTTTGAGTTTTATTGTGAGGAATTTTGTCTTTAATTTCTTGCTTGAACTTTGTGACTTATCAAGCTTTATTCTAGCTTGTGGTGTCAAAATCTAAATCTTTATTTTCTTGTTATTTATCAAACTATCTTGTTTGTGGCATAAGAGAAAATTCAAAGTCTGTATTGGTATCTTTATCCTTGTTGGTAAAGGGGTTAAGTAGCATCTATCTTCTTACTTCAATCTTTGAACGATCCGATTTGTATATTAAATTGGTAATTTCTAGTTTTCTTCTAATTCAACTTATCATAGTATTTTTGCTATTAGGGAGTTAATTAATGAAACCTACAATTCCCATCATAAGTGGTATCAGTGCATTGGCTCAAGATTGAGGTTTGCGTATCCAATACTATCTTTTAATTCTCAATATCTTGTGTTCATCTTATATTTTACACCTTATGCCATCTATTGTTCTTGTTATTATTTCTTTATCTTTATTCTTCTTATCTCAAGATTTGCATATATAAAAAAAAAAAGAAGAAATTCGTCCATAAAAAAAATTGTTATCTTTGATATTCTTGTGTTAGATCTCAGATTACATAAAAAAAAGAAAAAAAGAAATTGACTCTTCATATTTCATTAAGATCTATCTTTATAATTCTATATCTTTGTGTTCTTTGATGATCTATCTTTGTTTTTCATTTCTATTAGCCTATTTGCTACAAATTGTTCATTTTTTTAAGCCTACCTTATTGTTTTCTTGTTAGCCTACCTTATTTTTATTTATTTATCATTCATTACTACATTCTTGAAATTTTGTTTGATTGAGAAACTTAATTCATCTAAGAAATCAAAAGGCAAACTTGAGAGGTAAAAGGCAAGAGTGTGAGATCATTAGAAAAAAAAAGCCAAAATTGAGTGTAAACACGAGTTGTATACATCAATTTTGAGTGAAACACGCGAGGGAGTGTTGTGAGATTGTTTCTTTCTATTTTCTTTTGTTAAAATTTTAGGTTTTACAATCATGTCAAAAGACACAAGTTCTTCTTCTACAAATGATCATGTGATTCAAGCTATGCGACAACAATTCGAAAGAATGTTTAATATGATGTCTGGAGTCAATGACAAATTGGAGAGGCATGATGGCATCCTTAACCAATTACAAGGAGAGCCTAGACGAAAGAGACGTCCACCAATTGGCCAAGAGGAATATGAAGGAGAGGATGTTTTGGATGATGATCAAGTCACCTTGGTGGGACAACAAATCAATCCTAGGAGACAAGCTAGAAGAGGACATCCAAATGATGATGTTGATCGCAACCTTGGAAGCATCAAAATGAAGATTCCTTCATTCCAAGGAAGAAATTATCCAGATGTGTACCTTGAATGGGAGCGGAAAGTGGAACTCATCTTCGAATATCATAATTATTCAGAGGAGAAAAAGGTAAAACTTGCCGCTGTTGAGTTTAGTGATTATGTAATTATTTGGTGGGATCAATTTTGCAAGGAAAGACGTAGAAATAGAGAAAAACCCGTGGAGTCTTGGAGGGAAATAAAGCAAATCATGAGAAAGAGGTTTGTTCCAAGCCACTACTATAGAGAGCTTCATCAAAGGTTACAAACTCTAAATCAAGGATCCATGAGTATGGAGGAGTATCACAAAGAAATGGAGAAGGCTATGATTAGAGCAAATATGGTAGAAGATTGTGAAGCTACCATGGCAAGGTTCTTGAGAGGGCTAAATAAAAACATTGTTGATGTTGTTGATTTGCAACATTATATGGAGATTGAAGATATGGTGAATTTGGCCATGAAAGTGGAAAAGCAATTGAAAAGAAAGAGGTATGATTCTAAACCAAATATGGGTTCTTCTTCTTCTTGGAAAAATTCTTGGGGGAAAAAGGATGATAAACCTTTTACTAAGTCAAAAGTGGAAGAAACTAAACCTAAAATTAACTTGGGTAATAAGGGAAAGGGTGAGAATCAACCAACCCAAACTAGGGGAATCAAATGTTTTAAGTGTTTGGGTCATGGGCACATTGTTAGGGAATGTCCAAATAAGAAAGCTATGATTCTAAGGGATGGTGATATTGAGTCGGAGAGTGAGGGGGATAGTGATGATGATATGCTTTCTTTAGAAGATTGTAGTGATGTTGAATGTGCTAAGAGAGATAATCTTGTTGTTCAAAGAACATTGAGTTTGCAAAATAAATATGATGTCCATAGGGAGCAAAGGGAAAATTTGTTTCATACTCATTGTTTGATTTCTAACAAGTTGTGCAACATGATTGTGGATAGTGGAAGTTGTACCAATGTAGCAAGCACTTTACTAGTGGAGAAATTGAAATTGCCTACTACCAAGCACCCAAGACCATACAAGTTGCAATGGCTTAATGACAGTGGAGTTGTAAAGGTAAATAAGCATGTTTTAGTTTCTTTTCAAATTGGTAGATATAAGGATGAGGTGTTCTGTGATGTGTTGCCAATGTTGGCCGGACATATGTTGTTAGGGAGACCTTGACAATATAATAGAAGGGCTAGTCATGATGGATTTGTATACTTTGACTATGGATGGAAAAAGGTTTAACCTTGGACAATTAACTCCAAAACAGATTTTTGAAGACTAAATCCGCATCAAGCAACAATATGAAGAAATGGGTTCTTCATTGGGAAATTCTTTGGGAAGGGAAACCTTTGAGAGTAAAGAAAAAGGTGAGATGAATGAACCTAAAAATTCCAATTCTCTTGACCAAAATGGGAAACACATGGTGAGAGAAAACAAGGAAGGTTCAAATGAAAGAAAAATGAGTGTTTATGCAAAAATGAGTGATATGAAGGAAGCTATGCTTTTGAGGCAACACATGCTTGTACTTATGTACAAGGAGATTTTGCATATTTCTAACGAAATAACCAATTGTTTGCCTAGTGTTATTGTTGATCTTTTGCAGGTTTATGAAGATTTATTTTCAGAAGAAATTCCAAATGGTTTGCCACCTAAAAGAGGCATTGAGCACAAAATTGATTTCATACCTGGAGCAAGCATTCCAAATAGACCAGCATATTGATGTAATTCGGAGGAGACCAAGGAAATAGAAAAGTAAGTGAGTGAGCTTATAGAGAAGGGTTATGTTCGTGAAAGCATGAGTCCATGTGCCGTACCCGTCTTGTTAGTGCCTAAGAAAGATGGAACTTGGAGGATGTGTGTTGATTGTCGTGCCATCAACAAAATCACGGTGAAGTATAGACATCCATTCCTAGGCTAGACGACATGTTGGATGAATTGCATGGTTCATATTTGTTTTCAAAAATTGATTTGAAATCTGGTTATCATCAAATTAGAATGAGAGAAGGTGATGAATGGAAAACAACTTTTAAAACTAAACATGGTTTATATGAGTGGTTAGTAATGCCTTTTGGTTTAACTAATGCACCAAGCACTTTCATGAGATTGATGAATCATGTTTTAAGAGCATTCATAGGCAAATTTGTTGTTGTCTATTTTGATGATATCTTGGTTTATAGCAAAAATTTAGATGAGCATGTACAACATTTGACTTGTGTTTTTAATGTGCTTAGAGAAGAGAAGTTGTATGCTAATCTAAAGAAATGTTGTTTTTGCACTAATGAAATTACTTTTCTTGGATATATTGTCAATGACAAGGGTATTCATGTTGATCAAGAAAAGGTAAAAGTAATTAGAGAATGGCCAACACCCATAAGTGTAAGTGATGTAAGAAGCTTTCATGGTTTAGCTAGCCTTTATAGAAGTTTCATTAAAAAAATTTCTACTATAGCTGCACCTTTAACTGAATGCATCAAAAAGAATGTTGCCTTAGATTTTAGCTACACAATTAGCTTATCAAGTTTTTGGCGCCGTTGCCGGGGAACATTTTTGTGTGAACTAGATTGAATTTGTGTTTTTCTTTGTTAATCTAGCCATTTCTATTTTCCTTGTCTTTTCAATTTGTTTTTATTCTTTAGTATTATTTATTCTTGTGTTCTTTGGTTGTTGTGTATCCATTTTAGGTAGTTTATAACCAGAAGCTCTAATCCTACTACGACCTTGATACTCACCATTTGTGCTAGTTTGCATCGATAGGTTTACTGCCTTAGATTTTAGCTACACAATTAGCTTATCAATACCATAAATAAGCAGAAGGGAGTTCTTCTAATGGTAGAATCACCCAAGGCTGCTAAGAGTAAGTCTAAAAAGAAAAAGAGAAAGAATTCTTAGAAGTCCAAGAAAGCTTTATAGGCTAATGAAGTTGTCAACAAGGATAAAGGAAAGTGTCACCATTATAGAAAGGAAGCACATTGGAGAAGGAACTACAAGATTTATCTGCTATTGTGAGAATAAGAAGCAAGAATAAGCTTCTAATTTAAAAAAAAAAAGAAATATATAGCCTTAAAGGCAATTATTGCCATTTAGTTTAGTTATTAGTTTTATTTTCCTAACTTAAAATTTAATAGTTGTTATGAATTCTTTTCTAGAACAATTTGTTGTTATTATTCCATTTAATAATATTAGGCAATTGTTACCTTGTTCAATTAAATGATCTATGCTTCTAGAATATCATACAAAATGTTGTATGATGTAAGAAAATAAAACCCTATTGCGAGAAATCTAAAGTAATTCTAAATAGGCGTAAATAAGTTATCTAACTTATAAATCTTATTAAATTAATAATATAATTTAATGGACTTTGAATCATAAGGTATACATGGGATGTATGATGCGCGCTATCCGCACACGGCAAAGTGCACCAATCGTATTAAGTAATACAATAATGAATAAGAGTATCGTTCCATTAGGGAGCTAATTGTGAGTACTACCTTCAATCATATACTAATGTTTAGAAATAAAAATGTTGTCTGGGTGTAGTAATATGTAAAAATAAAACAATCTTGAAAACAAAGATTTAAAGCTATTGGTAAACTTATCAAGGATAAAGCCTATTTAGGTAGTGAATCTCCTTAATATGTTAAGTATTTCATGAAACAAACAAAAACTAATTCAAATCAAGAGTTGAGTTAGAATTCCACAAAATTATGTTTAAACCTTTCTCAAGTGATTAAACCCTTAATTCCTAAGAAGAGAGCTGCTCCTTAGGGTTGGCTTCTGTGTTGCTCAACAAACTTCCTTGAGGCCTCTCACTTAAGAGTTTTGCAATTTGTCCCACTTGATTTTCCAAAGTCTAAATTAAAGCTTGTTGGTTTCTAATAGCAGTCTTAGTAGTCTGAAACCTTATTTCAGATGCCAAGATGAACTTCTCCATCATCTCCTCTAGATTACTCCTTCTAGGAGGAGCTTGCTGTTGGTTTTGTTGCTGAAATCCTGGGGTAGAGGTCTTTGATGATTTTGATTACTCCACCTAGGATTATAGGTATTGCTGTAGGGATTGTTCTGCTGCCTAGGAGCATTTCCCACATAACCAACCTACCCTGGCTTAGCCAAAGTATTAGTTTTTTGGCAATCTTGACTTTGATGACCACCCCCACGCTAATCACAAGTCATAGCCTATGCATGTCTTTCAGATGAAGACATAGTCAAAGCATCCATCTTCCTGCTGATGGCCTCTGACTGTGCATTTACAACTACTATAGGGTTTATCACATGGATTCCACTCCCTTTGACTCAAACCTCCTCTTTTGGATTTTTCCACTAATAGTTCATGACTACCATATCCTTAATAAGTTCCATAACTTGCTTAAGAGTTTTATTATTTAGTGATCCACCTATTGCAACATTAATTTATTGTTTACTTGTGTAATTCAATCCATTAAAGAATGTCTGAATTTGCAGCCATAAAGGTAAACCATGGTGTGGAAAGCTCCTTTGTAAATCCTTCAAACATTTCCAACAATCGTATAGAGTCTCATCCTCTTATTGAAGAAACCATGCTATGTCATTCTTCAACTTACTGTTTTAAAAGGTGGAAAATAAGAATTTCTCAGCCATCTAATTCCAAGTTGTAAATGTCCCAACTAGAAATGACTTTAACCACTTCTTTAGCTTATCCCTGAATGAGAATAGGAATAGCCTCAATTGAATAGCATCATCCGATAACCCATTAATCTTGAAGGTATCACAAATCTCTAAAAAATCATCCAAATGGATGTTTGGATCCTCGTTGGGCAAACCATCAAAATGCAATTGTTTTCCACCATTTGAATAATGTTCGGTTTGATCTTGAAGTTATTTGCCACAATATTCAGCCTCACAATACTCGATACGACCTCATTAAGAGTTGGACATGCATACTCTTGCATGGTTCTCTCCCTAGGTGGAGCTGCCATTCTTAATTGTTCCTCTTCTTGGTTTGGTTCTCCTTCTTAATTCTGATTCTGTAACTCCGCCACTGTTTCGGCTAAAGCTCGTTCTTTTTCTTCTCTTTGCTACTTCCTCAAAGTTCTTTCCAACTCTAGTTCGTAAGCGAATAACTCCATCGAACTAGCTCAGGTCATACACAAATTCAAGTACCTAGAGAAAACACAAGTACAATAAAGACATAAATAAAAAAATAAAAATGCTAAATCACTAGCTTTTGAATTATGTATAATATCACAAAAAGATTTTCCTAGCATCAGTGCCAAAACTTGATGCACATTGTCCGCACGCGGCAAAATGCACTTATCTTATCAAGTAATATAATGATGATTAAGAGTATCATACCACCGGGGACTTGATTGTGAGTACTACCTCCAATCATGTACTAATGCTTAGTAATCAAAATGGTGTTTGGGTGTAGTAATATTTAAAAATAAAAAAATCTTGAAAATAGAGATCTAAAATAATTAGTAAACTTATCAAGGATAAAGCCTATCTAGATAGTGAATCCCTCTAATAAGTCAAATATTTCATGAAACAAACAACAATTAATTCAAATTAAGAATTGAGTTGCCATACCACATAATTAGGTTTAAACCTTTCTTAAGTGATTAAACCTCTAATACTTAAAGGAGAGAGGGGAATCTCTTTCCAAATCCACTCACTTAGATCATGCATTAAGATTAAGAAACTATTGAACCAAAGGATCTTGTAGATCTATCTCTAGTATCCCAATCAATCCTCAATCCCTAAGATGTGATCAATTCATAAAAAGTTATCTCTAATCAGTTTATGCAAACAAATCCCAATCAATATGTTGACTTATCAATTGAAATATATAATTAAGCAACCAAAGGGACAAAACAACTCATAGAAAATATTAATTGCATTAACTTTGAATTAATCCATTCAGAGAAAATTAGGGTTCATCCAAATCCAAAAAGCAAGAAAATTAGTTCCTAAACTTCACAATAAAGAAATAAAGATTAAGGAAAAAAGATCTCAAACTATTCATGGAAGAGTAGAGATGAAAATCTTCAAATCGTGAATCTTCAATCTTATAATAATGAAGGAATTGATATTCTTCCTTGAGAAATGACCAATCAAAACCCTAAAAATGAAAGGAAAATGAAGTTTCTAAGTATTTCTCTGTCTAGAAAATGAAAATATGACGGAATTCCCCTAAAACAACCCTAAAAGTTCTTTTAAAAAGTGTCTTTCTATGCTCTATACGGGCACCAAATGGTTGTATGACGTTCTTAGCTCAAAATTACTTTTGAAGCAATCCTCTAGGTCACACGGGAAGGGCACACAGGCGTGTCCTCCTCCCTTGTCGTGCCTTGAACAAATTTCCATTCTTTGCAACTCACACGAGAAGGGCACACAAGCAAGTTCTTCTCATGTCGTGCCCATTTGGTCATCTCTTAATAAACAAGTGTTTCTTAGGCTGATTTCCATCTATTTTGATGCCAACAATTCTTCTTGTCGTGTAAGCTTTGCCAAGTACCTAAAAAGGATTGAAAACAAATTACAACAAACAAATTAAACTCAATTGAAGGTGAAATCAAGATAAAACATTACTCAAAAGTAAGTGCTTCTAGCACTTATCAATGTATGCTTGTACTTAGAAAGAGTTATAATAAAGTATCATATTAAGATTGGATCTTGATATAGAATACTTAGATCATCACTACTAGGATTATGCAAAAGTTCCACTTTAAAATGTCTATAACTTATAAATGCTCAAATTAATAAAGTTTTATAAGATATTGAAACCTAACTATGTGAGACATAGTTAAATCAATAAAGAGTGTTGCAAGACTTCTCATAGGATATATATTCTTATAATCATTAACTTCGATTTGTTCCATTTATGATATAGTGATAAATTATGTTCTATATAGGATATAAGCTACTATGTGATGTTTAAGAGAAATGTGCATAATTAGGTCAAGCTAGAAAGTTTGATCTAATAAATGTTAGTTTGTAATATGATATAAAAGGGATTTAAGATATCAACACTATTATACTCTTAAAACAAAATTGTTTGCGAACAAAAACATTGTATTGGAGCATTATCGATAAATGACTTATTAGTAGAATATAAAGATAAAAATGCCATTTAGGATAACAAAGTTAATCCTCCAACAAAACCGTTTGACCTAGTAAGAATATGATTGTTATAAGAAAGAGTTTAGTATTGGACACCATGATGGTTAACTTTGATAGTGCTTTAGTGCAAGAGGGAAATTGTTAGATTATGTAGTAAAGAGAAGGAGTTGTTTGATGATCTGTGTTAATTTATACATTATAATGATGGCATATAATTATACTAAAGGCATTGTTTTAATGGTGTGAGTTGTCATGGTATTATCAAGGAATAATCCAGACTATTAGAGATGAACACCATAGAATGTAAACTGAATGTAAGAGAAATTATAAAGCGAGTTTACAAAAAGGAGGTTCTCATTACAAATATTTCTAAACTTTGTTCGTAGTTCATGTTTGATAAAAAATTAGATATTCATCATTGGATATTAAGTAAGTGTTAGAGTATGACCTAAAGATAAGGAGTTGTCAGATAATCTATGTTAGTTTATACATCACAATTGATGATATACAATTATACTAAAGGAATTGTTAGACTCTAATGGTGCTAGTAATTGGGTATTATCAAATAATAATCTAAACCATTAGAGATGACCACCATGGAATATAGACACAAATGGAAGAAAAATTATAAAGCGAGTTTATAATGATGAGGTTCTCATTATGTATGTTCCTAAACTTTATTCGTAGTCGATGTTTGATCAAGAATTAGATATTGATCAAACAGTTGAGACTACAATAATATGTTATCACTTACTTATGAAGTAAGTAGTATGTATCATAAGGTTGAGGAATAAGGATTCTGAGATAAGCATATGGGTGCTTATTACAGGAATAAGTACATTGAATATGACTCCACTGAGTAGTCCATATGGAATTTACCCCAAGTGTCTATGGACAATGCTCTTATGACAATCATGTAAGACGTGATCCTTAGACTTGAGATAACAATGTATTATCTTATATGGGCATTACTATACTTTGATACTATCTTATGTCCTCCTATCCATGGAGTGCTCAAGGGATAATTATTGGGTAAAGTAAGAGTCATATGAAGATAATCATTATCAATAAAGAATTCATTGCCCAAGGTAATATGTCAAAGGAGCTTATCTTGTTGATTCTTGATATGATTTAACATGAAAATCATTGGTCAAGGTTATTTGAATGAAGATTATGAAAAGTGTTTCATAAATCTTATTCAAGATGATATATACGATTATCAAGAATAAATATGAGGATTAAAATGAGGCTTTAATCATTGGGCCTAAACTCATATATATTAGGCCTAAGTAAGAGTTAATGGGCCTATAGGATGCAACCTATGATGGGTATATTATCCATGAATTAGTGATGTGTGCTAAGTCAAGCAAGACTATGACCTAAGGCAGTGTACCTATCAGTGGAGTATAGCTAACGACGAGTACCAAGTGTCGTATTCCCCAAAGAACGTGTGAACCTAAATCTACTCAATCTTCTCTGTTATCTAATCACAGAAAATAAATGGTGTTAATGAATAATTCCTAAATTAACTAATAGCTACTCTAATTGTTGTCGAACTACGTATACTAGGGAATGATTAATTCAAGTAAAGGAATAACCCTTTGGGAATTCTTGTCTCTAAGGAATGGAAACTAAGGGTGGAATTGATTGATTGAATCCAATTTCCGTGGGAAAATCTCTACACAATTATGCCTTTCTCAAGGACACTAACATCTTAACTTAGATTAATTAGGTTGAAATCTCTTCCTAACTCTAATTACCCAAATTAGCATTATGTACCATTTAACACTATTGAGAGTTGTTAATTCTCAATCCGGTAGAACGAACATCCTATCTCTAGGCGAATTCGATTCTAGGTTGCAAGGGACAATCCAAACCTAAACGTCTTTCTCAAGATCATTCAAATTTCAAAATCATTCAACAAGATATGAAGAACAAATCAATAAATACTTCCATTGCAAACCAATATTGACAATCAATACATTCAATTCAAAATTTTTACAAAAAATTGCACAAAGAATAAACAAATAACTGAGATGGGATAATTGAAATACGATATATACATTAGAAAAGGATCTGAATTTCATATACAAAACAATAAAACATGAAAGCAAGTGTATATTAATATCACCACCCCACACTTGAAGGACACAATGTCCTCAGTGTACAAAATATAAGAAATGCAAAAGGACAAGGAAATAATACTGCCCTGACTATAGCTCCGTGGTGAAAAGAGGTGCATCATCAGGTATATCAGGGCGCTAGCTGGTCTGTGGTAGAGGAGTGGCTGCTCTCTGAGGGTCGGAAGTAGTGTCACATGCAAGAGCAAAAACCAACTGTAAAACCTAATCACCTAAGTTCACATAATTCAAACAAAAATTAATACCCAAAATGAAAGAAAAAAAATGAAAACTAAAGAATTAAAACGAAAATAAAAGAAACAAGCTTCTTTAAAGTCATAAGCTGGACTTTATTCTTTCCTTTGAATCAGAAATGGAGCGCCCAATTCACATGCTCCTCCACATCCAGTGACCCTCCAAGTTAATGCTTCAACCTCTGCCCATTAACCTTGAAATTTCCCTTTTCCGGATGATGCACTTCAACCGCACTATAAGGGAAGACTTGCGTCACTGTAAATGGCCCCGACCAACGACTCTTCAGCTTCCCTGGAAATAAACAGAGACGAGAGTTAAATAACAACACACTATATCCTACGTTAAATTCCTTCAAATTTTTCAATCGCTTGTCATGCTATTGTTTGGTCTTCGCCTTCTAGATTGTTGAACTTTCATAGGCTTGTTGACGCCACTGCCTTTGTCTACCTGCGCTATCCAAATCAAAGTTAAAAGATTTAAATGCCCATAACGCTTTATGTTCTAGCTCCATAGGTAAATGACAACCTTTTCCATACACAAGCCTAAAGGGAGTGAACCTTGTAGAACTCCTATAGGCAGTTCTAAATGCCCATAAAGCATCATCTAGCTTTGTAGTCCAATCTTTCCTACTGGCTCCTACAGTCTTCTCTAAAATGTGCTTAAGCCCCCTGTTAGTAACCTCTACTTACCCACTCATTTGTGGGTGATAAGGCGTGGAGAATCATTGAGATACTCCATATCTTTTAAGCACTTTCTCAAGTTGAGAATTATAGAAATGGGTTCCCCTATCACTAATTAATGCTCGAGGTGTTCCAAACCTAGAGAATAGTCTCTTAAGGAACCTCATAACTACCCTAGCATCATTAGTAGGCAAGGCTTGTGCCTCAAGCCATTTAGAAAAATATTCAATAGCCACCATTATATACTTGCATCCATACGAAGAAGGAAAAGAACCCATAAAATCAATGCCCCAAACATCAAAAATTTCCAACACTTGTATACTATGTTGGGACATTTCATTTCGAGCAGAAATATTACCTCACCGTTGGCATGCATCACAAACCTGGACATATGCTCGTGCATCTTGGAAGATAGTCGGCCAATAAAAACCAGCATCCATAACCTTCCTGGTCGTATGGTTTACGGCTTGGTGTCCACCAACCGGTCCCTCAGGATAATGCTTGAGAATTTGAATGATCTCCTCCCCATATACACACCTCCTGATAATTTGATCTGCACAAATTCTAAACAAGAAGGGGTCGTCCCAAATGTAATACTTCAAGTCAGCAAAGAATTTCTTCTTTTGCTGGCCCGTCATACCCTTTGGGAGTACCCTTGCAGCCAAATAATTTGCATAATCAGAAAACTAAGGAATAGCATTTGCCACCTGCATTGAGCATAGGTGCTCATCCAGAAAGAAGTCATCGATCTCTTTCTCATTAAGCTCCTCCAAATGTGGGTTCTCTAATCGAGAAAAATGGTTTACTGCAAGATTTTCAGCTCCTTGTTTGTCCTTAATTTCCAAGTCAAATTCCTGTAACAGAAGAACCCAACGAATCAATCTTGGCTTAGAATCATGCTTTGAAAATAAATACCTTAAAGCAAAATGATCCGTGTAAACAATTGTCTTTGATAGCACAAGGTAGGAACGGAATTTGTCAAAAGCGAACACGACAGCTAGGAGCTCCTTCTCTGTGGTTGTATAGTGTTCTTGGGCATCCGTAAGCGTCTTGCTAGCGTAATAAATAGGCTGGAATTTTTTCTCCTTCACTGGCCTAAAATAGCTCCAACTGCAAAATCACTATCATCGCACATAAGCTCAAAGGGCAGCTCCCAATCAGGAGAAACCATGATGGGAGCCATGGTTAGTTCTTCCTTTAATAACTCAAAAGCTCTTAAACAATCATCATCAAATTCAAAAGGTATATCTTTTACTAGCACTTGAGTTAAAGGCCTAGCAATCTTAGAAAAGTCCTTAATGAACCTTCTATAGAACCCTGCATGCCCTAAGAAACTTCTAACAGCCCTAACCAAAGTAGGGGGAGGTAGTTTACTTATAACTTCTACTTTAGCTTTATCTACTTCCAACCCTACATGTAACACTTTATGTCCTAAGACTATACCCTCTTGGACCATAAAATGACATTTTTCCCAATTCAACACAAGGTTAGCTTCAATACACCTAGCTAACATCCTTTCCAAATTTTGTAAACAATGGGAAAAAGAGTTACCGAATACAGAGAAGTCATCCATGAAGATCTCCATCAACTCCTCTATCATGTCATGGAAAATGGCCATCATACACCGCTGAAAGGTCGCAGGCGCATTACACAAGCCAAACAGCATCCGCATTACACAAGTGAATGTCGTCTTCTCTTGGTCTTCTGGTGCTATGGGAATCTGAAAATAACTAGAAAAATCGTCAAGGAAACAATAATACTTACAGCCTGAAAGCCTCTCAAGCATTTGATCGATAAAAGAAGGGGAAAGTGGTCCTTTCGGGTTGCGTCATTCAAGCATCAGTAGTCTATGCAAATCCGAAAGCCTGTTACCGTTCGCATAGGGATCAACTCCTCCTTTTCGCTTTTCACCACCGTCATGCCCCTTTTCTTGGGAACCACCTACACAGGACTTACCCAAGCACTGTCAGAAATAGGGTAAATTAAACCTGCATCAAGAAGTTTAATTACCTCCTTTTTAACCACCTCTTTCATATGAGGGTTCAACCGCCTTTGTGACTGCACCACTGGTTTGAACTCATCCTCCATCAAAATCTTATAAAGGTAGTAACTCGGGTTTATTCCTAGTATATCAGCCATCTTATACGCAAATGCCTTTGCATACCTTCTCAAAATACATAGCACCATCTCCTTCTCCTCAAGTGTGAGATGAGCGGAAATAATAACCGGTAATTGCTTTGCTTCATCTAGTTAGGCATACATTAAGTGTGCTGGCAACTCTTTCAACTCAAGAACGGGCGGCTCCTCTAAAGAAGGCTTTAGCTTCTTTACTCCTGACCTGTCAAGATCAACAAAACCATCAGTCTTTTCATCATTAACATCAGCAGCTAATAAGTGCTCTAGCTGCTCCAACACTTGTTCATTGGATAAATTATCCTTATTTTCTTGCATTGCCACTTGCAAAGGATCATCAATCATTATTTCCTGTAATTGAGATTCCACAACATCATTGATAAAATCAATCAAACAGACAGTACCATCATGCTCATATGGGTATCTCAAGGATTTAGTCAAATCAAATGTATTGCTCTCATCATCTACCCTAAGTTCCAGCTTTCCGCTACTAACATCTATCAAAGCTTTAGATGTAGCTAAAAATGGTCTACATAAGATCAATGGGACATCACTCTCACCATTCATATCCATGACAACAAAATCCACAGGAAATATAAATTTGTTAACTTTAACTAGCATATCCTCTATAATCCCTTTTGGGTACTTAACAGTTTTGTCTGCTAGTTGTATACTCATCATGGTAGGAGTTAGCTTAGAAGTGCTTAGTCCTAACTCCTCAAAGAATGAACTAGGCATCAAATTGATGCTAGCTCCCAAATCAGCTAATACTAGCAATTTCAATTTATCCCCAATCAAACAAGGTATAGTAAAACTCCCTGGATCGCGTCGTTTGACTGGAATCTTGCTCTGAAACACTGCTAAGCATTCTGCATTCAAGGTCACCAATCCCAAATCCTCTAACTCCTCTTATTGCTTAGAATTTCTTTTAAAAACTTCGCATACTTTGGCATCTGCGAAATAGCTTCAACAAAAGGCAAGTTAATCCGCAATTGTTTAAAAAGATCTAAAAATTTACCGAATTGCTGATCAACTTTATCCTGCTTGAGTTTTGCAGGATATGAAATAGGAGGTTGGTATGGCCTCAAGGGTATCTTCTTCAAATCCTCCTTCTCTTCAACTGCTCCCTTTTCTTTCTCCTCAGGCTTGTCTTTCTTTTTCAACTCATCCAGCTGCACATCAGAATCATCATTAGTGAAAGGCTTAGATGGACTAGGAAGTTCCTTACCTGATCTCAAAGTAATTGCTTTGGCATGCTCCCTTGGATTAGACTCTGTGTTACTTGGAAGCGTGCCTGGCTGCCTCTCAGCCATCATCCTAGACAACTGCCCAATTTGAGTTTCTAAGTTCTGAATTGAAGCTTGTTGATTTCGAATGGCAGTGTCCGTTTGTTGAAATCTGTTCTCTGAAGTTGCAATGAACTTCGTCGTCAACTCTTCCAAATTAGGTTTCTTCTATTGACTACCTCCTGGTTGATGGGGAACAGAATGCATAGGTTGTTGCGGATGCAACCTCTGATATCTTAGTGGACCTTGGTTATTGGAATTCCTCCATCCAAAATTAGGATGATTCCTCCACCCTAGGTTGTATGTATTGCTGTAAGGATCATTCTACTGCCTACCTGCAGAATCAACATGCTCAACGTTAGAAACATTAGTAGGTATAGAAGATGCAAACATACCTCCCGCTTTACAATTGGCACTGTAATGCGGTCCACCACAGAATTCACATCCGGGCTGAGCTGCTTGGATCGACATCTGAAGTTGTTCTATCTTTTTGGAAAGTAGCTCTACTTGTGCCGCCAAGGCTGCTGTAGGATCTGCCTCAGCCTAATATACAACAGGCTTTGGACCTCTAGCCCGTGGAGTTTGCCACTGATAAGTGTTGGTGGCTATCTCTTCTATCAAATCCTAGGCTTGCTCAGGTGTTTTGCTATTGATAGCTCCCCCTGCAGCTGCATCTACCATTTGTCTAGTGGTTGTATTCATGCCACTATAGAATGTCTGCACTTCCATCCAGAGAGGAAGACCATGGTGTGGGCAACACCTTAACAAGTCCTTAAAGCAACCCTAGGCTTCGTACATCGATTCTCCTTCACCCTGCACAAAAGAAGATATGTTATTTCGCATTTGAGCAGTCTTAGCAGGAGGAAAATACTTATTCAAGAACTTTTCAGCCAAAGAAGTCCAGGTAGTGATCGTTTTTGGTGGCAAGGACTGCAGCCATCTTTTCGCTCTATCCCTCAAGGAAAAAGGAAATAGCCTCAACCGTATGGCATCATCAGTTGTTCCATTAATCTTAAAGGTATCACATATTTCCAAAAAGTTTGCGATATGATCGTTCGGATCTTCGCTCGCCAACCCTCTAAATTGCTAGATTACATTCGGCTTTATTTCAAAATTATTGGCCGCCACGGGAGGCCTCACTATCCTAGTTTGCGTCCCTGCTAGAGAGGGCCTAGCAAACTCGTACATGGTCCTTTCATCATTACCTCCATTTGCATTGTGGTTCTCCATCTCACTAGTTTCACGAACAGGAATCTCTGCTTCAATCTCCTCCTCTACTGCCTACATATGCCTCCTCAGCAATCTAAGAGAGCGCTCGGGTTCAAATAAAGGCTCTGTAAGACTAGGATTAGAGCTCTTGGTCATAAACTACCTGAGCACAATAAAGAACAACAACACCAACAAAGAGGATAAGAACAAAACTATACACAGAAAACAAATTATGAACAAAAAGAGAAATGATTAGACTAACAAATATTAAAATTTCAATTTAGTTCACAGAAAACCGTTCCCCGGCAACGGCGCCAAAAACTTGATGTGTGCTAAGTCAAGCAAGACTATGACCCAAATCTACTCAATCTTCTCTATTATCTAATCACAGAAAATAAATGGTGTTAATGAATAATTCCTAAATTAACTAATAGCTACTCTAATTGTTGTCGAACTACGTATACTAGGGAATGATTAATTCAAGTAAAGGAATAACCCTTTGGGAATTCTTGTCTCTAAGGAATGGAAACTAAGGGTGGAATTAATTGATTGAATCCAATTTCGTGGGAAAATCTCTACATAATTAATGCCTTTCTCAAGGACACTAACATCTTAACTTAGATTAATTAGGTTGAAATCTCTTCCTAACTCTAATTACCCAAATTAGCATTATGTACCATTTAACACTATTGAGAGTTGTTAATTCTCAATCTGGTAGAACGAACATCCTATCTCCAGGCGAATTCAATTCTAGGTTGCAAAGGACAATCCAAACCTAAACGTCTTTCTCAAGATCATTCAAATTTGAAAAATCATTCAACAAGATATGAAGAACAAATCAATAAATACTTCTATTGCAAACCAATATTGACAATCAATACATTCAATTCAAAATTGAAGTACAAAAATCCCTAGATAAAGAACCCCAATGGGTTAATAAGTTTAGCTAATCATGTTCATAATCACAACCAACAAGAATTCAATTACAAGAAAAGAGTAAAGGTAGAGGAACCCGAATACACCCTTGGATGAGAGTAAATAGCTCCAATTCCTCATGCCCAATTTTGGATCGATTCTTGTTCCTCTTACTCGGATTGAAACCAATCGATAATCCTCGACAATCTTTGATCTTCAAAGAGAATCCAAGTGAAACCTTGATTCAAGTCTCCTTTTCTCTTAGTTTCAACTCAGAAAACCCTTAGACAGAGAAAAAGATGAGTTTTGGGCGTTCTAACCCTAGCTGCCTCCCTTTATCTTTTTTCTTTCTTTTTAAATGAATTTGACTAACTGCCAGGAACATGGCCGTGTTGATGCCCGTATTCCCAACACGTTATGGTGTTGATGCCCGTGCTCCCTAAAAACCTTTTTTTTTCTTTGATGTTTGTTGCATCCAACACGACCGTGTTGGTGGCTGTGTTGGGAACACGGCTAGTGTTGAATCCAACACGGCCGTGTTAACCTTCCTCATGGGCATACTTAGCTTGTTTCGGCAGCTTTGACGTCCAATTATGCTCCAATTCTTCCCTTTATCATACTTTGACTTCTTTTGGACCTAATGCACACAAACAGACACATAGGGTGAGTGTTGGGACCAATTCACATCCAAATATACATAAAATCAATCTTAAAAACCCCATTTAGATGTATGTATTTTATGCACATCAATTAGTTCTTATATTAATTCAATTCTATTTAAATAAAAAAAGCCAAACTTAAAGTAAGTTAAAGTTTTGTAGAAATCCTAAACCTATAAGAATGTTAATTAAAGGCCATATATATAGAAAGAGATGCATATGGGGCAATAAGGTTAGTTGCACATCTAAGAGAGAAAAACATTTTCTTGAGAAGTATACCTTAGGTGAATCAATCAATGAGGTTAATTGATTCATGCCCCTTACTTGGAACTAGCATTCAATCTCCTACATCTCTTCTCAATCTTCTAAAAGTGGTTTGGTGAGATTTTTTCTTAGAATCTTACGTGGATTACCAAAAGAGGCTGGTCACTTCAGTAGCTTTAAAGTGCATCAATCATCCTTAATCAATCAAGAATCAACAAACAAGAAGCACTCCTTTAATTGGCCAACAAATCCCTTTATAAGCCTTCTCCATCTTTTGCTTATTTTATGTATTATAACTATATCAATGAATGAGATCCTTAATAGGAATTAGAAAAAAATTTAAATTACTTTTGTTGCACCTTTCCTTGTATTTTAATATCAATTCCTAATAGTAAGAAATATGTCTTATAAGGTTGAGGTATTGCCAACATGTTACAAATCTTCTAGGTCACATACAATTAGGCTTTAAGTGAGGATCAAAATGAAACTTTAAGCATTGAGCTTAAGCTTATATATAATTGGTATAATTAACAGTTGATTTATTAATAGCTAATGGGCCTATAATATTCAGCCATGATGGTTTTAACATCCATGGATTAGTTTTTAATTAATCAAAGTCTAATTAGGAAAATAAAAGTCCAACTTAATATAAGCTAGGATTTTGTAGCAATCTTAAACCTTTAAGGACTTCGATTAAAAGGCCATATATATACAAAGAGATGCATGGGGCAGAAAATATTATGCTCTTATCAAGAAAATCCTCAAGTCAGTCACTGAATAGAATTAATTGATTCATCCTCTTTGCTTGGAATTAGCATTCAATCTCCTACATCTCTTCTCGATCTCTTAAAAGTTGTTTAAGATATCTTTACTTAGAAGCTTGTGTGGATCACCAAAAGTGGCTGGGCACTTAAGTATCTCTAAATTACATCAATCATCCTTACAGAATCAAGAATCAACAAAGTAAGAAGCTCCCATTGGATTGGTCGAAACTCTCTTTGTAATCCATCTCCATCTTTTCCTTGTTTTGTTTGTTATGACTACTTTATATCAATGCGATCACTGGTGAAAATTTAAAATATTTATTTTGCTTCCGTTGCACCTATTCTTATATTTTGTATCAATTCTCAAAATTGGTATCAGAGCCTCCTTTAATTAATTTAGTCATAATGGTTGCATAATAATTAATTAATCAAAAGCATGCAATTTGGTATTTCTGGGCAGTTTTTGGGATGTTGATGGTTTCTATAGCTATAAGTCAAATTTCCTGGTGATTGTTATTGCATATGAACCTCAATGGACAGAGCCTAATGCTTTAATCTCTTTTGATTATGGTTTAGGTGTCGGGAGTCTTAGATCATGCGCGTAGACAAATTTTTATGTGATTATCAACACCCAATTTTTAAATTTTGGGTGGTCAAATTGATTGAATGAAATTCATGTGTAATTATTATAATAAATTTTCTTGAATATTTGATGTTCAAAATTCATCCAAATCAATTTAGAATTTGATTCTTAATGATCAAAGCAAAACCATGCTCATACTACACATCCTAATGGTTCGGCATGTGCATTTATGTGTAGGTTTTGGTTTATTTTGATTTTGGATAGAAATGAATATGATTTAGAAAAAATTAAAGTACCTTTAGATATTTGAAAATTTATGACTTAATCTTCATGAATACCATATGTGAACGCAACATACAAATCAAGTGTTGATTTGATGAGTTATGCGGATAATATAGATTGTCTTGATGAACTCAACATGTGTATGATTTTTGATCTAATGGCAAGCCTTTTAAGGAGGAAAATAAGACGTAGATCATGCACATGATGAGTTCTTGAAGCAATCTTCAAGGTTGATTTAAGTCTTTATCATGCTCCTTGCATAGTTTCCTTGTCTCTTAATGTTTGCCATGTGAACCTTAATGATCTTGAATTGGCGTAATACATCCATAGCCCCCTGTACTTGTCCAAAATAGTCAGATAGCATCCTAAACTTCAAGTTTGACCTATTAGACACCTCTACTTAACTAATTACTCACACATAAACACCTGTAGGGTGATTTGGCAAGGCGCATTTCTTTCAGCTCTGACGCGCGAGTGAGCTGTTTTTTGGGACGCTAGCCGGATATAAAATAGCATTATTTAAAAAAAAGGTGGCTATCAATTTGGGGCCAACCATCATCTTCTTCATTCTTATTCTTTTCTTGATTTTTAGGGTTTTGTTAAGTTACATTCTCTATTTTTGTTTTAGAAAAATTTCCTTCTTCTCATGATGGAGCAGTCTAAAGTAGACCAATTGCCCTAAAATGTTGTGTTTCCAATGTATCATTATGAGCAACATGCTACATTAAAGGCTTCATGGACAATTTCAAACCCTAGACGAAGGTTTTTTGGGTGTATAAACTTTGGTATATTGCCATTTGTGTTGATATTTTAAAATTGTAGGTTGATTTACTTAATTTAATGTGTAATTTATTTATTTAAATTATAGAGGGTCGGTGCTTATAGGTATTTCATGTGGTTTGGTCCACCAGTGGCTGAACATTCAAACAAGTTATCAATGGGTTGTTGAGACGTGTTAGAAGAAGTGAAGATGAGATGCAAAGTGTAAAGAATAAAGCAAAGCTTCTAATGGTCTTACTTGTTGCTGTTTTTGTTTTCATTTTCTGGATTGTAATGCAATTGGCATAATTCTGAGTAGATATGATATAATTGTGTAGGGTAGTGTGGTACTAATAGTGCCTGCATGTTGTTATTTAGTTGTATAAGGTGATTCTAAAACCCTACAAGTGTTTATGTGTGAGCAATTAATTAAGTAGAGGTGTCTAATAGGTCAAACATGAAGTTTAAGGTGCTACCTGACTATTTTGGACAAATACAGAAGCCTACATATGTATTAGGCCATCTTGAATTGTTTGATAAAATAATTTAACTTTCTTAATAATGGATCTTTATGAACCTTGATGAACTAAATTGATTCCAGAATTAATGTGAATAATTAGCCTTGTTAGATCTTCTAATACTAAGAAGTTTCCTTGTTTGTAGTGATTTTTAGATAAGGATAAGGTTGGTCTTGTAGTTGGCATGTGACACATGATTAGAAAGTTAATTAAAATTTTGTTTTAATTAATATAACTATTATTAATCCTTTAGAATAAGGATGTTTGTTTTAAGGATCCTAGTTGGTCTACGATGTTGTCTTGATTAAGACAAAAGTTTGACTTTTGTCTTAATATATTGTTTGGCCGAATATTACCTAATTAATTAAGAGAACTTCTTTGTTTGTAAATTTCATTTGATTAATTTAAATTTTCATGAATTTATGTTAACCTAGAATTTATGTCTTAGTATTTTAATTTGACTAGGATGTTTGTCTTAATTAAGACATCAGTCTGACTTTGTTTAATGTTTGACTTTTTGTCCTAAAAGGACATAGGATTAGAATTAACGGTATTTCATAGGCAATTTGTTATTAACTTAATCTAATTTAATTAATTTTAATTCTCTATAAATTATTGCAACTAAGATTAAATTTTTGTTTCCTAATATGACTAGAATTAGTAAAGTATGTTTTAGTCAAAGGTTGACTTTATATCGTAAATTTTATTTTGGCCCAAAACACACTCTAAATAAGGAGAATTTTTATTTTTAAATACAATCTAATTATCTTAATTTTTCAAATCTTATTTACTCCTAATTGCATACAATGATCAAATATTTACTTCCATTTCATATGATGGATGGTTATTAATGTGTGCTACACACACGAGAAAGTGTACCGTTCCACCATAGACTAATTGTGTATACTATTCTCAAACCTTGACTAATGTTTAGCAACCAAATTATTGTGTGGAATGTTGAAACTAAAGATTAACTAAATTAAAACAAGAATTAAAGTAAATGAGAATATTGAATGAGGGAAGAGTCTATTCAGATACTGAATCCCCTAATCTATTTATGTATTTCATGAATTAATTAACAATTAAGTTAGACTAAGTCTCTAAATTAGGTTAGACTAAGTCTCTAAATTAGGTAAAAACCTTTCTTAAGTAATTAAATCCCCATTTTCTAAGAGGAGAGCAAGGAATCTCCTCTCAAGCCAACTCACTTAGGTCATGCATTAAGCTTAGGGAATTATCATGTCAAAGCATCTTGTAGATCTATCTCTAGTATCACAATCAATTCTCTATTTTTAAGAATGAACAATTTATAAAAACCTATCTCTAGACAATTTTATGGAAACAATATCCAATTAAACATCCACTTATCAATTGAAATATACAATAAGAAATCATAGAAGTAAGACAACTCAAAAGTAATGATTCAATTGCATAAAGAATAATTCAATCTATACAAAAGAATTAGGGTTCATCAACACCCAAATCGTAATAGATTAGTTCTACATACTGAAATAAAGAGAAAAGAAAAGAGGAAAGAAATTCTCAAACTATTAATGGTTGAAAAGATTAGAAAATCCTCCACTTCAATTCTTTAAACCTTAAAGACAATCCGTAGGGTTGGTATTTCTTCCTTTAAATTCTGGTTCAAAAACTTTAAATCTCTCTATAAACGATGTTCTAAGCTATTCTCTCTAAAAGATATATAAAATGTCCAACTCTTAAAAATATAACATAAAAATCCTTAAATAGTAAATACAGGGTGACATGGCGGCCACACCAGAAGAGTACATGGGGGTATGGACTTTCTGTGTGAGTCTGCTGTTAATTCTGACTATTGTGCATATAACCCACATGGGGAGAGTACATATGGGTGTGGACTTCTCGTATGCCTCTTGTGCTATCACTATAACTTATCCTTCTTTGCTATTTTTGCTATGTTTCTTAGGCTTTTTTTATTTCTTTTGCTTCTTAACTGAATTATCTTTAAATTACCTAAAAGAAATGAAAAGTATACTGAAAAACATATAAAACTCAATTGGACTTGTAAATTAATGCAAAATAAGGCACAATAGTAAGTGCTTTTAGCACTTATCAAACTCCCTCACACTTGAGCAATTCTTATCCTTAATAGAATCAAGAACAAGGAATGAAAACCCTCTCTCTAATAAATAGATATCAAATAATGTAGATGCCAATTACTCACATCGCCACAACCTAGAATTATCAGCTAAGTATTGATCCTCAAATAAAATACCAAAAATCAATAGCTTGATGTTAAAAATAATAGGAATGAGCATTTCTTTCAAACAACTCAAGCTCTCGAAAAGTAGGAATAAAATTTTTCCACTCCAAGCACAAAACAAATGAAATTCAATTACTTATATGTTTTTTCCAAAGATTTTAACATGTTCAAAATTGTCATTTTAATCTTTTGATGTGAGTGTAAACATTGGTGATGTTGAATCCCAATTACTCAACTAGAAATTTACACAATTACTCATATCCTCGAGCTTTCTTAAAGTTTTTCATTATTTTAGGGATTTGAGAATAGCAAAATAAAGCAAAAATCTCTTAATATTATAGTTTTTTTCTTTCTTTTTTTCAATCACAAAGGAATAGGTATGCACTTAAGGGTATCAAATGTGTCTACTTCAAACAAAACCAAGAGAAAGTTGAAAGTATTCATGCTCATAAACATAACTGAAGTTTCAAAATATGAAATTATGCAAAAACTGTCAGCCAATAAATTTAACATGGATACGAAGTTCAATTCACAAAATAAAACTAATTCAACTAGGTTGTAACTTAGCAAACAAACAACAAAATCATTATTTTGAACCTGTAAATCAGAGAAAGAGATCATAACAAGTAATTAATTAAACTCAATAAGCCTATGAAGTAAAACACTCACTAACAGACAAAAACAAACCCTTCCCCCATATTTGATTGACACATTGTCCCTAATGTGTTCGGCATACACAACAAAAAAAAAAGGAAGAAGGGGATTGCCCTGATTAGATTGATTTCCTATGGAGTCCAGAATCTATAATAGTTCATGTCACATTTATTTATAAACCAAAAAGCTAAGATGCAAAAGTAAAGATTATAATGATATACACTCATAAAATATAAAATAAAAGAAAACAAAATCAAAAAATCAAAAATATCCTAATTAAGTACAATCATCAAAAAATAAAATAAAAACATAAACAAAGCAAAATAAATGTCCAACTCAAATTTTAGAATAAAGTGGAGGCTCAATCCTCCATACCACTATCCCACCAACTGCAAGATCATCAACTGGTTCCTCATTGCTATCATCATCATTGTCATAGGAATCAATGTCATGGATGCTTGCTCCATCATCGAGCTAGACCTAGTGTTGCTGATAGAACTTGGGTAGAGGCCTCGGTAGAGTGTAATTCTGGGATTGCCAGTAATGCATCATCGAATCCTACAACCAGTCCATACTTATCTATTATCAATGTATCATCTCCTGTTGGTTCCTAAGCATGTCCATCACGCAGTTTTGATTATGTAATAGCTTGTTATCTTAGCATTGTAGGTCGTGCATCTACATCTCCAAATGATAAATTTGCTGCTCAAAATTAGTCGATTTTCTATCCTTATTTGAATTAGCATAATTGTAGGCCATCAATCACGATATGGCTCACCACCACTAGCCGGAGGATGAAATGAAGAAGAAGAAGGTCTAGCAATTGTAGGATCATCAGAAGCACTAGAGGTACCATCAGTGGCATGTGGAGGTTTCAATTGATATATTAGCGGAATAAAAGGAAATGAGTCTTGCAGAGGAGTTATAGCGGATAAAATTTGTTTGTGCTTGTCCATCCACTATAAAGTCTCATACCCTATAAGCTTTGGGAGGCCATCTAAAGTCATAATGGACAAACCCTCAAAAACACCCAAATTTTATGCTAACTAGGTGATATATATCTCACCGCAAAGACTACCTTTTTTAAATTTCTTTGCTTTCTCTATAAAATAGATTAGAAAGTACAAAGCAAAATTGCACCTAATATTTTAATCAAAGTGCATAAGATAGGAAAGGCCCTAACTCAAGCAATGTCCTCCACTCACACTTCTACACATTACAATTGTCATAAATAAAAATGCAGAAATCTTAAAGGAAAAGATATAAGTGTAGAAGCTTTAGATTTTTGAAGTGACATAACTAGGAGTATTTGTAGCAAGCTTTTCCCACACTCATTTCGCATTATGGGTACTATAAAATTTAAATGGAGCATACAAATAATCTGTAGAATTTACCTCATTCACAATGTAAATACCTATAACAACCATAAATTCATTCACGGACATCTCAAAATGCTTCCCCTAAGTCAGAATTTGATGCTTTTGTTTATCTAATCAATCTTTTAGGTAACTTCAAATCAAAGAGAGCAATAAAACTCAAGTTTAATCTCCCTATATGCGGGTTCAGAGATTTTAAAGAAGTTCTTCCAAGCCTGTTGATTTACTCAGCTCCTCAACTGTTCTTCAAAACCCACTGATCTCATAAAATCCTAATCGAAATGGCAAGTAGGAGAAAACTTCTTGTTGGCTAGGTGCTCAAAACGAGCTCTTGAAATAATCTCGGTAAATTGAATCGAGGGATGGTTCCTATTAAAAGAAACTAGAGGAGTGATAGTAAGAGGAATTTGGGAAGAGGTGCTCTCTCTTCTTAGTCATTTGGTAGGGAGTTACATGGTGGGTTTCTTAGCCATAGACTTCTTCTTAGGCGCCATGGTTTTTTGTAAAAATTGAAATAATACTCAAGCAAAATCCAACCAAGAGAGATGATAAAAGTGTGAAAGTGAATTGTACTCCATTCTTTAGTGTGTGAGGGAGAGTTTAATGGCATGTAGTGCCAGAAGGAAGAAGGAGAAGGAGAAGGAGATAGAGAGAATAGGAGAGTTGTTGCTTTGATTTTGTGTGAAAGAGCCTTTAAAAGAGTTAAAAATAATCTCTCTGTGTGACACAGTGAGACCACATTGCGTGTGCCTACCCGTGTAACTGTGGTGAGAATCTGTGCTTTTGACATATGTATGCACACGGGAGAGATACCGGTGTGAGCTAGCTGTGTGAGGTGGTTGTAGCTTTGGATGTTTTTTTCTCTTCTTACAAGACGGTATGAGCTAGCCGTGTGCTCTTCATATGAAACTATCTCATTCTCAGCTTTTTTGTAAGAGATGAGTAAACGGCGATATGACTTCCTATGTACTCCCCGTGTAAGCTTGGGTGATGCTCGGCCAATTTTTTTTTAATTTTCTCCCTCTTTTCACACGGCAGGGTGACTTAACAATTCAATACAAATCTAACATAGCAAGGAACCCCAGTGGATTCAACTAATCTAGCTACACATGTTCATGACTAAAATAAATAGGAATTCAATTACAATGAAAGAATAAAGAAATTGAAACATGTACACTCTTTTCCTAGAATTAGATGAACAACTCAAAGTCTTGATTCGCACTACAAATGATCTCTAGAATTGCCCCTTGATTTGCTCCAAAACTCCTCTTTAATCTTCAATTCAATTATAGAATCACAAATTTGACATTAAAAGGTGGAATCACCTAAAAGCTGCCTTGAAATGCCTCAAACACGTCTAGCAAAATTACAAAGGAAGATGAAGAGTCAAAGTCGCCGATCTGGAACTCCCTTTTCTCTTTTTGGCTCATTCAATTTATACTATGTGCAAATACGGGTGTGTTCTCACTCGTGTCCCTGAACAGAGGCTGTGTCTTGGCTGTGTTGGTCTCCAAATGACAGAATGAACTGAATCGAGCAAAGGCATGTTCTGGCCCGTGTTACCAACACGTGCCGTGTTCTCGACTATAACAAGGGCATGTTCTTACCCGTGTTAGCCAACACGGGCCGTTCTCCTAGGTATGTTATCCTCGGAAAACGTGCTGCTTCAAAGTGCTTAAGCTACACAGCTTGGAATTTCTACATAAGCTCTAACACGGCCTGTGTTGACTTTCTAAAAGTCAACCCAAGGTCAAACGCTTCTAATTACGTCCGTTTTCGTCCGAAATTAATCTAAAATTGCTCAAAAAACTAATGATGGACCTATAAAATCTCCTAGAATACGAAAGGACACAAAACACGGGTGATCTTAGAATAAAAACACAATAGATGCTAAGAAAATGCACAATAATATTGATATGCATAGTTTTACACATATTTACTGACATATTATTGTGAATTCTCTTAGCATTTATTATATTTTATTCAAGATCACCATGTTCAATAATCGCGTGTTCGAGAGATTTTATGGAATCCATAATAATCTTTAGCAATTTTAGATCAACTGCAGGCGAAAATGGATGGAATCAAAAGCTTTTTGACCTTGGGTTGACTTTTAGGAAGTCAACACGACCCGTGTCGGAGCCTGTGCAGAAATTCCAGGCCATGTAGCTTGAGCGCTTTGATTCAACATATTTTCCGAGGGTACCACGCCCTAGAGCACAGCCAGTGTTGGGTAACACGAGCTAGAACACGGCCTGTGTTTACTAACACAGGCAAGAAACACAGGCAAGAACACGACCATGGTCGATTCAACTCATTCTATCAATTGGAGTCCAACCGTATTTGCGCAATGAATAAAAGGAACAAGCCAAAAAGAGAAAGGGAGAATTCCAGATCAGCGAATAAAAGGAACATCAGATTCGTGATTTGGGTTTTGGATTGAAGATTGAGGAGTTTTGGAGAAAATCAAGGAGTAATTTTGGAGATCAACTGTAGTGTAGATCAAGGCTTTAAGCTGTTCATCCAATTCTAGGAAAAGGGTGTATATGTTTTGATTTCTTTATTCTTTCACTGTTATTGAATTGCTATTCGCTTTAGACGTGAACAAATGTAGCTAGATTGGTTGTACCCATTGGGATTCCTTACTATGTTGGCTTAGTATTGAATTGTTAGGATTGTTTGAGTTCCTTTCTATATTCTTTTTGCAATTAATAATTAAATTAAGCTTTCTTTACATTGAATGTGTTGATTACTGTTTATAGAATTCTTTAGCAATTGAGAAATTCTAATTGAGTTTGGAAATTTAATTGCAAGATCAGGTTAATTTGCACTTAGAGATAAGATTAATTAATTTATCGGATTAAGAATTAACAAAGCTTAATAGAGGCAGATTAAAGCTTAAGGCTAACTTAATAATCAATCATTAGGAAGAGATTCCAACTTTAGGTTCTTAGGTTTAGGAATTCAGTTGTCTTGAGAGGGAAACCGAATTCAGTTAAGAATCCATCCACGGGTAGCATAATTGGACTCAACAATCTGTTATCTTTTATTTGATTGACAACTAGTCTAGGTTCCTTTTGGGTTTGCTTTCTTGTCTTAATTGTTCTATTTACTCATTCATTCTCGCATTCCATTTGGAACTTATCTTTTAGTCATTAGTAAATCTAGAAACCATCTGTCATTAATTTTAGGCTAGATAACAAAGAACGAAGTAGTAACTCTAGGATTTCATTTTCTCGAGGAATACGATATTTTAATACTTGTCGTTGTGCTAGGCTACATCGATAGGTTCACTACCTTAGTTGTAGTTACATATGCAGCGCATCAAGTTTTTGGCGCCATTGCCGGGGAACTTTGTTTGAAAACTAGAGTGAAATTTGCTGTTTGTTACTTTAGTCATTTTTCTTTTCTATTTTTGTCATTTACTTTTTATCCATTTATTCATTCATTTATTTGCTTGGTTTGTTGCTGCCTTATTTATTTCAAATAGTTTATGACTAGGAGTTCTAATCCTGCACCAGTAGACCCTCTGTCTGAACCAAACCGATCCCTCAAGCAGCTAAGGAAGAGATTAGACGTGGAGGAGGAGGAGCAGATTGAGACTCCTGTCCATACACCAATAAACATGGGAGACGACACCAACAACATCGCTGAACAAACAGGACAATGTATGAGTTTGCTAGACCTTTCCTGGAGCGGACACACACTAGTATAGTGAGGCCAGCTGTTGCAGTAAATAACTTTAAAATTAAGCCAAATGTCATTCAGATGGTGCAGCAGCGTGTACAATTTGGGGGCTTGCCTAATGAAGTTCCTAATGCCTACATCATGAATTTCTTGGAGATTTATAATACCTTCAAGATAAATGGGACTACCGATGATGCCATTCGGCTTAGGCTGCTCCTATTTTCCTTGAGGGATAGAACAAAGAGATGGCGACAGTCCCTACTAGCTAACACTATCACCACTTGGAGTTCTTTAGCTGAGAAATTTCTTTACAAGTACTTTCCTCTTACTAAGACTACAAAGATGCGTAATGATATTTCTCCTTTTATGTAATTTGATGATGAGAGCATGTATGATGCGTGGGAGAGGTACAAGGACTTACTAGGATGTTGCCCACACCATGGTTTGCCATTATGGATGCAAGTGCAGGTGGGGCCATCAATAGTAAGACACTAGAGCAGGCCCATAATTTAATTGAGGAGATGGCCATGAACACATATCAATGGCAGTCTTCTAGGAGTAGGCCAAGATGGCAAGGAGTGGTGAACTAGGTAGATTCTACATCAGCCTTGGCATCTCAAGTGGAGCTTTTAGCCAAGAAGATCGACCAGCACTACGAGTTTTATGGTGGCCCACACTACAGTGCAAACTGTAATACGGGAGGTATGTTTGCTTCTTCTTCATCTTCTTCTTTTGCTAACCATGAACAGGTTGATTATATGGGAAATGCACCTAGGCAGCAGAATAACCCGTACATCTACACATACAACCCAAGGTGGAGAAACCATCCCAACTTTGGATGGCGAAATAACAATAGCCAGGGTTCAGTAGGATTTCAGCAGTTGCACCAGCTGCAACCCTAACAACAGACTATTCTCCCTCAACTACCTTAGAACCAGGAAAAGAAACCAAATTTAGAAGAGTTGATGATGAAGTTTGTGTCCACTTTAGAGAATAGGTTTCAGCAGACGGACACAACACTTAGAAATCAGCAGGCCTTCATACAGAATTTAGAGGCCAAATATCTAAGATGCTGGTTGAGAGATAGCCAGGGATACTCCCCAGCACCATAAAGTCAAACCCAAGGGAGCATGTCAAGGCTGTCACCTTGAGATCAGGTAAGTACTTAGCTAGCTCTTTACCTATGGTTGACGATGATATTGTTATGCAGGATGAGCCAGCCAGGAAGGAGCCAGAGCCTAAGGTGACAGAGCTTGCCTGAACTGAGGATAAGAAGATGAGTCCTGTGAGAGAATACCAATCGCCAAATCCATATCTTGCCAGGTTGAAGCAGGAAAAGGTTGATCAACAGTTTGGTAAGTTTTTGGATTTATTTAAGCAACTGAGGATTACCCTACCTTTTGTTGAGGCTATATCGCAGATGCCCAGGTATGCGAGATTCTTGAAGGAGATTCTAAGCAACAAAAGGAAGTTGGAGGACTTGGGACTAGTGATACATGAGGAGTGCTCAGCCATTCTTTAAAACAAGCTACCAGTAAAGAGGCATTATCCAGGGAGTTTTACTGTTCCCTGTATTATTGGTGATTTGCATATTAGTGATGCTTTAGCTGATTTAGGAGCTAGCATCAATTTAATGCCTAGCAGTTTGTTTGAAAAATTAGGTTTGAGTGAGCCAAAACCTACTAGGATGAGCGCAAAGTTAGCGAATAGGACTGTGAAATTTCCTAGGGGAATAGTTGAGGATGTACTTGTTAAGGTAGACAAGTTTATATTTCCTGTTGATTTTATTGTTATGGATATGGAGGGTGAGAATAGCGTACCTTCAATCCTAGGTAGACCTTTCCTTGCAACATCTAGAGCTATTATAAATGTGTGTGATGGAAAATTATAGCTTAGAGTAGGTGATGAGACTATTACCTTTGACCTTAGCACTTCTATGAGACATTCACTTGACCATGATGATACTGTAGATTCTGTGGATGTTTTAGATGATATTGTGGGGTCTAAATTGTAAGAAATATTACTTGATGATCCTTTGCAGGTGGCATTACATGTTGAGGATGAAGAGGAGTTGTCCAACGAGGATGTGTTGGAACAACTTGCTTGTTTGCTGGCTAGTGAGCCTAGGAGGTCTGCTGACCATTTTGTTGATATTGACAGGTCAGGGGTGCAGGAATTAAGACCTTCACTTGAGGAGCCACTAGCCTTAGAGTTGAAGTAGTTGCCTAAGCACTTGACCTATTCCTATCCAGATGAGGCGGAGAAGCTGCTAGTGATTATTGCAGTTGATTTGGCTCTTGAGAAGAGGGAGATGACATTAGCCTCTCTCAAAAAGTACCCCGAGGCCTTTGCATACAAGATTGCAGACATTCCTAAAATCAATCCCAGTTATTTTTCACATAAGATCCTGATGGAGGATAGTTACAGGCTAGTGGTACAGCCAGAGCGACGGTTGAACCAGAACATGAAGGAAGTAGTAAAAAAGGAGGTAATTAAACTTTTGAATGCATGTTTGATTTACTCTATTTCTAACAGCTCTTGGGTTAGTCCTGTGCAAGTTATGCCCAAGAAGGGAGGTATGATAGTGGTCAAGAATGAGAAGGATGAGCTGATACCGACTAGGAAGATAACTAGTTTTCGAGTTTGCATTGATTACAGGAGGCTTAATGATGCAACTCAAGAGGACCATTTTCCCTTTCCTTTTATTGACTAGATGTTAGAACGTTTATCAAGATATGGTTTATTGCTTTCTTGATGGTTTTTCAGGTTATTCTCAGATTCCCATTGCACCTCAGTACCAAGAGAAAACCACTTTCACTTGCCCCTATGGTACGTTTGCTATTTGTGTTAGCTACAATCTAAGGCAGTGTACCTATCGATGCAGTCTAGCACTAATGGCGAGTATCAAGGTCGTATTCCTCGGGAAAGTAAAAGCCCAGATTTACTGATGTAGATGATTCTATGCATATTTATTGATTGTTTATCAGTCGTTTATTCATGTATTTAAGTCATATTTATTCCTGTTTGATCACACTTTGGTATGTTTATGAGTTTTTCAGGATTTCAGACTCCTTGATGGGAAATTGATTGATTTTCGGGCAGAAACCAAGCTATATGGATGATTTATGCATATTAGATGTTTGTCGGAGTCGATTCCTTGATAAGCTCATAATTCGAGGCCTTTGCACAGGCAATTGCACGACCATGCACATTTGCACGGCCTCCCTTGCCCATTGCACGGGCCATTGTATGGGCATTGCATATTTGCACGGGCCGTGGCACGGGCCGTGCATATTTGCATGGGCCGTGGCACGGGCCATGGCACAAGCTAGGGCACTTCTGCCTATAAGTAGGCGCACGTAAATTGAGACAGGGTTCCGCTTTTGATTTCTAGACTTGCCTACGCGCGCGACCTTTCACTTTTGCACCTCTGTTCTTGACATTTTGGGAGACCAACGTCAGTTAAAAGGATTGATTTGGAGGATTCAAGCAAAGATTGAAGTTTCTAAACGATTGATCAAGACATCCGACATCCATACTTGAGGCTGGTTTCAGAATTGGCACTTGCGACATTCCCACTCCGATTCGATAGAAGAGCGGTTTTATGTTCCATTTTCTTTTCTGTTATTTATTTTCTTTTGTATTTGTTTCTTTCATTATGAGTAGCTAGGACTGCCGAACCCATTGGGGTTCACTTTTGTTGATGGATTGTGTTTAATTATTGGATTTTTATCTGCCATTTTTGTAATCTTCTTACTGTTTAGTAATAAAATTTGATTCAATTAATTTGAGACATTAAATTAATTGTCTTCTAGGTTGTTTCTTGACATTGAGAAATGCTTTTTACAACTAGAAATTAAATGGTAAGAACTGGTAGTTAACACTTAGAGATAAGGTTAATTCACTCACCGGATTAAGAATTAACAACTCTTAATAGTTCTAAATCACGCTTAGTGATGTGTGCTACTTGTGTTAGCTACAATCTAAGGCAGTGTACCTATCGATGCAGTCTAGCACTAATAGCGAGTATCAAGGTCGTATTTCTCGAGAAAGTGAAAGCCTAGAGTTACTCCTTTGTTCTTTGTTATATTAACCTAAAATGAGTGATGAATAATTTCTAAACCAACTAACAGCTACAAGCTAAGTTCTAAGTGAGATGCAGAAATAATTGATAAATAAAATAACCAAGACAAGAAAGCAAACCCAAAGGGAACCTAAACTAGTTGCAATCAAACAAAAGATAAAGGATTGGTGAGTCTAATTATGCTACCCGTGGATGAATTCTTAACCGAATTCGATTTCTCGAGAGAGAGAACCGAATTCCTAAATCTAATAACTTAAACTTGGAATCTTTTCCTAACGATTGATTCTTAAATTGGCATTAAGCTTTAATCCGCCTCTATTAAGCTTTGTTAATTCTTAATTCGGCTAGTTAATTATCCTTATTTGTAAGCGATTATTAACCAGTTCTTGCTATTCAAAATTTCAATTGCGAAATGGACTTCTGAATCACACAAAGCAATCTAAACACACAATTCACAACGTCTCATGAATAATGCATTATCTTATTAATACTGAAAGCAAGAAGAATACAAAACTAACCCAAACAATCCAACAATATAATACTAAGCCAACATAGTAAAGAAATCCCAATGGATTTAATCAATCTAGCTAATCATGTTCATTATCAAAATCCACAAGAATTCAATTACAACAATGAGTAAAGGTAGAGAAAACCCGATTACACCCTTGGATGAGAGTAAACAGCCTCAATTCCTCTTGCTCGAATTGAATCGATTCTTGTTCCTCTTGCTCGATTTGAAAACCAATCAACGAACCTCGCCCAATCTTCAATCTTTGAAAGCAATCCGATTGAAACCTTGATCCAAGTCTCCTTTTCCCTTAGTTCCAGCTCAGAAAACCCTTAGAGAGAGAAATATTACGGTTTGGGACGTTCTCCCCCGTTCTCCTTTCTTTCCTCTTGCTTTTTCTTTTAATTAATTCGTCCTGTTGCCGTGAACATGGCTGTGTTCCTGTCCGTGTTACTCTCTGTGGTCGTGCTCCCTAACGCCTCTTCTTCTTTGATGTTTGATGCACCCAACACGACCGTGTTGGTGCTTGTGTTAGGAACACGGCCAGTGTTGAAACTAGCACGGCCATGTTCAGCTTCCTCATGCTCGTACTTAGCGTGTTTCGGCAGCTTTGACATCCCATTATGCTCCAATTCTTCCATTTATCATTCTTTGACTTCTTTTGAACCTAATGCACACAAACAGACGCATAGGGTGAGTGTTGGGACCAATTCACATTCAAATGTCCATAAAATTAATCTTAAAAGTCCCATTTAGATGTTTGTATTTTACGCACATCAAATAACCCCACACTTAGCTCATTGCTTGTCCTCAAGCAATCAAAAGTAAAATAAGGAAAATAAACCACTAAGGAACAACACTTAAACTGACAAACAAGCTAGAGAGCTCCTGCACATATCCTTAACAAGCGTAAGTCAAAGAAAAAGAAATGAAGCAATCAATTCAAGTATCACAACCAAGATGCCAATAATTCGCAAAATATTGTCTCAACAAAATTATTCAGAACCAACTGCTCACTAGATTCACTCTAAATCACTTAAAGTGTTTAAAGGGTAGTGTTTAATCGCTCAATGCATCAACTACTGCCTTACTTACTATATGCTTGCTCTTAAATCCTACTCCTACCACTTATGGAGAGTCAACAACCATGTCAAGAGGTCTTTATAAGGGTTGTAATGGGGATTAGGTAGGGGTAGGTAAATTTGGTAAGAGTTGAACCTATGGTGTTCTGCAATGAAATACATGACCTGTACACAAGCCACAATGATCATAAGGGGTAAGCAATGGACAGTAGTCCAAGGTGGGAAATAGGAATCAAGTCAAAATGTTTAGCTTATTTACTTTCTTTCTTTTCATCACCTTTCCCTCTTATTCTTCTATTTCTTTTTTTTCTTTTTTTTTCTTTTTTTTCATAAAGGAAGAACATTCACATAATAGAGTGAATTTCTTTTGGATTGAAGAAAGCTGCTATAAGATTCCACACTATTCCCAATACAAAAATTCCCAATAAAAACAACTCATATGCAAAATCATAACCCAAAGCAGAATAAAACTAAGTGGTAATGGAATATGATAAAAAAAATGGTAAAAGAAGGGGTTATCTACAGAAGCAATAAACGAATGAAGGCTATTTGGCTAGAATGAAAAACCTAAGTGCCTCTATCATACCAAAGTGTTAAACTCTCCTTGTGGCCCTCATAAGCATTACCGAGCAAGTTCTAAAAGTAAAGGCGATGGTGGCACTCTCAACAAGAAATAAATACAAGCATATAAAGTGTATGCTTACAATTTAGGCTCAATTTCTCACAAGTGTGCTTTTAAATAGGTTCCAAACAAAAATCATCAAAACAGAATTAAATAAACCAAAGCAACTTAGTGCAAAAACTCAAACTAATTATCTTACATTCTTTCGCAAAACTCAACACTATCGGTTTTACCCGATCACATGGACATAAACAGGATTTCAAAAGCAAGTCAACAGTAAGAGCATCAAAACAAAGTGAAAATTTTTAAAAATTTTACAAACAATTACACAAAGAATAAACAAATAACTGAGATGGGATAAATATCAGCCACCCCACACTTAAAGGACACACTGTCCCCAGTGTACAAAATATATAAGAAATGAAAAAGGAAAAAGAACTAATACTGCCCTGACTATGGCTCCGAAGTGAAAAGAGGCGCATCGTCAGGTATATCAGGGCGTTGGTTGGTTTGTGGTGCAGGAGTGGCTGCAAATAATAAAATAAAGACTTAAAATCGAAACTAAAACAAAAATTAAATAAAATATGAAAACTAAAACTAATAAGATGTTTCAAAACAAAAGGTTAAAATATTAGAGATTAAAGATAAAAATTGGGGTGCCTCCCAAAAGCGCTTCTTTTTTATGTGATGAGTCTTCTTAGCTGGACTCATGGTGAAAAGCAAATGGGCGTGATCGACGACTATCCATCCTTCTTCTAAGCAAATGGCTTCAAGTATCCGCTTAGAGGGATAATCGTCAATTTCCTCTTCCCGACTGTCAAGCAAGCTGCCAGTATGATGGGCAAGACTCGCTCCTCGTATAACTACACGTAGTCATGATGCTCTAGGGGCTCTTCTAATTTGAAAGCTGAAGTTTCATCAATTGGAAGGATCGACGGTTGGGCAATTTCTTTAGGAACGTCGATGGTTTTCTCTAGTCCTTGGCTTGGTTCACTTACTAGAAGAAACTCGAGCTCCTCCAAGACTTCCTCATTGGATAACTCGTGCTCATCTTCCATCATCAAAGGGACTTATGGAAAATCCACCAAAAATTCCTCTAACTGCAACTCAGCATCATCAACTGTACGTTCCTATTGGTAGTCTTTCAGAGGGATCATGTTTGCCTCTTCCTTTTCTGGTTCTATCTCCATGTTCAAAGAGTCATCCTGCATAGAAGCATCATCGTCAAACATAATAGATAAACTAGAAAAATTCTCACCTAAACGTAAAGTGACGACGCTTAAGTGTTCCTCAGATTCAGTAGCATTTGATGGAGTTTCCAATTTCTCTTCAACTAGTAACTTGAAGATTAAGCCTACTTGATGCTCTATGTTCTTAATCGAGGCTTGTTGATCTTCAAGTATCCTCTTTATTTGTTGGAATCTATCCTCAAGACTTGCAATAAACCTCATCATCAGCTCCTCTAACACTAACTCTTCACCTTGGGTTGATGGTGCAAGATTAGGGTGCTGAAATTCTGGTGGTTCTTGGCCATCTAAGCACCATCCAAAGGGTGAATGAGTGTTCCATTCTTGATTGTAGGTGCTTCCATACGAGTCATTTGGCCAACTTCTCGTATAATTCACCTGTTCATAGTTATAAGAACAATGAGCAACATCACTATATAATGGACAATCATTACTCAAATGTAAACCACAACAAAATTCAAAAAAACTTGAGATGAAAGGATAGGAGTGGAGAGTTGATCGGTAGCCCTGCAAAACGATTTCACTCGAGCTTCTAAAGATGCACGGGTATCCCAATTTTTAGCACTCTCTTGGTTCCTGATCCCATTTTCCAACGTGTCATACAAAGAGTTTAGCATTGAACCTCCTTATCATACACTATCTGAATCATAAACATAACTAAATAAATATGTCCAAACAAAACAGAAATAAATATAAATTAAAAAAAATGGCTAAATTAACAAATAGCAAATTTCACTCTAGTTTTCAAACATTCCCTGGCAAAGCGCCAAAAACTTGATGTGTGCTACTTGTGTTAGCTACAATATAAGGCAGTGTATCTATCGATGCAGTCTAGCACTAATGGCGAGTATCAAGGTCGTATTCCTCTGGAAAGTGAAAGCCCAGAGTTACTCCTTTGTTCTTTGTTATATTAACCTAAAATGAGTGATGAATAATTTCTAAACCAACTAACAGCTACAAGCTAAGTTCTAAGGGAGATGCAGAAGTAATTGATAAATAAAATAACTAAGACAAGAAAGCAAACCCAAAGGAAACCTAAACTAGTTGGCAATTAAACAAAAGATAAAGGATTGGTGAGTCTAATTATGCTACCCGTGGACGAATTCTTAACCGAATTCGGTTTCTCTCTCTCGATAACCGAATTCCTAAATCTAATAACCTAAAGTTGGAATCTCTTCCTAACGATTGATTCTTAAATTAGCATTAAGCTTTAATCCGCCTCTATTAAGCTTTGTTAATTCTTAATCCGGCTAGTTAATTATCCTTATCTGTAAGCGATTATTAACCAATTCTTGCTATTCAAAATTATAATTGCCAAATGGACTTCTCAATCACACAAAGCAATCTAAACACACAATTCACAATGTCTCATGAATAATGCATTATCTTATTAATACTGAAAGCAAGAAGAATACAAAACTAACCCAAACAATCCAACAATATAATACTAAGCCAACACAGTAAAGAAATCCCAATGGATTTAATCAATCTAGCTAATCATGTTCATTATCAAAATCCACAAGAATTCAATTACAACAATGAGTAAAGGTAGAGAAAACCCGATTACACCCTTGGATGAGAGTAAACAACCCTAATTCCTCTTGCTCGAATTGAATCGATTCTTGTTCCTCTTGCTCGATTTGAAAACCAGTCAACGAACCTCGCCCAATCTTCAATCTTTGAAGGCAATCCGATTGAAACCTTGATCCAAGTCTCATTTTCCCTTGGTTCCAGCTCAGAAAACCTTTAGAGAGAGAAATATTAGGGTTTGGGACGTTCTCTCTCGCTCTCCTTTCTTTCCTCTTGCTCTTTCTTTTAATTAATTCATCCTGTCACCGCGAACATGGCCGTGTTCCTAGCCTTGTTGGGAACACGGTTTGGTGTTCCTAGCCGTGCTGGGAACACGGTTTGGTGTTCCTGGCCGTGTTACTCTCTATGGTCGTGCTCCCTAACGCCTCTTCTTCTTTGATGTTTGATGCACCCAACACGACTGTGTTGGTGCCTGTGTTGGAAACACGGCCATGTTCAGCTTCCTCATGCTTGTACTTAGCTTGTTTCGGCAGCTTTGATGTCCAATTATGCTCCAATTCTTCCCTTTATCATTCTTTGACTTCTTTTGAACCTAATTCACACAAACAGACGTATAGGGTGAGTGTTGGGACCAATTCACATCCAAATGTCTATAAAATCAATCTTAAAAGTCCCATTTAGATGTGTGTATTTTACGCACATCACTTAGTGCTAATCTGTAATAATATGATAGGAAGAGATTCCATTAGGTTAGTGCAGATTTAGGAACTCAGTAAGCTCGAGAGAGGAGCGGAGTTCGATTCAGGATTTAGGCACGGGTAGCAATATTGGTAGTTTATAAAATCAACCTTAGAATTCCATCACTTAGGTCCCCTTTGGGTTTGCTTCTTTGTTACGGTTGTCTTTCGATTGTCAGTTGCTGTTGTTCCTTTATTTGCATTCATAAGCATTAGTCAATTAATTTATACTTCTCACACCTTATTTCAGACTAAATAACATAACGAACAGTAGTAACTTTAGGTTTACCCGATCTCCAGGGGTACGACCTTGATACTCACTAGTGCTGGACCGCATCGATAGGTTCACTACCTTAGGTGTAGGTTGCATAAGTAGCCAATCAAGTTTTTGGCGCCGTTGCCGGGGAATTAATGGTGAACTAGAGTGAATTATTTTTGTGTTAATTTAGTCATTATCTATTTATTTATTTATTCTTTATTAATTTTTTTATTGTTTTTTTTTATTGGTGGTTGTTTGGTTGTCAGTTTTAGGTAGTTTATGACTAGGAGCTCTAACCCTGATCCCACAGCACCCTTATCTGACCCGGAGCACTCTCTTAAATTATTGAGACGACGTTTGCAGGCAGTTGAGGAAGAGGACGGAGTTACAGTTCACGTTCAAGGAGCTTACGCGATGGAGAACCTCAACCCCCAGGCCGATAACGATCAAAGGATGATGTACGAGTTTGCTTGACCATCTTTGGATAGGACGAAAACTAGTATAGTCAGACCTGCTGTAGCGGCCAATAATTTTGAAATAAAAGCCAACGTTATCCAGATGATCTAGCAGAGCGTGCAGTTTAGAGGATTGCCCAGCGAGGATCCCAATGCTCGTATATCCAACTTCTTAGAGATTTGTGACACATTCAAGATAAATGGAACAACCGATGATGCCATTCGCCTGAGATTGTTTCCATTTTCCTTGAGGGACAAAGCTAAGAGATGGTTGCAATCTCTTCCATAACAGACGATTACTACCTGGAAGGCGTTGGCCGAAAAATTTTTATATAAGTATTTTCCTCCCGCTAAAACTGCAAAACTTAGAAATGACATCTTCTTTTGTGCAGTTTGATGATGAAAGCATGTACGATGCATGGGGGAGGTTTAAGGATCTTTTAAGATGCTACCCACATCACGGATTGCCAATGTGGATGCAAGTTCAAACCTTCTACAGCGGGTTGAACCTTACGACGAGGCAGATCGTGGATGTTGCAGCAAGTGGGGCGCTAAACAGTAAGACGCCCGAGCAGGCTCAACATTTGATAGAGGAAATGGCCATGAACAATTATCAGTGGCAATCCTCTGGGAGCCGACCAGGAAGACAAGGAGTGGTTAACCAAATAGATTCTACAGCAGCCTTGGCAGCTCAGGTGGAGCTTCTGACCAAGAAGATTAACCAACTCCGGATCTTGAGTTCATGCAGTGACGTTGGGCTGCGAGATTTGTCTTTATCCGCACTCGGTCACGAACTATACTGCAGGAGGTATGTTTGTTTCATCTTCCTCTACTTTTCCATTCATTTCTGCTGTGTCTGCTGATGTTGAGCAGGTTGACTATATGGGGAATTCCCCAAGGCAGCAGAACGATCCTTACAGCAACACATACAACCCTAGGTGGCGCAATCATTCCATCTTCAGTTGGAGAAATAATAATGCTCAGGGTCCACTGGTTTCGGAGACTTCATCGTGACCATGACCATTTGGGCTGCACAAGCTCCTCCTCCACTAGAAAAGAAATCAAATTTAGAGGAGCTTATGATGAAGTTTGTAACATCTATGGAGATGAGGTTCCAGCAAAATGATAGTGCACTTAGGAACCAGCAGGCCTCGATTCAGAACTTGGAGACCCAGATTGGCTAAATCTCTAAGATGTTGTCTGAGAGGCAGCAAGGAGCGCTCCCTAGCACCACTGAGTCTAACCCGAGGGAGCACGTGAACGCCATCACTTTGCGTTTAGGTAAGTTAGTTTCAGCTCCTTCTAAGCCTGTTTTTGACGACTCCACTATTGATGTGCGGGTTGAGGCGAGCAGTAAGGTTAGAGAACTTGAGGGACAAAAAGTGAAATCAATTCCAGTCAGAGAATATCAACCTAAGATTCCTTATCCTACTAGAGTCAAACAAGCAGAGGCGAAAGAGCAGTTCAGTAAGTTTTTAGATATTTTTAGACAACTGCATATTAACTTGCCTTTTATTGATGCATTGGAGCAGATGCCGAAGTATGCCAACTTCTTAAAGGACATACTTAGCAAAAGAAGAAAGTTGGAGGAGGTAGCCTATGTTCAGCTTAACGAGGAGTGCTCAACGGTGTTTCAGAGCAAGTTTCCAAAGAAACATCACGATCCAGGGAGTTTCACTATTCCTTGCACTTTAGGTAATTTGTATGTTGATGGTGCATTAGCTGATTTGGGGGCTAGCATAAATGTCATGCCTACTAGTTTGTTCAATAAGCTAGGTTTGGGGGAGGCAAAATCCACTAGGATGTGCATTCAATTAGCTGACCGTTCTGTTAAGCTTCCTAGGGGAATTGTGGAGAATGTACTAGTCAAGGTAGATAAGTTCATATTTCTTGTGGACTTTATGGTTATGGATATAGATAATGAGCATGGTGTACCATTGATTTTGGGGAGACCTTTCCTTGCCACAGCTAGAGCTAAAATAGACGTATTTGAAGGGAAGTTAGAACTTAATATAGGGGATGACTATGTTACTTTTAGTTTACCCCCATTTGACAGTTCTTCCACCGACCATGTTCATGCCATTTGTAGTATTGATGAAATTGGTCCTGCATGTAATAAACAACCACAGGATGTACAAATGGATGATGCTATACATGTTTCTTTCCCTGTTAATATGTGTTATTCATCTGAAGAAAACAACTTGTATCCATTTGAAACTTTGTGCTATGATAGAGCCAAGAAGGGTAGTTACAAGTTTATTTTTGACAGGTCACTTAGCTGGAATTCGGAGTGGATGAATGGACATCCCAAATCGGTACAGAGAGCACCTCCTTGGTCATCTACCGCACACATCGGACCTTCTCATTGCGCTTATATGCCTCGACCCCCAACTTACTTTGAGCCCACCTTCTTAATTTGCCCGCGATGCAGGAATGCTGCTGCAGAGTCCAGCTAGATGACTCGAACAAAAAGAAGCGCCTTTGGGAGGCATTCCCGAATCTATTTATGATTTTTGAATTTTTGGACATCTTTTTATTTATATAGTTATTTGTTTTCAGTTAGATACTTCAGTCTATTTTTAGTGTGTTTTATTTTGAGGAGATTCTATTTTATTGAACCTTTTACTAGATGTTGCTTGGGATGTGTTTATTCTTAAGTTTTGCAGGAGTTAGCCTACTCGATGCTCGTACGTAATTTTGAGGACTAACATATTTTAGAGTGTTAAACCACACATCAAGGGCAGTATCCAGTAGACTTTCTAGTTTTTATCTCTTTTTGTTATCTTGTTTTCCTTGTAGTTCTCCAGTTTCTTTTGTGGACTCCCATAATTTGCTTCTTTGTGCGTATTTTATTTCTTTTTGGAGTGCCTACCTTGTTCCTGCAGGGGCGGTGTTTTTCTCAAGTGTGGGGTAGGTACCTTATTTTTGTGCAGGTACCAATTTTGTTTCTGCTGTTTTTATCCTGCTTTCATTTCCCTTATTGATTGAGTCCATTCATTCTTACTGTCCTTATCTCGAGTTTTGCTTTAATCCAGTAGTTGATAATTTTTCTCTTTTGAATGGATACCTGTATAGTTTTTTTTTTATCGAATCTTGTTGAAAGAAGGCAATGAACGAATCTCTTAGTTTCAATCTAGCCAGGTAAAACTGGTGTTTTTCCTTAGTTTTTTCATTTTACTTTATCTTGGATATAGAACACTGTTAATATTGATGCTTATTAGATTGTTTGATTGTTTAAACTTTGGTTTGAGAATTCATGCAATTTTATCCCACTCAAATGGTGAGGCTTTTACGCTCCTTCTGTTTTTTATTAGTGAGCATATGCATAATTTTTGCTTCTAGAACTTGCTTTGTGATGACTTTTAAGATTACATGAATTTTTTTTTTATAATCATGAGATGATTTGGCCACTTAGGAATTACACAATTTGGCCAAAAGCCTAACCCTATTTTTCCCTTAGTGAAACCATTTTGAGCCTTAGCCTTTTTCTTTCATTGTAATTCACCTCTGACACTCATTTTATCATTTCTGTCCATTCTACCATTCTTTCTACCATTATTACTGGAAATTATGTACGTTTATGCTGCATTTCATTTTGGATCAATTTGCATATATTCACTAAGTTACTAGATTTTTCGTAGATGCTCACTTCAATCCAAATGGTAAATATCATTTTACTACTCTGATTGAGCATTGTATTACTTTATCCTGTGTTATCTGTTGTTGCAGGAGTTAAAAAATAAAATAATAATAATAATAATAAAATAAAAATAATTAAAATTTATTTTCGAGCATCATCTTATTATTAGAGCAACTTAGTGTTCAATTTTGGTACAACATCTGATTATATTCTTGCATTACCTGCAAATTTTCCAGCAACTTTCACTTTCAATATTTCTCCGCACCCTACCTTAACCCCATTACAACCTGGCTCAAGACCCTTTGATCATGTTTATTGATTATTTCACAGTAGTGGAGATTGGATCTATAAGCAAGCTTATGGTAAGCACCATTTTCTGTACTTTTGCATTGAGAGCTGGGCGATATTCTTTTCACCTATATACACTTGTGTGTTTTGAGTGACATCTTGTAAGGCATGGTTCTCGAATTCTCAGTTTGGATGGTTTATCATTTTAATTATAGCATCTTTATTAACTTTGTTCTCTGTCTCAAGGATTTAGTGATTTAGGGATTTTAAGGAAATTCGTCATAGAGTTTTGAGACTTGTTTTGTGCTAAACTCCTGCAAATTATTTGATTGAGTTATTTGGTATCTGTTTGAGGAGCGAGTTGTTGATTGCTTGAGGACAAGCAAACGCCTAAGTGTGGGGTAGTTTGATGTAGATGATTCTATGCATATTTATTGATTGTTTATCAGTCGTTTATTCATGTATTTAAGTCATATTTATTCCTGTTTGATCGCACTTTGGTATGTTTATGAGTTTTTCAAGATTTCGGACTCATTGATAGGAAATTGATTGATTTCCGGGCAGAAACCCAAGCTATATGGATGATTTACGCATATTAGATGTTTGTCGGAGTCGATTCATTCGTAAGCGCGTAATTTGAGGCCTTCGCACGGGCAATTGCACGGCCATGCACATTTGCACGGCCTCCCTTGCCTGTTGCACGGGCCGTGAATATTAGCACGGGCCATGGCACGGGCTAGGGCACTTCTGCCTATAAGTAAGCGCACGTAAAATGAGACAGGGTTCCACTTCTGTTTGATCGCATTAGGTAGTGTAGATTTAGGAACTCAATGAGCTCGAGAGAGGAGCGGAGTTCGATTCAGGATTTAGGCACGGGTAGCAAGATTGGCAGTTTATAAAATCAACCTTAGAATTCCATCACCTAGGTCCCCTTTGGGTTTGCTTCTTTGTTACGGTTGTCTTTCGATTGTCAGTTGTTGTTGTTCCTTTATTTGCATTCATAAGCATTAGTTAATTAATTTAGACTTATCACACCTTATTTCAGACTAAATAACATAACGAACAGTAGTAACTTTAGGTTTACCCGATCTCCAAGGATACGACCTTGATACTCACTAGTGCTAGACTGCATCGATAGGTTCACTGCCTTAGGTGTAGGTTGCATAAGTAGCCTATCAGTTACTCCTTTGTTCTTTGTTATATTAACCTAAAATGAATGATGAATAATTTCTAAACTAACTAATAGCTACAAGCTAAGTTCTAAGGGAGATGTAGGAGTACTTGATAACTAAAATAACCAAGAAAAGAAAGCAAACCCAAAGGGAACCTAAACTAGTTGGCAATCAAACAAAAGATAAAGGATTGGTGAGTCTAATTATGCTACCCATCACTCTCTTGGTTCCTGATCCCATTTTCCAACGTGTTATACAAAGAGTTTAGCATTAAGTTCTAAGGGAAATGTAGGAGTAAATGGATAAATGAAATAACCCAGACAAGAAAGCAAATCCAAAGGGAAACTAAACTAGTTGGCAATTAAACAAAAGATAAAGGATTGATGACTCCAATTATGCTACCCGTGGACAAATTCTTAACTGAATTCAGTTTCTCTCTCGAGATAACGGAATTCCTTAACTTAATAACCTCAAGTTGGAATCTCTTCCTAATGATTGATTCTTAAATTAGCATTAAGCTTTAATCCGCCTCTATTAAGCTTTGTTAATTCTTAATCCAACTAGTTAATCATCCTTATCTCTAAGTGATTATTAACCAGTTCTAAACTAACTAATAGCTACAAGCTAAGTTCTAAGGGAGATGTAGGAGTAAATGGATAAATGAAATAACCCAGACAAGAAAGCAAATCCAAAGGGAACCTAAACTAGTTGGCAATTAAACAAAAGATAAAGGATTGATGACTCCAATTATGCTACCCGTGGACAAATTCTTAACTGAATTCAGTTTCTCTCTCGAGATAACGGAATTCCTAAACTTAATAACCTCAAGTTGGAATCTCTTCCTAATGATTGATTCTTAAATTAGCATTAAGCTTTAATCCGCCTCTATTAAGCTTTGTTAATTCTTAATCCAACTAGTTAATCATCCTTATCTCTAAGTGATTATTAACCAGTTCTTGCTATTCAAAATTCCAATTGCCAAATGGACTTCTCAATCACATAAAGCAATATAAACACCACAATTCACAATGTCTCATGAATAATGCATTATCTTATTAATACTGAAAGCAAGAAGAATACAAAACCAACTCAAACAATCCAACAATATAACATTAAGCCAACATAAGAAAGAAATCCAAATGGATTTAATCAATCTAGCTAATCATGTTCATTATCAAAACCCACAAGAATTCAATTACAGAAATGAGTAAAGGTAGAGAAACCCGAATACACCCTTGGATGAGAGTAAACAGCTCCAATTCCTCTTACCCAATCTTGAATCAATTCTTGTTCCTCTTGCTCAAATTGAAACCAATCAACGAAGCTCACCCAATCTTCAATCTTTGAAGGGAATCCAATTGAAACCTTGATCCAAGTCTCCTTTTTTCCTTGGTTTCAGCTGAAAAAACCCTTAGGGAGAGAAAAATTAGGGTTTGGGACATTCTCCCCGCCGTCTTTTCTTTCTTTCCTCTCTTCTTTCTTTTAATTAATTCCCCCCGTCGCCGCCAACACGGCCGTATTGATGCCCGTGTTCCCAACACAGCTGGTGTTTATGCCTATGTTACTCTATGTGGTCGTGCTCCCTAAACACTTCTTTTTCTTTGATGTTTGATGCACCCAATACGGCCGTGTTGGTGCCTGTGTTGGGAACACAGCCAGTGTTGAAACCAACACCGCCATGTTTAGCTTCCTTATGCACATACTTAGCATGTTTCGGCAGCTTTGACGTCCAATTATGCTCCAATTCTTTCCTTTATCATTCTTTGACTTCTTTTGGACCTAATGCACACAAACAGACACATAGGTGAGTGTTGGGACCAATTCACATCTAAATGTCCATAAAATCAATCTTAAAAACCCCATTTAGATGTGTGTAATTTATGCACATCACTTATAGGAGGATGCCATTCGGTTTGTGCAATGCACCTACTACTTTCTAGAGGTGTACGATAGCGATCTTCCATGACATGATTGAAGAATCCATGGAGGTGTTCATGGATGATTTCTCAGTATTTGGTAACTCTTTCTCCCATTGTTTGCTTAATTTAGAGCGTATGCTTCCGCGCTGTGTAGATGCTAACCTTGTGCTGAATTGGGAAAAGTGCCATTTTATGGTGAAAGAGGATATTGTGCTAGGGCATAAGATTTCACATGTAAGGATGGAGGTAGATAGAGTTAAGGTAGAGACTATTGCTAAGTTGCCACCCTCTAGCTCGGTTAAGGCTGTTAGGAGTTTCCTTAGTCATGCAGGTTTTATAGAAGGTTCATTAAAGACTTTTCTAAGCTTGCTAGACCTTTGATTGCTTGCAAACGATGTTCCATCTTTATTTTCTAATGACTGTTTGCAGGCCTTTGAGTTACTTAAAGAGAAACTAACTACAGCCCCTATTATGGTTTCACCTAAATGGGACTGCCTTTTGAGCTAATGTGTGATGCTAGTGATTTTGCAGCTGGAGCTGTTTTAGGACAGAGGATTGACAATAAGTTCCAACCTATATATTATGCTAGCAAGACATTGACAGATGCCTAGGAGCACTATACTACTATTGAGAAGGATTTGCTTGCTGTGCTATACGCGTTCAACAAGTTCCACTCATACTTGGTGCTATCCAAGACCATGGTCTTCACGGATCACTCGGTGTTGAAGTACTTGTTTAGAAAGCATGACAGTAAGCCAAGACTCATTCGTTGGATTTTGCTTTTACAGGAATTCGACATTGAGATCAAGGGTAAAAAGGATGCGGAGAACTTGGCTGTAGATCACCTTTCGAGATTGGAGAACCCGAGCCTAGATGCACTTGATGAGAGGGCTATTGATGACAGTTTTCCAGAGGAGTACTTGTGCTCCATTCAGGTATTTTCGGATGTCCCTTAGTTTTCCGATTTTGCAAATTACTTGGTTGGAAAAGTCCTACCAAAGGGTATGACATTTCAGTAAAAGAAAAACTCTTTACTGATTTGAAGTACTACATTTGAGAAGACCTTTTTCTGTTTCGAGTTTGTGCAGGCCAAGTGATTCAGGGATGCGTGTATGGGGAAGAGATCCTCCAGATATTGAGACATTGCCATGACGGACCAACGGGAGGTCATCAATCAGCTAACCACACTACTAGGAAGGTTCTAGAGGCTGGATTCTATTAGCCGACCATTTTTTTGGGATGCTAGAGCATTCGTGCAGATTTATTATGCATGCCATAGGTTAGGTAACATCTCTGCTCGTGATGAGATGCCCCAAACAAGCATTCAAATGGTTGAGATTTTTTATGTTTGGGGCATTGACTTCATGGGGCCCTTTCCTTCTTCTTTTGGAAATAAATATATCATTATGGTTGTTGAGTATTTCTCTAAGTGGCCAGAAGCGCAAGCTTTCCAGACTGATGATGCTAGAGTCATTACTAAGTTCCTTAAGCGATTGTTTGCTAGGTTTGGCATACCTAGGGCACTGATTAGTGATAGAGGGACTCATTTTTGTAATGCTCAACTGGAGAGACTACTTTAGCGATATGGAGTGACCCGCAGGTTTTCTACACCCTATCACCCGCAGACAAGTGGGCAAGTAGAGGTTACCAATAGGGGTTTGAAATTCATTTTAGAGAAAACGTGGTGGTGAGTAGGAAGGATTGGGCAAATAAGTTAGATGATGCACTTTGGGCATTCAGGACAGCCTATTGTACCTCTATAGGTTTTACACCCTATAGGCTTGTGTATGGGAAAGCTTGTCATTTACCTGTTGAGTTAGAGCACAAAGCCCTTTAGGCCTTAAGAACTTGTAATTTTGATGTTGATTCTGCAGGTAAACAGAGATAGTGGCCGTTCAATGAGTTGGATGAGTGGCGTTAGCAAGCATATGGCAACTCATTCATTTATAAGAAGTGGCATGACAAGCGACTGAGGAGCTTCAAGGCATTTCAAGTTGGGGACCGAATTTTGCTTTATAATTCATGTCTCCATTTGTTCCTATGGAAGCTCAAGAGTCGCTGGTCAGGACCGTTCGTGATCCAGCAGGTGTTCCCATATGGCACAGTTGAGTTGCATCATCCCGATAAGGGGAGTTTCAAGGTGAATGGCCATTGTTTGAAGCATTATCATGGAGACTCATTTGAAATTGAGGAGCGAGTCATTATGGTATTGTTCCAGCGAGATTGAATTTCTGCATGAGTCTAGCTACATGACTTGGTCAAAAGAAGCGCTCTTGGGAGGCATTCCCAAGCTTATCCTTTATATTTATGTGTTTCTCTTTGAGAATTTTATTCATCCTTTATACTTAGCTCATTTCTTTTTCATTTCAGTTAGTTTGGAACTTAGCACCTTTCATTTTTTATTTTGTGATTCCTTTGTTGTGCAAATTATTGAGTTATACAGGTGTTAGTGCAAAAAATGGAGCAAAAGCACATTTCTGGATTTCAACACGGTTTCAAACACGACCCGTGCTACTCAACACGGTCCGTGCCTAACTTCCCAAGGTGTGTTGGATGTGAAAAATGAAGTTACACAGTTTTCGAGAGTCACAGGGTCTACAACAAAGCTCGTGCTACTCTACACGGCCCATGTCCTAGGCGTATTGAGTATAAAAGTTGGAGATTACACGATTTTCGAGAGTCACACGGTTTATAACACTTCCCGTGTCACAACCGTGTTGATTTTAAGGCATTTGAGAACACGGTTTGATTGGGAGCATGGCTTGAACATGGCCCATGTCGTGCACATGGGCGTGTTAGATGCAGCGGCTATAAAAAAAGGAGAAGAACATGGGCGTTTGGCATATCACAACCGTTTCAGAGCAAAAATCTTTCTGACTCTTCTATTCTCTCGGGTATTCTCTACAAATTTTCAATTTTTGTGCAATTCTCTCATGTTTGACCATCAACCAAGTAAGCTTTTTTCTTTATATCCTAATTTCTTTTCGTTATTAATAGTTAGGTGTTATTTTTTTATTTAGTTTAATTATTATTATTTTCTTTCTTTCTTTTCTTTGCTTATCTATTTGATGTTATTTTGCTTAATGTTCTTTAGATTTTATTTTTTTTTATTGTTTTGTCTTATTTATTTTATTTTATTTTATTATTTTACTTTATTTTATTTTATTATTTTGTTTTATTATTTTATTTTATTTTATTATTTTGTCTTATTTATTTTATTTTATTTTATTATTTTACTTTATTTTATTTTATTATTTTGTTTTATTATTTTATTTTATTTTATTATTTTGTCTTTTTTATTTTATTTTATTTTTGGTTTAATTTTTTTAAGTTTTAAGTTTTAACCTCTCTGTTGGTTAAGGTATAATTTAGTTATTTAATTCTCATTATATAATTTTGCCTGTTCAGTCGTTATGCTGTCAGAATTTCGGCTAAATTTCTGTGCTGCTTGAATTATTTATCTGCTATGTATGCTTTGTTTTTTGTGCTTCTGTTAATGACTAATATATTTTCAGGAACAATGTCAAAACTCACCAGACAGCAGCCTCCATGATAGGCACACTACAAGAGACGTTGCAGTCGGACACTTCTTCTTCACGAAGCGAAGCTCCGGCACCAGCCCGGCCGCCCACGGCCGGCCAGGACCTCAGAGACCCTGGGCACTACTAGCCCCCGCGCGACATCGACTACTTACATTTGAGTCCCCAGACCACGAGCAGCGCTTCCAAGCCCTTTGATGGAAGCAAGTCGGGACTGGACAGTGTATTGACTTCACCGCGCTAGAGAGAGTCGGATTAGCCCCGAAGGTCAGAGAGCTCTTTGAGACCCTACCATATGCTCAATTCTTCGATATCATCGAGCCTACCTATTGGGAGCTCACTATAGAGTTTTGCAGCACCTTCTTTCTACAGCAGCAGATCACTTATTAGCATCAGCCGGATGCCATTTCTTTCAGGCTAGGGGGCAGACAGTTTTGATGATAGTACCATAGTTTGGGATGCACCTGGGGCTATGGACTTAGCAGGAGATCTTTGGAGAGCCTACTAAAGGTACTTATATACTCACCCCATCCCTTATGAGAGGATGTGGGATGAGATTGTGACCAGACTAGAGCATTACTACTCGAGCCGCTCGAAGGTGTCCGGCCTTCCAGACCGGCTCCGATTCTGCATACACTTCTAGTCTACACCATTACACGCAAAGGGGAGAGCTTTGGGATAGTGAGGCAGACTTATGTCTTCATCCTTTAGGCACTACAGCAACAGAGGAAGATATAGGCTTCCTCCTAAGAAATCAGATTAGGACCTTCGTGAGGAAGTCCAAGAAGATTCATATTTGTTTTGGCCCCTACATCACACGTTTAGCGAGGAGGTTGGATGTTCTGGATGATTATTTGAGTGACCTGAATCAGATAGGGGATCTGTTACTAGTAGGAGTCCGCCAGATGGTTAACATGGGGATGGTGATAGCTTCTCAGGGGCCCCTCAGCGTTGAGTATAGATTAGTCAGCCGGATCGTATAGGAGGTTAGGAAGGCCCAGGCTAAAGCACCATAGGACCCAGCTGTGGATGTACCAAAGCTATGACCTCGATATATACATGAGCCGGCACGTGCTTTCACCCCCTCTCCCGGTGCTTCATCTTCATACACTGCCAGCACCTCCAGTGCTCAGGTAGATGCTCTTATAGATCGCTTGGACAGGCTTTCAAACCTTCAGCAGTAGCACTTCACTGAGTTCAGGCAGTTCTGGGAGGAGACTAGAGCATTACTTCAGGGCTTTAACGTCCTACTGCAATAGCTCTTGGAGGGCCTCGAGAGGCAGGTTACACAATCAGATCATATGGTAGCTCAACTCTAGCGGATAGCTGATTCTGGAAGGGATGATGGAGTGCAGCGATTCTTTGATGACCTAGGTGATATTTAGCTGGACCTCAGCTATTGCTTCCTAAATGTGACCTAGCCTCCACTAGTTCCAGCTGCCACTCAGGACTCTTCACCGTCTACAAGCACAGCTCCTCTGAGGGATGCCAAGTGGCCCCTGACCTCACCTTCCACTCGGGACCCCCAGCACTTATTAGCAGCCCCACTAAGGACGCATCGATTTTCACTCCACCAGCCGCGACAGATGATCAAGGCAGTCTTCATTAGATTTTATTTCATTTTATATTTTTCTTTAGTTTATTTTTCAAACATGTTATGTACTTAGTTATTATTGATTTTGCTTTCCTTATCTGTACTCCCCATGCAGGGTACCCCCTATGTTTTACATTGAGGACAGCGTGTTCTTCAAGTGTGGGGTGGGTAAACCATATGTTCCTTTTTCTATGTTGTGATGCTCTATTAGCTGTATTTGAAATTGCTATCACTGACTATGTATATTGTTAGGATGCTAGGATATTATGTCTTTATACACTTAAGTATGCTATTTTTGAGCTGATTGACAATTTAATTTATAGGATTTCAGTTACTTTTCTTTGTTGTTCATTGTTCTTGGAAAAAAATTAATGGTGTTTAATACATCAGCCCTACTGGGTTAAACCGGTGTTACTTAATTATTTCTCAATTTGGTCAAATTTTAACTTAGAAGGTTGATTATGTCATATGCATGTGTTTCTGATGTGCATTCTCTTACACATGTTTCTCTGCCCAATTACTTGCGTTTTTGTGCATATTTATCTTGTTTTATGCCAGAATCACCTGTGTTTTGGTTCCTTTCATGTTTTAGGTGATCATTGATGAACATTATCAGTGTTTGAGGGCAATATGTGAGAAAACAGACTGGAATTCATCAAAATTGGACAAAGGCTAGCATTTCAAGGTTGAGCATGGCCTAGGTGAAGGTAGTGTTGATCAGCACGGCCTAGACTTTGGCCATGCTGAACCATTTGCCTTTTATTTTCAAATTTTGCTTTTTAGCACGCTTTTCGAGGCCACCACGGCCTCTAGCACCGGCGAGTGCACGGTCAGGGAGCGAGGGGTTAATTTTGGACTTGGAGGCTCAGCACGGCCTGGACTTTGCCCGTGCTAACCAGCACAGGCTTGACCACGGCCGTGCTGAATTAATTATATAGTTTTTTCACTTTGTTTTGAGGAGTCTGACATTCCTCACCTTGGAACTCATATACGCATGCGAGCCATCTCTTTCCAAACTTTGACCCTTGATTTGGGAGACAATTTAACGCATTAAAGGACAGATTTCAGTGGTTCAAGCATCGCTTTGAAGATCAAGAGTGGATTTTGAGGCATTCAAGAGGCAATTTAAGGTTCATTATTCAGACTTGGAGATTGAAGACTGTTCATCTGATTTGAAGAAGAAGGGTGTACATGTTTCCAATTTTCTCTTATGTATTTGTTCTTTATTTTGTTTTATTCATTAGCATGAGTAGCTAGAACCGTTGAGCCCATTGGGGTTTCCTATGTTGTTGGATTGCATTTAATGTTTGTGAGATTTTTATTATCAATGCTTGTTTTCTTCTTGCTTTCATTATTAGTAAGAAATCGCATTATTCATGAGATGTTGTGAATTGTGATGTTCAAATTGCTTTATGTAATTGAGAAGTTCATTTAGTAATTGGAAATTTGAATAGCAAAAATTGCTTAATGATCACTTAGAGATAAGGGTAATTGACTAGCCGGATTAAGATTTAACAACTCTTAATAGTAGTGGATATAATCTTAAGGCTAACCTAAAATCAATCATTAGGAAAAGATTCCATAGTTTAGGTTCTTAGGTTTAGGTATTTGATGTTCTCGAGAGGGAAATCAAGTTCAATTTAGAATTCGCTCACGGGTAATCACAATTGGTAATCAATATAATCTCTACCTTCATTAAAATCCAACTAGCTTAGGTCCCCTTGGGTTTGCTTTTTCCCTTGAGTGTTTCATGAAATCTTTTCAGACTGTTTAACATTTAGTTAATCACTTAGCTTGCATCTAGTCATAGAATAGTAACTTCATCAATTTTGTTAAGGTTAGATAACATAAGACATTACAGTAGTTCTAGGATCATCCTTTCCCTAGAATACGACCTTGATACTCGCCATTAGTGCTAGTCTGCATCGATAGGTTCACTGCCTTAGATTGTAGCTATATAAATAGCCTATCAATAGTGCTTCATTATCTTCCACCTCCTCCTTCTCTTCATCTAAGTTTGTAAAGGCCTCAATGCCTTAAGTCTCCAATGTATTGGGTGTTGACAAGAAGGCCAAGGCACACATTAAGGCTCTCAATCCAAAAGGAAAAGGCAAAGCCTCACAAAGCTCTAGAGGCAAGCCTCAAAAAGCTAAACATGCATTCATGTATGAGAAGAAAGCTAATAAGCACACACCTTCACATAAAAATTGTTCTTACAAGCTTGAGAAAGATAAGGGTGTGCTTAAACCCAAGTTTCAAGTAAAGGCCCTTTAAAAAAAAACTTTAAATCTAATGTTTAATGCCACTATTGCATGAAGCTCGGACACATCAGTGTGTTTTACTATGTTAGGAAGGCACACCTCCAATTAGGAGATCCTTGCATGACTAATCCTTAAGGACCCAAAATAGTTTGGGTACCTAATAAGAAAAAGACTTAATTTTGCTTTTCTAGGTATACTTCAAATCAAGTCTTAAAGAGGATGATTGACATGTGGATAGTGAATGCTCAAAGCATATGAACAGAAATGCCAACCTCTTCACACACTTGAAGAAATTGATGGAGGAAAGGCAACTTTTGAAAATAATGATAAAGGTAAAATTGTAGGCATTGAGACCATTGGTAAGAAAATCTCTCCTTTTATTGATGAGATTTCTTTAATTGATGGTTTGAAGCATAATCTAATGAGTGTAAGTCAATTATGTGACAAAGGTAATAAAGTTATCTTTGACTCTAAAGGTTGTCTAGTCATCTCCTCAAGGAGTGACAAGGAAATCTTAAAGGGGAAAGGTTCGACAACATCTGCACAATGTTACTAATAAATCTTTTGGTCTCTTGTGTCCATTTGTGAATTTTCTTGGTTGTTCTACATGACCAAAGAACACTATAGAGCTTTTCAATCCATCTGCCTTTTCTCTCATTAAGCCTTTTTAAGCCCTTTGAGAATTGGTTAGTTTGTCACCTCTGTTAACAAATTTATTTAGGGATGAGAAACAGAGGTAAACCTTAAATTGATCTTCATGCGAATGCAGAACCCTTTGAATTTCTTATTGTCAAATTCCTTCCTATTGTCTTTTATAATGGTGTGTAGTATCCATATCTATACATTACCATACTCCAAAAGAAGTTTGTTGTTCTTTATTCAATTATAATTGCCACAGCTTTAGCTTCAACCCACTTTATGAAATAATCAATGGCTATAAAAAGGAACTTTTCTACCCTACTAGAGGTGGAAAAGGTCCAAGTATATCCATACCACATGTAGCAAAAGGCCATGAACTGGTGATTGGGCGATGGAGTGCAACAGGTATATCTATAACAATCTGTTGTTCTTGGCACTTTGTATAAGCTTGTACTAGCTTCTTTAGAAATATCCTTGTAGAATTTCTTTTCTTGTAATTACAGCTTCATGAACTCCACCAATCCCTTCATGAATTTTTGTGAGGACTTATTCTCCATTTTTTTGTGACACATCATGACCAAGGATGATTTTTTATATAGTATTCCTTAGAAAGAGTATATTATTGAGGTCTTTACTATCTTGGTTATTGTGTTTTTCTTTTGTTGTAATTTTTCTTTCTTCAAGGTACTGGATGATCTCTTCCATTTAAGGACCATATTCCTCAATGATCAATACCTCTTATTTTACTATACTCAGCTCTTTGAGGATATAGAATGGCACATCGTTGCTCGACTCATCTTGCAAAACTAGCTTAGTTAAGCAATCTGCTTCTTTATTTTCATCCCTTATGACTTGGATTATGCTACACTATCCTTGACTCTTCTCAATTTATTTTAACATATTCTTTTCCCTATCTATATATTTTGCAAGGTCATAGTCTTTTTCTTTAAAGATGCCCATTACTTGGTTGACCACTAATTACAAATTGCTGATGATGCTCAAATGTTCAGCTTGGACAGTTAATGGCATTTTTAACCTAGTGAGTAATGCTTCATACTCAGCTATATCATTAGAAGCCTTGAATTTGATCTTTATTGAGCATCTAAGCTGCACATTTTTTAGTCCTTCCAAGAGTATTCTAGCTCATGCTTCTTCAATATTTGATGCCATATGTACATGTAAGGTTCACCTAATTAGCCTTTATGAACTTTATCAATGCCTTATGGCATGCTCATCTCTACCACAATGTTTGCCAAGACTTGTGCTCTCACAGCCTTTCTAAGCTCATACTAAACATCAAAAGCTCCCACTTGGAGCAGCCAATTGACAAGTCTTCCTGATGTTTCTAGTCTCTGCAATGCAGTGCTGGTTCATTCTAACTATAATTGTGTATGCTTAAAATTACTGCCTTAGCTTAGTGATGGTTCTGATGATTACAAAAGCTAGCTTTTCTATCATTGGGTATTTTGTTTCTACCCCCGTTCAATACTTACTTGTTTAATATATAAGCTTTTTCTCTCTATTGTCTTCTCTTATGAAGATTGATGTAATTGTCTCATTTGTAGTAGCTAAGTACAAATATAAACTTTCTCCACTCAATGGTATGTTGAGCAATGTTGGTGCACTTAAAAACTTCTTCACCTATTCAAAGTCTTGTTAGCATTCTTTTATCTATTCAAAGTTCTCGACATTATTCAAAGTTTCAAAGAAAGGTAGGCATCTTCTAGCCTAGCAAGAGACGAATCGACCTAGAGCAGTAATTCTGCCATCCAGCTTTTATATTTCATTTATGCTGCTTGGTGGTATCATCTCTATGATTGCCTTGACTTTATTAATATTAGCTTCTATCCGTCTTCGGGAGATCATGAATCCTAAGAACTTCCCAGCTTTGACACCATTTAAGACCAAGGCACACTTGTCCTAATTTAATTTAAACTGGAAGTTTAGTAGGATGTTGAATGCTTCTCTTAAATCTCAAGCATGATATTCAACCCTTGTGACTTGATGACCATATGATCGACATATACTTCTACTGTTTTACCAATCTATTCTTGGAACATTGTGTTATCCAATCTTTAATATATTGCCCCATCTTTCTTTAGGCCAAATGGCATCACTATGTAGCCGAAAATAGAAATTTTATTAATGAAAGATGTCTTCTCTGTTAGCTTAAGTGCCTTATCATAAGGCTATTCTCCTATCTTTTGATCTTAACAAACAAATTGATGCTTTGACTAATGATTTCTTAAGTTTCATTAAGTGTAGCATAAGTCAAGTTCAAATTGCAACCGCACCACAAGGGCTCGCCCGTGATCATCAACACTTTGGTGGTAGTAACTTCTAGTCTACAATTGCTCAAAATCACGGGTGCACCATGTAGGCTGCGACCGAAGGTTTGAAAGTAGAAGTCTCTAGCCTTAAAAAGCTTGAAATCACGATCGCACCATAGGAGGGCACGACCATGAAAATTAAACACTAAAGTATCCATTAGAAACCGCCAACGGTCATATCAAAAAGCCACTAATGTCATACCGCCATGTTAGATAGTCGTTAGAGGCATTTCAAGAATTGCAACCACGAAGCAAGAATTGTGACCGTGATTTATATTCTGACAAGTGCATTTAAAGCATTGTCTTAAAGCAAAATTGGCAGATCTTTTGGATTGAGTGAGTAATGGCTCTTTGGGGTTTTTAGGCTATAGAAACCACACCAAATGGTCATTTATGGTTGATCAACAAACTCCAAAAGTTTCGATTATTGTGCTTTGATTTCTTTACTTCTTTCAATTAATATTTCTCTTTATTGGTTGTTGAAAGAGCTTGAATGCTCTTGTGAGGTTTAAGTGTAAGCCAAAAACATTTAAGTTAAGATTTAAAGGTTAGCCTTAGGAAAGCTCTTGTAAGGGTTGTGTGTGAGCCTAAGAAACACAAGTGTGTAAGGTTTGGTGTGAGCCCTAAACACTAAGTTGGGAGTAAACTTGAAAAACTCCAATTGTAAAGATTCTAGTATAGTAAATACCCAATTATGTATTAGGGAGTAGACGTAGGGTTTGTTAACACCCAAACCACTATAATTCTTTGTGTGTTATTCCTCTCACCCTCTACTTATTCTTTCTTAACACAAAATTTTAAATTACCATCATTTTCCAATTCATCAATTCAACCCCCCTTCTTAGTTTTTAATGGAAGGCATTCTCCTTATCTTATTTGAACATTTAGATTTAATGGTATCTTGGCAGCATCAATAAAACTATATACCTCATAGTCAGTTGTTGATTTTACTAGCTGATCAATGTTGGGGAGCGGATAATTGTCCTTTAGGCATGTTTGTTTAGATACGTAAAATCCACACAAATTCTCTACTTTCCATTTGGCTTCTTACCCAACACCATGTTGGCTACCCACTCTAGGTAATGAGTAGTCAAATGAAATCTGCTTTCAAAAACTTGTTGACTTCTTCATCAATGACGATCTTCCTTTTTAGAGTAGAGTTTTTCTTCTTTTACTTAATTAGTTTGAATTCTGGATCAATATTCAACTAATGTAACATGATTGCTGGGTCTACACCCTTTATCTCTTGTGGAGTATTAGCAAATTTTTTTTTTTTTTTAGTAACACTTGCTTTATGCCTTAGGTGACTTAATCGGTTAACTCGGTACTAATTTGCACTGCCTTTTTTAATTCTCCACCTAAAGAGAACTTCTTCAGTTCTTTAATAGGTGCTACCTTATCTAGTCCTTCCTTGCTAAGATGCATCATTGTATCTACTAAGAGTACTTAACATGTCCCTTTGAGTGCAATGAGATAACATTCTCTAACCATTTTTTATTGCCATGCACTCTAAGAAATCCTGCATTTAGCAATAGAAAATAATAGTGCAAAATGTTTGTCGATAGATCAAATTTTATTTAATTTATGTTAAATCTATTTTATTTAATATGATAAAAAAATTCATATTATTTAATATTGAAATTTTGTGCATTTTTGTACATTTTAATTTTTATAGACCTATGTCCTTAACCGTTCTTCATCGGCAATGTCGTTGTCATTGAGCATGCTTCCTTTCAGTAAAATTTATCTTTAATAATTTATGACTGATAAGATTTAGTTAAAAAATTGGATTAAATTTAAAACATATATTTTTTATATTTTCTTATAGATTCTTATTGCTAGAAGACGCATACGTGGAGTAGCAAATTGTGTGTAAATTTATATTTTGTTATTTTAATTTTTTTATAATAATTTTACATTTAGATTGTATAGTGTGCTTTTAGTGATAAATTAATTAATGTGAAAAGTTATGAATTATTTGAATTAATTATTATGAATAATTTGTTAGTATTAATTATTTTTTATTTTTATAATAACTTATTTTAAGTTATGTATATTTAAATAAATACATAGGCATCGTGGGCCGACTTAATTTAAATTATTTTTAATTAAAAAATGGATCCGTTTTATAGGAGTATGTCCATTTTATAACCAAAACTCTACCAAAATTTTGGTAGAATTTTAAAGATAAAAGAATATCTGTAGAAAATAATAATAAGAAATGAATAAAAGATAGAATTATAAAATTAATAAATTTAGAATTAAGATTTAAAAATAAATTAATTTTATTCTTTTACGAATAAAACAGTATCCCTAAACAATAAAAATAAAAAATGTATGATTTTACAGAATTAATAATTATAAATATTTCATTTAATAAGGGATAAAAGAATATCTTGTATATGAGCATTGGCCGTAGAAAGTCATTCAGTGTCTTTCTCACTCGAGAGTGAGAGGTTACTGAATTATCAAGTATGCACAATTTGGATTCGCAATGTCTATACATAAATAAATATTTTAATGTGCATCCAGTATATTTGTACATGTTCAGTAGTCTCTCCTTATGTTATTCGTGTGCATATTAGAATATATGTGTATTATGCAATAAAACATATTCTATTTCGTGCATTCAGAGAATTAGGGGGAGAAGCTGCCAAAATTTCTACATATGAACAGATAAACGGGAAACAGTCATATAGACAGTGCATTTCTAAATGACATAAGTTCCTACCTTTTAGTTGAATGCAAAAGTTACAAGGAGGAGAAAATATTGTGTCGAAAAATGTTAAACAAACAGTATGTAATCTAATAAAATGTCTTGTTGAAATTAAATAAGTAACAATGAGTGTAGATCGTTAGTAGATGTATTAAAGGTTTACAGGGGTGTCCTAAATAAGGAATTTCTAGAAGGTCTGGAGTTTTATTCCTGATTATTTGGTGTGGAATTTTCATGGTAAAAGGACAATTAGAGTTGATAATAACTATGATGTTGGTGGATCAAGAACTGTTGTTAGTAAAGAAGCATATGATAAAAACTGCAAGATGGTAATGGATATTGTCGATCCTGATTTTAATGTGGATAACATGAGGGAACCCCTTAATACGGAAGCGCAAAAGCTTTATAACATGCTTAAAGTTATAGATCAAGAGTTGTGCCCCGATTGTAAGAGACATTCACAGTTATCTCTCGTAGCTCAACTAATGAGCACAAAGTCAGAGAATCATATGTTAGAAAGATGCTTTGATCAAATGTGTGAATTGATGAAGGAGATAGAGCTTGATAGGAATGTGTTACTAATAACTTTTACACCACTTAAAAGGTACTTTATGGTATGGGTATGCTAGTTGAGAAGATTGAATGTTGTTTGAACGACTATATGATATAATGAGGAGAAGATAGTGATTTAATTAGTTGTAAGTTATGTAGCCATCCTTGGTTCAAGAAAATATGTCAGGGATTAGAGAAGCGATAGAACACTAATGTAGCATACAAAAAGATGTATTACTTTCCTTTAACTCTTCGATTGTAGAGATTGTATGCATCAAATGCTACTTCGAAGGATATAAGGTGGCATGCAGATCATGAGGTTGAAGATAGGGCATGTGTCATCCATCTAACTCAGTTGCTTGGAAGCATTTCAATCAGACACACAAAATTTTGCACTAGAAACTCGAAATGTCAGATTGAGTCTCTACATGGGTGGTTTTTAACCATTTGGATAGTCAAGTCAACAATATTCTTCATGGACAATAATAGAGACTTTGTATAATATGCCTATATGATTGTGTATGAAGGAACAATACATTTTTTTGTTTATATTGGTTCTAGGCCGAGGAACCCAAAAGAGAAATTCAATGTTTTCTTGCAGCCACTTATCGCAGAGTCGAAACAGTTATAGGAAACTATACTTATGACATATCGAAAAATTAGAATTTTCATATGCGACCTATGTTGATGTGGACTATTAGTGATATTCTTGCATATTCAATGTTGTATGGCTGGAGTATTGCTGGAGGGTTAGCATTTGCATATTATATGGACAAGTCTAAAGCTTTCACTCTAAAGTTCAATAGTAAATAATCATGGTTTGACAACCATAGGAAGTTTCGGCCTACAAATCATCCATTTCGCAAGAATAAAATGGCATTCAATTAGAATAAGATGGTTATAGGAAAACTCCCACTTGCTCTTTCTAGACATGAAAAATTGCAATAGATGACTTGGGACTGAAAATAGTGATTGAAAAGGACTCATATGAAACCAATGGACCCATATGTAAAATATGCGGTTGGAAGAGAAAAAAAAAAGCATTTTCTAGAATTTACCATACTAGAACTCCAATTTCCTTCGGCAAAACTTAGATGTCATGCACATAGAAAAAATGTGTTTGATAATATATTCAACATTATGATGAATGTTAATGGAGAAAATAAGGACACATATAAATTTAATGACGAGCTAAATGGCTATTATCAGTGCCTTGAATTAAAACATGATGCTACCAGAAAGTGTGCATGTTTCAACTAGAGCAATCATGAATAACAAACTGTGCATAAAAGGCTCAGGTTATATTATTGATGAGAGAGGCTATTATGGTCAATTGTTAAACATTATTCATTTGGAGTATCAAGGTTTGCCAATAAAGAGAACTGTACTATTCAATTGTGAGTGGTTTGAATTGACACTGAACTTAGGTACAAAAGTTCATCCTGAGTGCAAGCTTGTTGATGTCAACCATAAGCACAGGTTTAGTCGATATGAACCATTTGTATTATCAATTCAGGCCACTCAGGTGTATTATTGCATATACCCAAGCTTACGTCAGGACAAGATTGACTGGTGGGCCGTTCATAAAATAAAAGCAAAATGTAGCATGGAAGTTCTAAAATCTTCATATAAAGCTCTATTAAGCCTCCCATCACAATTCTAAGAGGATCAGTTAAATATATATTTTCTAGTACAATTAGACAAACATCTAGTTTCCTTGAATGATATGAATGGTAGGTTAATGGAATTTGCAAATGAAAATAACAAAACTAAATATGAGTCGGGACATGATTCAGAAATAGATGACCAAAATGAAGATTCATTTGAGAGTGATAGTGACACTTAGTAATAGAATTTTCTTATAATGAATATCGTGTATAATTTCAATTTCATGAAGTGGCTATTTTTATGTTATTATCTAATTTATTTATTAATGGAGTTATGTGATGTTATATATATATATATACTTATATATATAATGTCTATAATAATTCAAATGGCAGATATAGAGTCTTGTAGGATGCACCAACAACACTCCACTACACCACCATCTAGTACATTATGCCTTAGGCCATTTATTGCACCACTTGTGGCCCCCTTAGCTAGGCCACCTCTCATAGCCCTAGCCCTACTATCTCACCACCATCCACTAGTTCCTCTCATTCTCCATCTCTTTCTCTATCTCTTTTTACACAATCTCGTAGGCCATCCACTACTTCTGCTCTACCACCCTTAGGTACCACATTAGTTGGATAATCATCTAGGAGATCTAAGCCCTAGAAATGGACTGAAAATGAGAGATAAATTTTATTATAAAATCTTATGTATTACATTACATAACTAAATCTACTTTATCATATAAGCTAACACCATTTTATTCATGTATATAGATTGTTGCCTTCACATGAGTGCTCTACTAGGATAAAAATATTTTCAAGAACAATATCGACTACGATGGCTAAGCTTAGAGGTTTGTGCCTAAGGAGACTAAGGACACATACTTCATAAAGTTTAAGATAATAATTAATTAGGATAAGTACATAAAAATACATTGTGGTTTCATCATTTGACAATTTTAAATATGTAGTTTTCTTAGACAAAAAGAGGCATGTGGTTACAAATCATGATAAAAAGGCATCTCGTCATTAAAAAGTTTCAATTTATAAGAATCCACCCACTATTACATTGATTGACCATCATTATCATGTTGTCTGTGAATGATAACATGATGTTGGAGCTTAATAACTCCTAATTCTAATATTTGGCCATTAAATCATGATTTTAAGTAGTCATTGATCTGATGATTTTGATTTAACGATCAAAAGATGATGTTTTGAGTTGTTAAACTCTAAATCTACATTATCAAATGCGATAAATATGACAAGGATGGTTGAGAGTGAAGATGGCTAAATCTTTGTGAACTGAAACTCTTTAACAGTGAGATACCTTTTTTCTCACGATATGTAACCATAAGCCTTATTTTGTCTAAAAGAAAATCACATACTGAAAGTTATCAAATGATGAAACCACAGGATACTTTTATGTACTTATCCCTAATTAATTTCCTTAAAAATTGATTATAATAATTATTTAGTAACTAAATACAACTACTAGTATTATTGAATTATAATTAAGAAAATTTTCAATTGGGAACCAAAGTATACGAAGGTCTCGTGGGTGATAGGTCCAAATTATATATAGTTATTTAGGATATTTTAGTGCTTTAATGATATAATTTCTATGTATAATTTGGTGAAAATATATATTTATACCTCACTTAAACTTAATTGTCCAATTTCAGATGTTATCAGCTAATAAACAAAATTTATAAGCAAAATACCAAAAAAATTAGCTTCATATGACGTGTTATTGTCAAGAGTAAGACCGAGATGCCTGGACTGGATAATTTAATGGGCTGGCTAAAAATTACGTGTCACCTAGGAGCAATTTAGTTTTTTTATTATTATTTAAAGATTTATATAAGTTATTTACTTATATAAGGATAATTAAGAGTTGTGATAAGGATAGTCTTTAGAAGACTTATTCTTGGTTGAGGACTCTATATATGTATATCTGCAGATCTAGGTTTAGTATCAGTTCTCAGTTACACCTCTTCCATCTGCATCCTCCACCATTTATGTCTTTATAGTTTTCTCTCTACAGTTCTTCATCATAAATATTTTAGCTTTTATTTTTTAATTATTCTTTCAAGATCAGGAAAGCTTTTGGTAATTGATGATTGGGAATCAATCATCTTCTTGCCTTAAAGATATTCTAGATCTAGAGGAAGTTTTTATTTCTTTGTTTTATTTTATGTTTAACTATTTAATTACCATGACAATGGAATTAGAGATGTTAGGCTAAGTTTTCTATTAGTATTTAGTTAAGCTTTTCTGCTTATGTATGAACCATGTTACTTTTATATTTAATGAATGATTTCTTGTTCAACATGTTTTATTAATTTAAGCTATTATTATTGTTTAAGCATCACATTAATTTAGTGATCATAGTTATTATGAAAATATTTAGGTTCATTGCATTAGAAATATCATGTTTGCTTTATCCTCTGTCGATTTAAGAAATTTTAGTATGTCATTAGCTTGAATAACTAAAAAAGAATGAACATCACCTCTCATTCATTAAATTTGTGCTTATTATAATAACAAGGGTAATACTAAGTAGTTGGTAAGACTAAATACTACTTTTATCATATAGTCTTAAGTTATCATATTTGCATATCTACTTTATTGTTTTGTTACTTTAGCTTATGAACTTTTATTTTTCATAAAACCTTGGTTTAGAGTGTTTAGATTCTTAGTTTTTATAATAAGACCTTGCTACACATTTCTTGAGAAATTGACCTTAGGTTGTTTACCGCTTATACTATATTTTAGTACATATACTTGTGAGTACTTTAGCACATCAAGTTTTTGGCATCGTTGCTAAAGAACTATGTTGAAATTTTATTATATTAACTAATTGTCAAATTTGTTTAGTTTATGTGTTTATGTGTTTCTGTTTTGATTTTAAATTTTATCTTTATTATTAATCTGAAATTTTCTTTGATTTTATATACCTAGCAGGAAACAAAATTTAGTGATTCATCAACTCAAAATTCCTACCATGAAAGGCAAGAAGTGGGTAATGAATTTGTGCCTCAAAAAGTAGAAGAAGAAGTTGGAGAAAAAATTAGAAGAAACTGAGATAATAACAAACATGCTAAGAGAAGTAGTAGTTGAAAGACAAATGGCCATGAAGGATTATGCACGGTCTATAATTGGTAACACTGCTTCATGTATAGTTCTAGGTGATGCATCTAGGAATTATGAACTTAAGAATATTCATTTTCTAGTATGCTTCCTTTATTTTATGGTATGCCTAGTTAGAATGCATTGTTATTTATTACAGAATTCTATGTCATAGTTCATACTTTCCCATAATCTAGATTAAATGATGATCAACTAAAATGTGGTGTTCATTTATTCATTGAAAGAAAAAGGAAAGGCTTTGTTAATGACCTTACCTCCAAAATCTTTAAGAACTTGGGATGAGGTTTACTAAAAGTTTATGAGTAAGTTTTACTCACATCAAAAGACTAAAGAATTAAGGGTTGAAATTTCTAATTTTTATCAGAAGGATATTGAATCTTTTCGTGAAATATGAGATCATTTTAAATCACTTTTATTACAATGCCTACATTATGGATACCCACCTCTAGTGACCAACAAATCTTTTTATGATGGTTTGACATAACAGTATCAATCTATGGTTGATAATGCAGCTGGAAATGCAATATTAGAAAAGACAATTGATAAGGTTTATGACATTTTTGAGATGTTAGGAACAAGTATTGAGATGGCCATACAAATAGCTAAATTAACCAAGCAAGTTAAGATACTTGCTTCAATCAACAACGCACCAAGCAATAAGATATGTGGTATTTGTGATATTTGTTTGTCTTTATGTACTAAGAAGGGGGAGGGGTTGAATTGGTGAATGTGAGAATCCTTATTATAAGCTCCCGTTTTCTGAATCTAGATATCAAGGGAATTACGAAAAACCCGATAATTAAAGTTATGCCTCTTAAGTGTCACAAATTTAAGGAAAAGTAAAATCCTAGTTAGGATATGAGTAATTGAGCTAAATATTACTTTTTAAAATCATACTGGACTAAATTGACAAAAAAATCAAGTTTTAGGTTCAAAATCAGATAAATTACCAAGTACGGGAACAAAATGGCAAAAATTCCAAAAATTAGCCAACCTAGAACCAATCGGCTCTGCGTGCAATGATCCCAATAGTGGTATCAAAGCCTCCACTGACTAGTTTTCTCATAAAGGTTGCATAATTATTAATTTATTATAAACACCCAAATTTAGGATTTTTGGGCTGTTTTAGAGATTTTATTCGTTGCCATAGTTATATTTCAAATATTTAGGTATTTGTTGTCGCATATGAACCCTAAGGCATAAAAATTACAATTTGGTAGTTTTTAAAAGTTTTGGATCTCATTTGAATATGGTTCAGATCTTCGAATTTAATGTTATGTGCATAGACAACTTTGATGCGATCATCAACACCTAATCTCTAATCAAATTTAGATGGAAAAATTAATTGAAATAAATGCATGGGAATTATTATAGAAAATTTTCTTGAACATTTGATATTCAAAATTAGTTCAGAATAATTTGAAATTAGATTCTTGATGATTAAAGTAAAACTGTACCTTGGTGATTCACTATATACCCAGTAGCTTTCTAGATGTTACTCCAAACACGCAATTCTTTCGATTGATCCTTAGTTCATACCTTTCCACTCGTCTTAAAAACCTATCGAGAGCTTAAAAATGCCCTTCTCTTATTTCAAACTTTACCATCATATCATCCACATACACCTCTACTTCTTTATGCATTATGTTGTGAAACAAGATAGTGGCTGCTCTCTGATAAGTTGCTCCCACATTTTTTAGTCCAAAAGGCATAACCTTATAGCAATATATTTCCATTCGGTATGAACACAATCTTCAGCTTTTCTACTACACCATCATGATCTGGCTGTATTTAGAGAACTCATCAATAAGAAATACATTACACTTGAGGTGGCACTGTCGACTATCACATCTATATGAGGAAGGGGAAAATCATCCTTAGGGCACGCCTTATTCAGGTCCCAATAATTCACACACATCCTAACTTTTTCGTCCTTCTTTGGGACCAGAATAATATTCACTAACCATTCAGGATAGTCGAATCCATCAAGGAAGTCATCTTTTACCTATTTAGCAACCTCTTCTTGGATTTCACTATAAAAAAATAGTGTTTAGCGACGAACATTTTTATCGGTAAAAGTGGAAAGCGCATTCGTAAACGAGTTTAGGGATAGCATAGCAATGGCATTCACCATCACTATAGAAGGCGTTGTTACATGTACAATGACGCCTACAGTATCCGACGATATATATGCTGACGGCATTAGCCATCGCCATAGCCTAAGTCTGTCGTCGCTAAAGGCATAGCCAATGAGGCATCGTATCTTCATTTACCGATGGATATAGTTGTCACTAATGTGTCGGGAAAAGGAGTCGTAGCTAAATCACCACTAAACATCTGTCGGTAAATGGTAAAATAAAAAAATATTTTTAATCCCATCGCCAATCCGTCGATAATCATTGCTATATTTATTTTTATTTTCAGGCTAATCTGTCGTTATTTTGTTCTATTTAAAAAAATTTATCTAATAGCTGTTGGTAATCCGTCGCTATTAATTTCTTTAAAATTAATTAGCATTTTTAAAATTTTAGATTAATTAGCAAATTTCATAAATAGAAATAGAAATAAGAATTATAAAATCAAAAAATATAAATAATTATATACAAAAAAATGCAAAGTCAAATATTGTACAAAAATAATAAAGTAAAATATAAACAGAAAAATCTCTAATAGGAGACAATGGACGAGGAGGAGTGGCCATGGTCTTAAGCAGAAGGATTCGCGATAGCAGTCACAGACACACCGGCTGGAGTAGTAGGCGTAAGTGGTGGAGCAAAGCAAGCACTAAACATGCGAACCATGTGCTGCATCGTCCGCTCGAGATCTGCTATGTAGGCGTTGTATTTCTGATCTAGATCCACTTATATCTAGTGTCTCAGTGCCTCTCCAGAGCGATCAGAGGTACTGTTACTGTTGCTGCCGAAGCTACGATGCTAGATGAAGTTGGGCGCCTCTAAACCAGGCCCATAATGTGATGCTTCTTGTCCCTGTCAACGATGTTGACGAACAGCTACAACATGTCAACGAGTGGAGGATCAGAAGAACCCTCGCCGGGTTGAGATGTAGCAGCTACCCATGCCTCAACAGTATCATCTAATAGACATACATTAAAATTAATTATCATATTAAATTGAAATAGAAGGAATATTAATTGATATTTTTAATATGTTATAAGTAACATACATCGATATGCTAGGACTTGTTGTCGATGAACTAGCCATCGATTTTGCTATGCAACCGGCAAAACAGCTCAAAGGTGGTAGGCCCATGACCTAACTCCCCAGCCTGAACAAAAGAAGATGGTTAAATTAAAGACATTATCTATTAAAAATTTAATTAATACTTTTAAATAGAGTACAAACTATTCATTCTTACGAGTGCCAGTCGGTGGTTGATCGCCGACCTCGACCCAGCCGCGTGACGAGCAAGGCTTGTACTAGGGCTGGTAAGATCACTGAGACAGTTCTTATTGTGGGTCTTAGTAGCTGCCTTCACATCAGGCCTCTTCTAGTACTTTGTTTAGTGGGCCTAGGTGTCATCTGCAACACATTAAGGCTGCTTCCCACTCCTCTTCCAGTGGGATACCATATTGCGGTATCTTTAAGCTGCCTGCCTATCCCAAGTAGGTCGGAGCTAGTCTTCGTACCTCAGGTCCTAGGTGAAAAATTTATGCAAGAAAAAAAATAAAACAAAGGAGATGTTAATATTAATCAGTTGTAGATAATAAAGTACTAAATAATCATATATTTATTACCTTCCACTCCATGAACTACAAGTCCTTCGTCGCCTTAGGTACAAATTGTGATGTGTACCCCTCGCGCTTTGTGGTATTCTTGAAGATCTTCGTGGTCTTTAATGTGAACTCTATCTATAGAGAGATAAAATCCAAATCCAATTGATGCTAACTTTAGGATCGTCTAATTCAGATCTATGATGATGGAACTAAAACCCTTTAGTTATAAAAAGATGTATGTTGCCACAATTCCAAAAGCTTAAAAGATTAAGTTTTGAAAATTGATAAGACAAGGAATTTGCAAACAATGCAATAAAACTTGAAAAGTCCATAAAGAACAAAGTAAAGAAATAACTCTCATTTTATTGATAAGAAAATAATTAATACAAAATTGATTGACATAGGTGGCCGAATACAAGGTATTTATAGGCCTCCTACAATCCTAGAATGACCTAGAAAAGGAATAAAATCACTTAGGAAGTAATATATTACTTTCTAAACTAAATAAGAAATAAATTCCTAAAATAACTAAAGAAGCACATGTCTCCTATAATTAAGGTAGAAAAAAGGAAATAAGTTATTTAGGGATTAAATCATTACTTTCTAAAAATAAGGCATATAAAAAATAAAAATAGAAGGTGCCACCCCCCCTTGTTGACTAGTAAACAAGTTTAAGTTTAAATCCTAATTACTTAAGGAGGTCACACGCACGGGCTTGCTCCTTAATTCCTCATTGGCTTAATTTGCTTCCTTAGTTCCTTATTAACTTGGTTTAAATAATTAAGGGCCAATTAGATTTAATTAAGCCCCATGGTATTGGGCCAAGCTAATAAGTCTTGGACTTGATTTTAGAGTTGATTCCTCATGGCTTATAGTGTCTTGAACCCAAATATTCTTTATAAGCCCAACAAGTGCTTCCTTCATCTTCTTGACCTTTGATCTTGTGATTGGTCCTTCTTGGATGTTTAAGTGTCTTGGGCTCTTGCAGTATATGGACTCTTAGCCTTTGGTCACATCATCCCCCCTTCTTCAAGATGATTCATCCTCGAATCAAAATCTTCATCATAATCAAAAGGAGATAAGTCAGTAACATTAAAGGTAGCACTAACACCAAACTCACCAAGCAAGTCTAGTTTGTAGACATTGTCATTGATGCCCTTAAGGACTTGAAATGGACCATCTCCTCTTGGCAAAAGTTTGAATTGTCTCTTGGTTGGAAAATGCTCCTTGCGCATGTGAACCCAAACCCATTTGCTAGGTTCGAACACCACTTTTGTAATACTTGGAAATTTCTCTTTTTTAATAATAATAATATTAGTAATAATTAATAACGAGTTTTTATTAATTTAATTTTACTTTATTTTTATTTGATTTAATTGGAATGATTTAAAATAAAATTTCAATGCTAGATAAAAATAACGGAGTTATTTCCTATATCTAATTAGTCTGATTTTTTTTTTAAAAAAATTAATTAAGTGAATTCTTTGGGAAATAAATTATATTTTTGGTCACTTAATTTTTCCTAATATGAAATTATGAATTAAATATTATATTTAAAAATTATCGAAGAATTAGTAAAGAATATTTTTATAAAAGAATTATTAGAAAAATGGTAAATTTTAATTAGCAAATGGTGCTAATTTTAATTGAAAAATAGTTAGTAAATTAATTAATTAAGTTAATTAAGTGTTAGGATTAAATTGATAACTAACTTTGGAATAAGGATTAAAATATAATTGTTTTAATTTGGGGTTTTAAATGAAATTTGTATGGTTGGTATTTTTGTAATTAAAGGTGTCGGTAGGAGTATTTTAGTAATTTCACAATTAAACGCAAGGGTAAATGAGTAATTCTGTATTTTTAATAATTTTAATTTTGGCCCAAATTAAATAGTTAAGGGCTTAATTGATCGGCTAAAGAAAGGTTGAAGGGTTAATCAGAAATTTTGCTGGACGTAATTGTTGGTAATTAAAGAAGTTGAGGGACTAAATGGTAAAGAAGAAAAAGTCTAGGGACTAAATGTCAATAAGGAAGGAAAGAAAAGAAGAGGAAAGAGAAGAAGAAGAAGAAGAAGAAAAAAAAGAATAAGAAGAAGAAGAGGAAGAAGAGGAGGAGGGCGTCAACCATCGGTGGCGTAGCGTAGGAGGCTCGTCCGCAGTGCGGCGGCGATGGCTAGGGGCGCTCCTATCGTCGGCAAGCCCGTTGGCGCCCGGTGTGCATTTGGAAGTGTCGTGAGCGTGAAAGTGGCCAGATAATGATTTTTTCTTCTGGCCGATCGTGGAGTTTCCGGTGACCATTTTGCGGCCTTCTTAGGCTCAAAATGATCAGCAACTTCTAGGCTTTCTTTTTCGGCGAGTTCCGGTGAACTTTGGCAGATCGAAGGGCATTATTCGAACTTCTCTCAGCTCAAGCTTTCTAATGGCACCGGTTTCGTGGCGATTGGATTCCGTTTGAAAATCGACGGCCGAGATCGTTTGTAAATTTCTCTAGATGATCGGAGATTGGATCGAAAGATCGAAAGGTGGGATCGTCATCTGCGCATCATCTCAAGTCCGTAGGTGCGCTCGGATCTTGGATCGGACTACGGAGGTTAGAGACGAGTCGACCGAGTGATCAAGCGTCTCGGTAAATTTCTAGCCTGTAGATTTTAGATTTCATTGATAAAAAGTTATGTATTTAATTATTATGTTGAATAGTAGAAAAATTATGTGAGGTTTATTAGTTAAAATAAACAGTTTTTCGGACCGTCTGCCAATAGTCATGTTTGTGTTATATTGTGGAGTTGGGAAAAATTAATGCAGTTCTGGTGGCCCGACTTCCTTTAATTAATCGCTGTATATTTAAAGTATTTTCTGGCAGGTCCTGGACCCGTTATAGGGGGGGTAGATATCTGTAATTTAGGGGAGGTTCTGCCGGATTCTTAGACAGTTAGTCCTAGGAGTTTAGACCTAGGGTTAATTGTCAAATATTTTAATGTTATTGATTAAATTGTTTTCCATGATTAGATAATTCGTCAGTTCAGCTCGCTCCACCCAAGGCATCGGAGCAGAGCTAGGAGGTCGTCAGAACTGTGAGTTAAAGTCATATGTCTGTTTATATGTGTCATGCCAAGATTTTGTAAAATAGTTCTGATTACACGATTTAATATTTTAATTATTTATTTATTCGCTATTTATATATGTTTCATTTTCTGCATTATGATTTTATTAATTGTGTGTTGATTCGGAATGGGTCGACAGTAGAGCATGCCACTTGATGGGTTGCATCAGGACTGGGTGCGCACTGGTAGGAATGTAAGACCGATAACAAAAAGGGTAAATTTAAAAAGGTAAATTTAGGACTTGCCATGGTCGAGCATTACTCTCTGGGCTGAGTAAAGTGAGTTTGCCGAAGTAAAGGTCCTTGGTCGAGCATTGCTCTCTGGGCACCGGCTTATTTGAAAACTAAGTGACCAGATTGGACTTAAGGACCCTGGTCGAGCTTCGCTCTCTGGCGCCAGTCTTATTGGAGTAAGAGAGCCGAAAGGCTAAGACTGATAGTGATAATTAAGTGAACGGGCTGGAGTTAAGGACCCTGGTCAAGCTTTGCTCTCTGGGCACCAGGTCTGTTAGAATGAGAGAGTCGAGATGTTAGTATTGGGATTAGGGTTCTACTGAAGTACTCTGTTTCATGGTATGAAATAAAAATTTATTTTATTTTATTTTGCAGAAGCATAGCATGACATATATTTTTATTTTAAATTAAGCAAATATTTTATTGAAGTGTTCATATTCGTTTTTGGGATATATGATTTTAACTCACTCTCGAGTGTGACAGTCTCAATTTCACTGTTTTTAAGGTGATTGTTAGTCTTTTTGCAGTTCTTATCTAACAGCCTGACTCTTCATCAGCGGGTTGATGTAATTGATTTTGGTATGTTTGACTTGTAAAATTTTAGATTCTCCGCAGTAGAAATTTTAGACTTATCAGTTGTAATTTTATGTAAATTCAGGTCTTGCCTAATTATGCTGGCAGACTGAATTAAATATGTAGAATTTGATGGTTAAGGCTTACTATGGGATTTGGTGGCACTAAGCCTACCCATTCCCTAGTGCCGGTCACGGGCCCATAGATCAGGTCATGACAACTTTCACTTGCCCTTTATTGGCTTGTTTTGCATATTGTTCAGCTTTCTTTCAAGGTTTACATGCACTTTCTCATGTAGCGCCTTCACAAATTCTGCCTTCTTTTTGCCATCTAGATTCACTTATTCTCTCAAAGGTAAAGGAATTAAATCTAGAGGACTTAATAGAATAAAGCCATAAACAATCTCAAAAGGACAAAAATTAGTAGAAGAATGCACACTGCGATTATATGCAAATTCAATCTGCGGCAAGCAATCCTCCCAAGATTTCAAATTTTGCTTAATCATGGTCCTAAGTAATTGAGACAAAGTTTTGTTAACTACTTCGCTTTAACCATCAGTTTGATGGTGACAAAGTAGAAAATAAAATTTTGTACCCAACTTTCCCCATAAAATTTTCTAAAAGTAGCTAAAAAACTTGGTGTCCCTATCACTAACAATGGTTTTGGCAATACCATGTAAGCGCATAATCTCCTTAAACAACAAACATGCGATATGTTGTGCATCATCGATTTTACTACAAGCAATGAAATGTGACATCTTAGAAAATCTATCAACAACAATATAAATAGAATCATGCCCATGCTTAGTCCTAGGTAATTCAAGCACAAAGTCCATGGAAATATCAATCCAAGGAGAACTAGGCACGGGTAAAAGGCATATATAAACCATGTAGTTTAGTCTTAGACTTGGCTTGTTTACACAAAATACACCTATCACAAATTCTAACAACATCTTTTTTCATGTTAGACCAATAAAAATGATCATGTAAAACACCCAAAGTCTTAGCAATGCTAAAAATCATGGGCTTCATGCACAAGCAGCTCATGCATAGAACATGTAGGTACACACAATTTATTCTCTTTAAACAAGTAGCCTTCATGCCTATAGAACTTATCAAAAGTAACTTTCTCACATGCTTGATACATTTTGCCAAAGTCATTATCATTTTCATATAAGCCTTTAATGTACTCAAATCCTAATAACTTGGCATATAGAGCAGCAAGTAATGCGTACCTTCTTGAAAATGCATCAGCCATAAAATTATCCTTACATTGTTTGTATTTAATTACATAAGGAAAAGACTCTATGAACTCGCTCCACTTCGCATGGCATCGATTGAGCTTGTTTTGCCCTTTCAAGTGCTTCAAGGACTCATGATATGTATGAATCACAAATTCTTTCGACCAAAGGTAGTATTGCCATGTCTCCAAAGCCCTAACCAACGCATATAGCTCTTTATCATATGTAGGGTACTTCAATGCGGCTCCATTCAACTTCTCACTAAAATAGGTTATTGGTCGCCCTTCTTGCATCAATACAGCATCAATTCCTAAACCTGAAGCATTGCATTCAATTTTAAAAGTGTTAGAAAAATTAGGAAGAGCAAGTAAAGGAGCATAAATCAACTTTTCCTTTAACATCTTAAATGCTTGTTCTTGCGCCTCCCTCTATTTGAATCCCACACTTTTCTTGATAACTTCAGTCAAGGGTGAGGCAAGAGTACTAAAGTCCTTCATGAATTATCTATAGAAGCTAGCCAATCCATGAAAACTTTAAACATCACCAACATTTGTAGGCGTCGGCCATTCCTTGATTGTCATGACCTTTTCCTCATCCACCTTAATTCCTTTTGCACTAATAAGAAAACCTAAGAAAACAAGCTTATCTGTGCAAAACTCATACTTTTTGAGGTTAGCATACAAACACTCCTTGTGCAAAACATCCAAAACCATGTGCACATGTTCCAAATGCTCATTCAAGGATTTGCTATAAATAAGAAAATCATCAAAATAAACAACCATAAATTTACCAATAAAAGCACACTTAACATGATTCATTAGTCTCATGAAGGTACTAGGTGCATTAGTTAAGCCAAATGGCATCACTAACTACTCATATAAATCATGTTTAGTTTTAAAAGTGGTTTTCCATTCATCGCCTTCTTTCATGCGAATTTGATGATACTCACTTTTTAAATCAACTTTAGAGAATATGCTAGAACCATGCAACTCATATAAAATGTCATTTAATCTAAAAATAGGATGGCGATACTTTATAGTGATTTTGTTAATGGTCCAGCAATCGACACACATACGCCAAGTTCCATCCTTTTTAGGCATAAGTAAGACAGGTACGGCACATGGACTCATGCTTTCTCTAATGTAGCCTTTGCTCAAGAGCTCTTCAACTTGTCTTTGGAGTTCCTTCGTTTCCTGGGGATTACTTCGATATGCTGGCCTATTTGGAATTGTTGAGCTAGGTACGAAATCAATTTGGTGTTAATTCCTCTTATAGACGGTAAACCACTTAGGACTTCTTCTAGAAAGACATCTTCAAATTCTTGCAAAAGAGACACAAAAGAACTAGGCAAAGAAGGGTCAAGCTCGTTACTACACAAGAAAGCCTCTTTGTACAAAAGTATATATATAGGCTGCTTCAAAAGTAAAGCTTTTTTCACATCTTTTTCTTTTGCAAAAAAGCTCAATTTTTTCCCTCTTTATTATCCACACTCAACTCTCCTTTTACATTTGCATCACTCTTTTTCTTTTTATTGTGCATCCTTTCATTCTCTCCTTTTCTTGCTCGTGTCTCACTCCTCTCATTCTTTTCCACACAAATCTCATTTTACTTAAGCGCCTTTTCTTTTCATGTGCTTTATCTCTCTCTTTCTTATCATCTTTTAATCTTCATATACTTCCTTGAGGGTTAAAGGTACAAGGGTAATAGGCTTATTATGCATAATAAAAGAGTACCTATTTGAAAACCCATCATGAATGACCTTCCTATCGTATTGCCAAGGACGCCCCAAAAGGATGTGGCTCATATGCATAGGCACTACATCACATAAAACCTCATCTTCATACTTGCCTATGGTGAACACCATTCTCACTTGCTTGTTTATCTTCACTTCTCTATAATAATTCAACCATTATAAGGTGTATGGTCGAGGATGCTTTAAAGTGGGCAACACAAGTTTCTCCACTAACAAGGTGCTTGCAATGTTGGTACAACTTCCTCCATCAATGATCATTTTGTACACCTTATCTTTCACTTTGCATCTAGTGTAAAAGATGTTTTCTCATTGCACCTCCTCTTCTACTTTAGCTTGCATGTTCATGGCTTGATATGCTACTAACATCTCTCTATATGCAGGCTCTTGCAAGGTCTTATCACTTGCATCTTCTAACTCAAGCATCTCATCTTCTTCACTTTCGCTAACAACTTCACCATCGCCCCTAAGGTACACAATATGCTTGGTTGGACAATTTGAAGCTATGTTCCCATATCCCAAGCATCTAAAACACTTCAGATTCCTTGTTTTAGTTACTAGACCCTCACTCTTCTCTTTTTCTTTTGCTTTGACATTCCCCCCTTCTTTATTAACTTTAGTGAACTCTTTAGATTTGTTGAAGCTTTTATCTCCTCCCTTCCAAGTCGACTTTCATGTAGAGGTAGTGGAGGCTGAATTGTTCTTAGTTCTTTTAGACTTCACTTGCCTCTCAATTTTGACCGCCATGTCTAATATGTCCTCCATGTCGACATAGTGATGTAGCTCCACTAAGTCAGCAATGTTCTTGTTTAGTCCAGGCAGGAATCTTGCCATAGTTGCTTCGCGGTCCTCCTCAACATTGGCTCTAATCATCACCATCTATATTGCTTGGTATTACTTTTTCCCGCTTTTAGAGCCCTATACAAGAACTTGAAAATCTCTATAATAATATAAAGGAAAAAACCTCTTTCGAATGATTCGGTTCATCTCCTCTTATGTCTCAATTGGTGGCTCTCTATTCCTTCATCTACTAGTTACCAAATGATACCACCACACTAAGGCACAGTTGGTAAACGTATCGGTGATTAATTTGACCTTCTTCTTATCGGAATAGTGATGGCACTTGAAGAGGAAATCTACCTTTTTCTCCCACTCTAAGTATGCTTCGAAGTCACTTTTGCTTTGAAAGTTAGGAATTTTTATTTTGATGCTTCCTAGGTTGTGTCAAGCCATGCATGCCCATATCTTCCAGAATTAGACACTTTGTCATCATCTTCTTGATCATCTCAGATATCCCTCTTCCTATGGAATTAATTGTTGCATGTACTATGCTCCCATTGAGTTTGAGATTCAAACTTGTCAAATTTGTCCTCAAAGTCATTTAATCTCTCGGAGAACCTCATCTCCATCTTCTCCATCATTTGTTGGATGGACTTCATATAGAGTTTTCATATTTGCATGTCCTTCCTCACATTGAGTGCCCTTTGCTTTATCTTGAGACATGTTGTATAACATGCCCAACAAGAAAGAGAAACAAAAGATACCTCACCAAGTCTCTCCCTTACGTGTTTCACTCTTTGATGTTATTAATCGCTCGTGTTTTCGCTAAATTAAGCTTTTACCCTCTTTTGAACTCATCACTCGCCTTTTACCACTTAAATTCCTTTATTTAAGTTCTTATAAAACTTAAGACAAGCAATCAAGCAATTACAATAAATTACTCACCAAATCAATACAAGAACTTAAAATTTAATCTTTTAAAATTTAAATGCAGCACACAAGGATCAAATAAAAGAAAGTAATCAAATAAACAAGGCTTGATTGAAAAAAAAAAAAGCAAAGTATAGGCTGCCATAATTGTGAAGGAATGGTAAAAATTGGGATTCAACAAGGAATCACATTTTGTAGTTACAAGAACATTCCCAATTCACTTTTGTGCATTAAACAATAATCTCTTTTTTTTTTAATTAGGTGCAAATAGAAATTGCATGAACACTCTTTTTCTGGAATATATATAGAATTAAAAAAAGGAACTTGCTAGGATGGTATTTTGCTTGAATCCAAACCATTTAGCAATAAGAAATCAATTTTCAGTCTTTCAGTATAACAAAGATAATTTTGGCCTTCTTTGAAATTTTCTTCTTTTTTTTAATAAGGTAAAGAAATTAAAAACAATAAGAAAACAAATAAAGAATTGAGAATTGGATAAATAAACCTGATTTGAAGCTGAAGCTCTAATACCAAATAATATGAATGATGTTGGCTAAACACGACTAGCAATCTACAAGCAAGTGCACTTATCGAATGTAATCTAGCTATGGCAAGTATCAATGTTGTATCCCATGGGAACTAAGAAGCTACTGCTATTACGCTATTCTTATTATCTAACCGATCAAAAGGTGGTGAAGATCATTAACTAAAAATGATTAAGAATGCAAATGAAAACTAAATTTTAACAAAGAGAATGAAAATTTGAAAAAGACAATGAAATGAGTTAACCCAATTGGGGATCCTTTTAGCTAGTCGGCTTAAAAACAATAATTTATGAATTGATTGATTAAGAATTGTGATCTGTGGATAATTTTTTAAATAAATTGGCCTCTCTCTTAAGTTATCCAATTTCTAATCCTAAAGATCTAAAGTTAGAATCTCTTCCTAACAATTGCTTTTAAAATAACATTAATCTCTAAATTACAGTTAATAAGAATGTCTAGTTCTTATTCTAGTAAGTTATTACACTTATTTCTAAGATGCAAATCGATTAATCACACAAGTAGTTGTCGAAACTCAATTGAATTTCTCAATTACAAAAGAATTCTCAAATTGATTCAACAATGAAGAAGAAACAATAGATTTTATTATACTTGAATGAAAACTACAATCTTAAATCAATAATTCAATCAATTAAGCATAAAACAAGCCTAGCATAGCTAAAGATCATGCCCAAATGTATTTAATAAGATTATTTACACATGTTCATGATTAAACTAATACAAGAATCAAATATAAAGCAAACAAGAATCAAAAAGAACATGTACAACCCTTTTCTCAAATGGTGGAAATGCTATCCCCTCTTCAATAACTCTGAATCCAATCTCTGCAGCTTAAGATCTCCTTCCTTTTGAATCTTCAAACCAATCCTCAATAACAGCTATCTGGATGATGTTGAAGTGGAATTCATCTCTGTTTTCCTCTTCTTGATCGTCTGGAATGTTGCTCTCAAAGTTTGTCTTGAATACCCCAAAATTCTATCTCTCAAGAATCCTCTGAATCCCCTTCTCTTTCTTTTTCTTTTCTTTTAAATTAGGTTTTGGGATCCAACATAGCATGGATTTAGGCTGTGATGGTGGATCCATGTTGTGTTGATCTAAAATTGTACATCTTGCCTTCTTCAGCACGACTTGGATTTGGGTCGTGCTGCTCAACACGGGCATATGGTATCACTCTCAAAAACCATGCTGCAAATCGCTTCTTCTCGCCATGGGTAAGGTATTTCAGCACACACTCCGACCCTAACCGTGCTTCTTAGCACGAGCATGTTGAACAGTCTAACAGGCCCGATTCGTCCATTTCTTCCCGATTTTGGTCCGATTTCTCTCTAACCTTGATGATGCACCTAGAAAAACACATGAGATACAAAGAAAACTAAAATAGGATGATTATAATACAAAAACATATAATTTGCCTTAAAACAACTCAAAATCAAGAATGCAATCATGTGTAATATTAAGGATATCAAATCACCCCACACAGAAGCTTTTGCTTGTCCTCAAGCAATCAATAATTTAGATCAAAAACATGCAATCAGCCCACCTTAAATATTCATGCATTTGATTTCAATTAAGCAACATTCAATCTATCCCAAATTGAAACTCAACCAAAAACTAAACTAGCAATCTAAACAAGAGTAATTATCATGTTAATGTATGTAGAAATTAAATAATACATTCAACATAAAATATTTAAGACACCATATGCCTCACAAGGGATCGCTCTATGCAATCGGTGTTTAAAAGGTAGTCATCAATCCTTCAAAGCAATTATATTCAACTGACTTACAATAGGCTTGCTCATAAATCCCATCTCCGCTACTGTAAATAATCGAATATTACAATCAAAGGGTCTTCATAAGGTTGGAATGGGGCTTAGGTTTAGCTAAGGAAATTTGGAAGTGAGGTGTAAATAATTTTTAGACTTTTGCAATGCCTTACCCACAATTTCAGCTCAAAAAGGATAAATGTCGAACAAAGATAATTAAATTCACTATAGTTCCCAAGTCTCTAAAACAAGATGCTCAAAAAGTGAAAAGTGAATGAATACTCAATAAAGAACTTTTCTTTTTTCAATAAGAAACAATAGAACAGAATTACTTTGGATTGAAGGGAGCATCTAAACCAAATTTTTAAAGGACTTAGTGAATTCAAAGTACAAATAAAATCGGTATTTTATCCAACAACTCAATGAACACATTGTAAAAATTTCCAGAAATAGGGTAGGGATCAACAAACGAAAGCCTTAACCAAATGTGATGATAAAGCAAAATGGTAAAAATGAAGAAAGTGGATAAGTTCAAACTTGGCTAACTAATGAAAAATATTCACAGGTTGGCTTTTGGCTACAATGGTGAATCCTAAGTACCTTTATCATTTCATAATATTTGATTGTTCTTGTAACCTCAACAAGCATTACCGACAAAGTTCTAGAAATAAGAAGAATACAATGCACACTCAAACAAGAAAAAAGGAGCATTTATGATGTATGCTCAATTAGGTTTAAAAACTCACAATTTAAGTGTGTACATTTGCATAAGGCATCCAAATACCATCAATCAAATCATCATTTAATCAACTCATACACAAAACATAACAACTAATCAAATTTAAATTAACTAATTTAAAGAATGGACCAGTAACACTAGTTTAACCCAGCCATTATGCTAAACTAAAAATTGCTCAGTAATATTCCAAAAGCAATAAACAATAAGGAGGAAAAATCATATGCTCACAATCATAACTATCAATCTTTTGAAGATAAATAAAAAGCTAATAAACATCCAAAGTATCCTAGATATATACATCATCAATAATACAACAAACAACAATCGGAAAATGATGGGCTCTTTATGCAACCTACATCTAAGGCAGTGCACCTATCGATGCAGTCTCGCACTAATGGCGAGTATCAAGGTCGTATTCCTCGGGAAAGTGAAAGCCCAGAGTTACTCCTTTGTTCTTTGTTATATTAACCTAAAATGGATAATGAATAAATTCTAAACTAACTATTAACTACAAGCTAAGTTCTGAGGGAGATGCAGGAGTAATTGATAAATGAAATAATCAAGACAAGAAGACAAACCCAAAGGAAATCTAAACTAGTTGGCAACCGAACAAAAGATAAAGGATCGGTGAGTCTAATTATGCTACCCGTGGACGAATTCTTAACCGAATTCGGTTTCTCTCTCTCGATAACCGAATTCCTAAACCTAATAACCTAAAGTTGGAATCTCTTCCTAACGATTGATTCTTAAATTAGCATTAAGCTTTAATCCGCCTCTATTAAGCTTTGTTAATTCTTAATCCGGCTAGTTAATTATCCTTATCTCTAAGTCATTATTAACCAGTTCTTGTTATGCAAAATTCCAATTGCCAAACGGATTTCTCAATCTCATAAAGCAATCTAAACATCACAATTCACAACGTCTCATGAATAATGCATAATCTTATTAATACTGAAAACAAGAAGAATACAAAACCAACTCAAATAATCCAACAATATAATATCAAGCCAACATATTAAAGAAATCCCAATGGATTAAATCAGTCTAGCTAAACATGTTCATGTTTAAAACAATCTAGGAAATCAATTACAATGAAAGAATAATGAAAATAAAACATGTACACCCTTTTCTCTCGAATTGGATGAACAGCTCCAAATCTGGATCTACACTTTGATTAATCTCCTAAACTGCCTCTTGAATTGCTTCCACTACGGTTTTGCACTCGGAACCTTGCGATTCTGGGATTCTTACTCCCATGAACTCTCTCGCACTCAATCATGCGAAACCGAAGCCAGGGCTCTATGTTGCTCTTTTTCCCCCTCTCTCCCCTTAAGAAAAATTCATTTTTTCTTATATATTTAACTCAGCACGGCCGTGTTCAAGGTCGTGCTGGTCAGCACGGCCGGAGTCCATGCCATGCTGAGACTATGGATCTCACCAACTAGGGTTTCACCATGACCGTGTTGCTCCCCGTGCTAGAGGCCGTGGTGGCTACGGAAACCATGCTCAAACCATTGTTTTGATGACCAAGTTTCGATGGTTGGTCACGGCCAGAGTCCAGGCCGTGATGGTCAGCACGGCCTTGACTCAGGCCGTGGTTAATGTGTGCAACGCGGGCTCTTGTCCGATCTTGATGAATTCTCGTCTGTTTCCGCACGTATTGATCTATAATTGCTTAAACACCAATGATGGTCCTATAAATGTTCCTGAAATGCAAAAGAACACAAAACACGGGTGATATGGGAATAAAAGCACAATAATTGCTAAGAACATATGTAATAATATGCAAGCAAATATGTGTAAAACTATGCTCATCAAATTACCCCACACTTAAGCTATTGCTTGTCCTCAAGCAATTAACAACTCAACCCATAAAACTACAGTTAGCAATTCCTTTCAGTTTATGCCCCTAGTCCACAACAGAGAGTATTCACACATCTCAAAGGATACTCAATCATAAATCAAATTACAAATCATTAACAAAGAATGGAAATAATATTAATGCATGAGTAACTTAAATGACAACTCAACACAAACATCATGAACCAATGCCTCACAGGGATCACTCAAGTCGCTCAAAGTGTATATTAGGTGAATAACATATCCCTCAAAGCAAATGCACAAGACCCGCTCACCATAAGTTTGCTCATAAATCATATCTTCGCTACTATGAATAAGTAAATACCAAAATCAAAAGGTCTTTACCAAGGTTGAAATGGGGCTAAGGTAAAGGTACGGAGATTTGGATAGAAGTGTGAAAGTGCTGGAATTCGTGCGATAAACAATAGTATATGCTCAAAGGATTAAATGCCTAAGATCACAAAAAGAATCATTCACTAAAATCCCTACTTCATAGAATAACGCTCGCAAATGCTCTAAATCCAATAAAAAGATAAATAATTAAAGAGATTTTTTTATTATATATTCTTTTTCTTTCTTTTTTCTTTTTTTTTATAATAATGAACTAGCAGCTTATTAGCGACCGCTGCATACAACTCGAATAAACATAAAGAATAACAAATACAAATTGGATCAAAGGGAGCATTTAAAATATCAAAAAGATTTAGTGAATTTACCAACATAGCAACTAGCATTTTAATCTCACATAAAGTTGAATAAATCACAGAAAGAAATTCCAGCATAAGGGTAAAGGAAAGATAAATGTAAAGAATGGTATAATTGAAGTGTATAGGTGTAGATTATGAAGAAAAGGTTAAGGCTCAAAAACTGGCTAACTAATGGAAACATAAGGTGATAGGCTTTTGGTCAAATGTAGTGAATCCTAAATCGCCCAAATCATCTCATGGTATTCATAATATTCATGTAACTTCAACACGCATTACAAAGCAAGTTCTAGAAGCAAAGTTAAGTATAATGCACACTCAAACAAGAAATATAAAGAGTATAAGTATAATGAATGCCCAACTGGCTCAAAATCTCACTTTTAGGTGTGGTATTAGGTGCAGTTGGTTCACAACATCATTAATTGAATCATTACTTAAGAAACACATGCATATGATATTATCAATGTTCTAAGTTAAAATTCGACAATTCGAAAAAATAATTAAATAACACCGGTTTAACCCGGCAGGGTTGATGTGTAAAACACCATAAATTGTTTTCTAAGGACAATCAACAGCAAAGAAAAGTAACTACAATTCTATAAATCAAATCATCAATCAGCTCAAAAATAGCATACTCAAGTGCATAAAAACACAGTGTCCTAACATCCCCTAAAAATATACAACACCTAGCCATAGCAATTTCAGATATATTAAAAATCCATATGAGAGATTAAGGTTTACCCATAAGCACCCCACACTTGAAGAACACACTGTCCTCAGTGTAAAATGTTATGGATACCCCGCATGGAATGCTCAACTAAGAGAACAAAGGCAATACAATCCAAGTGCATGACATGTATGAAAAATAAAGTAAATAAATGCAGAAAAATAAAAAGATCTAGGGGACTGCCCTGATCATCCATCGAGGCTGATGTTGTGGAAATTCAGTGCCTCCTCGGTAGAATCTGAAAATAATAAAATAAAGAAATAAAATCGAAACTGAAAATATGAAAACTAAAACTAATAAAATGTTTCAAAATAAAAGGTTAAAATATTAAAGATTAAAGATAAAGTTTGGGGTGCCTCCCAAAAGCGCTTCTTTTTTATGTGATGAGTCTTCTTAGCTGGACTCATGGTGAAAGGCAAATGGGCGTGATCGAAGACCATCCATCCTTCTTCCAAGCAAATGTCTTAAAGTATCCGCTTAGAGGGATAATCGTCAATTTTCTCTTCCCGACTATCAAGCAAGCTGCCAATATGATGGGCAAGACTCGCTCCTCGTATAATTGAACGTAGTCATGATACTCTAGGGGCTCTTCCAATTTGAAAGGTGGAGTTTCAACAATTGGAAGGATCGATGGTTGGGCAATCTCTTCAGGAGTGTCGATGGTTTTCTTCAGTCCCTGGCTTGGTTCACTTGCTAGAAGAAACTCGAGCTCCTCCAAGACTTCTTCATTGGATAACTCGTGCTCATCTTCCATCATCGAAGGGACTTGTGGAAAATCTACCAACAATTCCTCTAACTGCAACTCAGCATCATCAACTGTACATTCCAGTTGGTAGTCTTTCAGAGGGATTATGTTTGCCTCTTCCTTTTCTGGTTCCATCTCCATGTTCAAGAAATCGTCATGCACAGAAGCATTATCGTCAAACATAGTAGATAAACCAGAAAAATTCTCACCTGAACGCAAAGTGATGGCGCTCAAATGCTCCTCGGATTCAGTAGCATTTGATGGAGTTCCCCATTGTTCTGCCACTAGTAACTGAAAGATCAAGCCTACTTGATGCTCTATGTTCTTAATTGAGGCTTGTTGACCTTCAAGTACCCTCTCTGTTTGTTGGAATCTTTCCTCAAGACTTGTTATGAACCTCATCATGAGCTCCTCTGACACTAACTCTTCATCTTGAGTTGAAGGTGCAAGATTAGGCTGCTGATGTAGTTGCTGAATTCCTAGTGGCTCTTGGCCATCTAAGCTCCATCCAAAGGGTGAATGAGTGCTCCACTCTTGATTGTAGGTGCTTCCATACGAGTCATTTGGCTAACTTCCCGTATAATTCACCTGTTCACAGTTATAAGAACAATGAGCAACATCACTATACAATGGACAATCATTACACACATGTAAACCATAACAAAATTCACAAAAGACTTGAGATGAAAGGATAGGAGAAGAGAGTTGATCGGTAGCCCTGCAAAATGATTCCACTCAGGCATCTAAAGATGCACGGGCATCCCAATTTTTAGCACTCTCTTGGTTCCTGATCCCATTTTCCAATGTGTCATACAAAGAGTTTGAATTTAGCATTGAACCTCCTTATCATTCACTATCTGAATCATAAACTTAAACTAAATAAATATGTACAAATAAAATAAAATAATAAGAAAGATTAAATTAACAAATAGCAAATTTCACTCTAGTTTTCAAACATTCCCCGGCAACAGCGCCAAAAACTTGATGGGCTCTTTATGCAACCTACATCTAAGGCAGTGCACCTATCGATGCAGTCTAGCACTAATGGCGAGTATCAAGGTCGTATTCCTTGGGAAAGTGAAAGCCCAGAGTTACTCCTTTGTTCTTTGTTATATTAACCTAAAATGGATAATGAATAAATTCTAAACTAACTATTAACTACAAGCTAAGTTCTGAGGGAGATGCAGGAGTAATTGATAAATGAAATAATCAAGACAAGAAGACAAACCCAAAGGGAATCTAAACTAGTTGGCAACCGAACAAAAGATAAAGGATCGATGAGTCTAATTATGCTACCCGTGGATGAATTCTTAACCGAATTCGGTTTCTCTCTCTCGATAACCGAATTCCTAAACCTAATAACCTAAAGTTGGAATCTCTTCCTAACGATTGATTCTTAAATTAGCATTAAGCTTTAATTCGCCTCTATTAAGCTTTGTTAATTCTTAATCTGGCTAGTTAATTATCCTTATCTCTAAGCAATTATTTACCAGTTCTTGTTATTCAAAATTCCAATTGCCAAACGGATTTCTCAATCTCATAAAGCAATCTAAACATCACAATTCACAACGTCTCATGAATAATGCATAATCTTATTAATACTGAAAACAAGAAGAATACAAAACCAACTCAAACAATCCAACAATATAATATCAAGCCAACATAGTAAAGAAATCCCAATGGATTAAATCAGTCTAGCTAAACATGTTCATGTTTAAAACAATCTAGGAAATCAATTACAATGAAAGAATAATGAAAATAAAACATGTACACCCTTTTCTCTCGAATTGGATGAACAGCTCCAAATCTGGATCTACACTTTGATTAATCTCCCAAACTGCCTCTTGAATTGCTTCCACTACGGTTTTGCACTCGGAACCTTGCGATTCCGGGATTCTTACTCCCCGCAACTCTCTCTCGCACTCAATACTGTGCAGAAACCGAACCAGCCGCCAGGGCTCTATATTACTCTTTTTCCCCTCTCTCCCCTTAAGAAAAATTCATTTTTTCTTATATATTTAACTCAGCACGGCCGGAGTCCATGCCGTGTTGAGATTGTGGATCTCACCAACTATGGTTTCACCATGACCGTGTTGCTCCCCGTGCTGGAGGCCGTGGTGGCTACGGAAACCGTGCTCAAACCATTGTTTTGAAGACCAAGTTTCGATGGTTGGTCACGGCCGGAGTCCAGGCCGTGATGGTCAGCACGGCCTTGACTCAGGCCGTGCTCAATGTGTGCAACTCGGGCTCTTGTCTGATCTTGATGAATTCTTGTCCGTTTCCACACGTATTGATCTATAATTGCTTAAACACCGATGATGGTCCTATAAATGTTCCTGAAATGCAAAAGAACACAAAACACGGGTGATCTGGGAATAAAAGCACAATAATTGCTAAGAACATACGCAATAATATGTAAGCAAATATGTGTAAAACTATGCTCATCAGAAAACATAAGAAAAAGAAAAGAAAAGCCAAAACAACGGCTTACCCGCCCCACACTTGAAGGACACACTGTCCATAGTGTATAAAAGAGTTGGGAAGCAACATAATAAGTATAAAAAGGAAAAGAGATAAATATGAAGAAATACTGCCCTACTCATCCTGTTGGGATGGTGGCGGTGGCGGAGGTGGTGGTGCCTCGGCTGTTGGTGCTTGTTAGGGCTGAGCATGGATCTCGGTGATTCACTTGAGCCAAGATAACCGTCTAGAAAGTACGAGCCAGAAAAAACTGAAAACTTTTATAACCGAATTGAACCGATCCAAATTTTTTTACTATTACGGTATGGTACTGGTTCTTTAGTAAAAACCATACCATAACCGTACTATAACCGATCCGTCTTGTACTGATCCGAACCAAACTGTAGAACCGAATTTTTTACATATATTTATAAATAATTATTTATATTATATAAAAAATACATATACTCTATAAAAAATTATTTTGTATTTATTATTTATATAATATATATTAAAAATAACTATAATATTATAATATACTTTATACTCTATAAAAATAATAAGTTATATATATTAATATGTCACATAGTATATTGATACTAGTAATCTAGTATACATACTATAATAATAAATTTAAAATTTATTTACTATCTAGAAATTTTTGACAAGTTAATTAAAAATTACTTAATTTAATAAAAAGTTATATAAATTAGTAAAAATTATAAAAAGATATTGTTATACAAATATAATATTATTTACACTATATTTATTAATAAATTAATTTTTAATTATATAATATTTTTATTTTAAGAATAATAATCTTAATTATACTAAAAGTATTAATTTATATAAATATTAAAATTAAGAAATAAAGATTTTAAAAATAATTTTTATATTATTATACTAATAAAACTTAAAAAATTAAATATTTAGAAATAATTAATTTATTAACTTTTAAAATATTATAAATTAATATTAAAATATAAAAAAATATATTAAATTATATTTTATAAATTTAATTTTTTTTGAAAATGATCAAACAAAACTTGAAAAAAAATTGTCAAAACATCTTTTAACAATATATAAGTTCTTTACTTTCTACAACAGCGGAGGTCCTCATTTGTTGTCAAGATTAGCTTAGAAGTTCAAATAAACCTATCCAACTAGAAGAATCAATAAAGGATATTGAAAGCATTGAGTCAGGTAAAATTTCTTTACTTCTTACATATGTTTGTTTATTGTTGATGCTGTTAAGTCTTATTGACGTAATTTTTTACTTTTATTGTAGGAATTATTCAAGATCCTGAGATTGGTGAGTCCTTTATGCCAAGATTAAATGTGGAGTGCTAATTTTGAGGGGAGGTAATAACATTCCTTTCCTAATTTTGGACATGTATTTTAGTGCTACATAAAGTTTGTAAATTTATTTATTTTAATGACTGCCATCTATAAAATATTTTTATGCTTGCAGTAATATATATTTTAATGGTTGTATTTGAATATTGAATGAATTGTTGTATTTGCAAGTGAACTGAATTGCGAAACAGGTTGTTCAAGAATGTGATTGCAATTTTAATTTAGATTTTCATGCTACTTTGTTTAGGTTGGTAATCATATTTTCTCTAAATGTATTTGATTAAATATGAGATTAAAGTTATATCTTTTAAATTTTTTAGAACCGAAAATAGCACCAAACCGAACTGTATTGAACCGTAAAATTGGTACAATACGGTATTGGATCCTTTTATGTTTGGTACGGCACTGGTATCTTCAATTTTAAAATAACCGAGGTTTGGTATGGTACTGGTGATTTATAAATAACCGAATTGGACCGATCCGTGCTCAGCCCTAGTGCTTGTACTAGAGGAGGTGCATCATCGGCTGCTGGAGTTGGAAAATACTCAGCAAAGTCAAAATCATCCATCCTAGTCTACTACAAGGCTGCCTCTATCCTATCCCCCTAGGCCAACTGCCTTTGTAGCAAATTCAAAATCTGCCTCTACATAGCATCAAAGTGCTGGAACTGCACTCTAGCCTTCTGCTTGAACTTGTCAAACCTATATGTGTGCTATTACTGTATGTCGACGATCCGATCAAGTCTCGCAGTCAGCTCATCAATCTACACACTAGATGGCCGAGGAGCTGATAAGGATGAAGGTTGAGAGGGGCCAGGAATATCTACAAGTATGAGGTGCTCCCCCTGCTCCACTTGAGCTGCCCAAGCTATTGAACAAATAAGTCTGTACTTTGGCCTTAGGGGCCCTGTCCTCCGGGTGACCATCCTCATATGCTGCATATTAGAGAGGCCAGCAGGGGTCATCTCGCCAACAAGTGTCAACTCATCTAACAAATCTCTGTCTAGTAGCTCCATCCTCTTAGCAATCCTGGTCACATAAGGTCTGAAATAGATAAAAGTCTTCTTCGGGTCTCCAGTAATACTCTTGATTGCTTGGCTAACACATACCCCATGTCCACCCTCCTCCTCTGATGCAGGGCCCATAAATAGAATACATCCGGCTGGGTGACCACTCCAAAACTGTCCCCTCGACTATCAATGTATTTACTAGTAGGCAGTGAAGATACCACAGGGTATCAGAGAGGTTGTACGCCTTGGACTTGCTCGGGTAGTAAGGCTCGTCCACCTTTGAGATGGTCTTCGAGGCCTTGTCAAAAGAAACTCCCGGGTTGTATAATGAACCTCTAAAATCATCTGAATCTATAGTCGCCTGATCATAGAAGCCAAGTGCAACAACAAACTATGGAATACTCATCATGCAAATCCGTCCCACTAATATAAATGAAAAGGCCTCTAGTTGGGACCAATCCTTGATCTGCGTCTGAAGGAAGAAAATGGAGGCAAACTGAAGTGTGAGCTCTCTATAAGTGGGCTTCAAAATGCCGAAAAAGGCCTCAAAAGTTGGATTTTGAAGTAACTCTCGAATCTCAGCAGCTAGCCCAACTGTCTCCAATGCCAATCAAGCTCTGCATCTCCTACAGCCTAACTGTCTGTACCGCAGCTGCTAGTAATGAGCCTCGTGATTGGGCTCTGAAACTGTACAAGTCTTTCTCGTGCGGGAGGTGAAGGTGGAACTAGAGCTCTAAGGGCAGGTGGGGCAGGTGCTCGAGGTGCAGGTGCTGCAGGCTATTCAAGCGGTTTTGAACTCCTTCTCTTGGAGACACCCATCTTTTGGGGTCTCTCACGCCAATTAGTCATAGTACCTGCATAGAAATTGATCAAAACTCTTACCAAAATGGTAATTCTAGCACCAAACAAACAATCATTACAATAACAGCAGTAGTTTAACAGCAATATGATAAAACATAATATCACAGCAGCATAACACAACATAACAGCAGTATAACATTTGCATTATGCATTCTCAGCACACTTGCATTAGTCAATTTCCAATTCAATAGCATAATGACTAATTCACCAAACCAGCTCACAATCCAGCAAGTTCATACATACTAAACAGCGGCAATAGGGCAATTCAAAGGCAGAAAAGCAGAAATCACAAATATGAACAATAATAATGAATAAAGTAGAATAAAGCAATAATAGCAAATCAAAATTAAAAGAAAGTAAGAAATTCAACGAAATAACGAATAAAATTCAACAAAGTGACGAATTTAACGAAATAAGAAAATTAACACAGAGATTGATGAAAATAATTAAAGAAAATAGTAGAATCGCATACCAAAATGGAATATTGAACAAAGTTAAGGGAAGAAACTTACTTGATTTGCCAAAAAACACTTGAAAAATGAAGGAAAAGAGGGAGAGGATATCGGCCTATATGCGTGAAGAGAGAAAAGAGCGAAAAAATTTAAACCCGTGATATGATGCGGCTTATATAGACGCTGACGTCTACACGCCCGTGTTCTAGGCCGTGCTGATCAGCACACCCAGTCCCACAGCCCGTATCACTCTCGAAAAATGTGCTAAAATCTAATTTTTTTCAACACAGGAGTGTTACATGACACGACGTGTCCACAGCCCATGTCACTCTCGGAAAATGTGTTGAAGTCCAACTTTTCCCTCAACATGATTTGGTTGCCCACAACACGCCCGTGTTGATAAGCACGGGTTTGCTCATGGGGCGTGCTAAACTGCCAAGACCATGCTGAAGCCCAGAATTCATTTCCAGCCCTTTTTCACGGGTAATTTCCTGCAATTTTCAATAGTTAAACATCCAAGTTACCTTCCACATATCTCAAAACACTTAAATGGCATATAAAACTCAAAAGTTAAATGAAAAATGAAGACTAAAACTAAGAAAATGTTCTAAAGCCAATGATCAAAATGTCAAAAACATAAAATAAAAGTTCGGTTGCCTCCCAAAAGTGCTTATTTTTTCTCGAGTCATTTAGCTGGATTCATAATGCTTGAGCTACTCTCGTTGATACAATACAAGGTTGACTCGGTCCTCCAGCTGCAATGAATCCCCATAGGAATGCTTCAACTTATGCCCATTAACCTTGAAGTTTCCCTTCTCTGGATGGTGCAACTCCACTGTGCCATATAGGAAAACTTACTAGACGGTGAAAGGTCCTGACCAGCGGCTCTTTAGCTTCCCAGGAAATAGTCGGAGTTGTGAGTTATACAATAATACACTATCCCCAAATTAGAACTCCTTGGTGCTCCTTAGCCTCTGGCCATGCCACTTCTTAGTACACTCCTTGTAGATTAAGGAGCTGCCATATATTTGATTGTGCCACTCATCCAACTCCTTAAGCTGCCACTATCTCTGTTTACCTGCATCAATGACATCAAAATTGTAAGTTTTTAAAACCCACAATGCTTTATGCTCAAGTTCAACAAGCAAATGGCACGTTTTCCCATAAATTAGCCTATATGGTATAAAACCAGTTGAAGTACGATAGGCCGTCCTAAATGTCCAAGAGGCATTTGATAGGCTATTTATGTAGCTACAATCTAAGGCAGTGAACCTATCGATGTAGTCTAGCAGTAATGGCGAGTATCAAAGTCGTATTCTCAAGAAAGTGAAAACCCAGAGTTACTACTTCGTTCTTTGTTATCTAACCTAAAATATATGATGGATGAATTCTAAATTTGCTAATAACTAGAAATTGAGTTCTAAATGAGATGCAAGAATGAATAAATGAATGAAACAATCAAGACAAGAAATGCAAACCCAAAAGGAACCTAAACTAGCTGGCAATCAAACAAAAGATAACAGATTGATGAATCTAATTATGCTACCCGTGGATGAATTCTTAACTGAATTCGGTCTCCCCCTCGAGATAACCGAATTCCTAAACCTAAGAACCTAAAGTTGGAATATCTTCTTAAAGATCGATTATTAAGTTAGAATTAGGCTTTAATCCGCCTCTATTAAGCTTTGTTAATTCTTAATCCGGCTAGCCAATTATCCTTATCTCTAAGTGATTATTAACCAGTTCTTGCTATTCAAAATTCCAATTACTTAATGAATTTCTCAATTACATAAAGCATTCTAAGGAACACAATTCACAATGTCTCATGAATAATGTGATATCTTATTAATACTGAAAGTAAGAAAAATACAAAAATGAACTCAAACAATCCAACAATTTAGTACTAAGCCAACATAATAAGGAAATCTCAATAGGTTTAATCGATCTAGCTACACATGTTCATATATAAAACAATTAGGAATTCAATAACAATGAAAGAATAAAGAAAATGAAAGAGATACACCCTTTTCCTTCAAATTGGATGAACAACGCAAAATCCTCAAATCTGATTGATGAACCTTTAATTACCTCTTGAATGCCTCCAAATCTCCTCTTGATCGTCAATTGGATGTTAAAACCAATGTAATCCTTCCTTCAATAGATGAAATAGTCTCCTAAAGTCAAGTAATGAAGTCTAGGAAAAGATGGCTTATGCATGTATATGTGAAATCAAGTCACAAAATCGAACCTCCTACAAAAGAACTCAATTTTGCCTATATAAATGTTTCAGCATGGCTATGCCCAAGCCTGTGCTGATGAGCACGTCCGTGCCCAAGCCTGTGCTGATCAGCACGGCCATGCTCAAGCCTGTGTTGGAACTCCGAGTCCCGAAAAATCAGCCTCTTCTCCCTAACCGTGCCCTCGCCGGTGCTGAGCCACCACAGGCCGTGATGGAGGCTATGATGGAGGCCGTGGTGGCCTCAAAAACCATGCCGAAAGGACACTTTTGAGGGTCAAATGGCAATGGTTCAGCACGACCAGAGTCCAGGCCGTGCTCAACCTTGAAATGCTAGCCTTTACTCAATTTTGATGGATTCTGGTCCGTATTCGCACGTATCTCCCTCAAATACTGATAATGTCTATCGATGATCACCTGAAACATGAAAGGAACCAAAACACATGTGATTCTGGCATAAAACAAGATAACTATGCACAAAAATGGAAGTAATTAAGCATATAAACATGTGTAAAACAATGCATATCAAATCACCCCACATTTAAGCTTTTGCTTGTTCTCAAGCAATCAATAACTCAATACATATACAAGCAACAATCACCCCTCAAAATCCATGCTAAAGTTCACAACTTAACCTTATTCAACATATAAAGAATGAAACTCAACTAGCTAAACAAATTATACAGCTTCGAAGAAGAACTATAGTAAAACCATCTCGAAGTACAACTTATATAACAACTCAGCATTAAAGACCAGGAACCATTGCCTCACAAGAATCTCTCAAATCACTCACAATGTTTACAGGTAAATAAGAAAATTTCCTCAATGTAGCTGCATAAAACCTATTTACCATAAGCTTGCTCATAAATCTCATCTTCGCTACTACGAATAAATGAATACCAAAATCAAAGGGTCTTTATAAGGGTTGAAATATGGTTAAGGTAAAGGTAAGAATATTTGGATAGAAGTGTAAAGTATACAGAAAAATCATGTAATTATTTAGAATGAATGCTTCAGGAGCTAAATGACAAATCAACAAAAATACTCATTAAGCCTTATTTGAAGTAAAAGATGCTCACAAGAATTAAATCCAAAAGAGAAAAGAGCTAAGAAATAAGTTTGAATTTTTTTTTCTTTTTTTTTAGCATATATATATATATACCACAACAGCTTACAAAGGGGCTGCATGACTAGTGACATAAACAATGAGAACAGTTATCCAATTTGTATTGAAGGGAGCATTAAAGAATGATTAAAAAGACTAAGTGAATTTATAATAAAATTAAGCATTATGATTCCATAAAAGAAGAAGCATAACACATACTTATTCAATATACAGGGTGAAAGAAAAGATAAATGTGTAGAATAGTGTATGTGTAGCGTATAGGTGCAAATTATGAAGAAAATGTTAAGGCTCAAAACTGGCTGACTAATGGAAACAAAGGGTAGGCTTTTGGCCAGATATGCTAAATTCCTAAGTTGCCCAAATCATCTAATGGTATTCAAAAGTTCATGTAACCTCAACAAGTATTACAGAGCAAATTCTAGAAACAACATTAAGTACAGTGCACACTTCAAACAAGAAAAATCATGAGCATAATTTGCAATGGATGCTCAAATTTTGGTTCAAAAACTCACCTTTGAAGTGGCTAAAATTTGGCAATTGGTTCCCAGACTTATCAATTGAATCATCATATAAATGGTATAAGAGATTGGCATAATCAAAGTTCAAAGATAGAGGCTAAAAATTTGCAAAGAACTCAAGCAACACCGGTTTATCCTGGCCAAAGTGACATATTGAAAACAGTAAAATTGCTTTCCAAGAATAAAAATCGAGAGGGATAATCAATTTCAAGTAAGTGAATTAAATCATTAATTACAAAAGAACAAACTAAGCTTAAACGACATGAAGAACATAGGTCCTAACATCCTAAAAATAGACAACACCAGTGATAGCAATTTCAGACACATCCAAAAGTCATGGGAAAGAGAATAGAACAAGCGGTTTACCCACACCCACCCCACACTTGTGGAACACACTATCCTCAATGTAAAACGAAGTGGGTACCCCGCATAGGATGTATAGATGAAGAAAGCAAAATCAATAGTATCTAGGTAGATGACATGTATAATAAATAAAGTAAATCAACACAAAAAATAAAAAGAAGATCTAAGGGGGCTGCCCTGATAATCCACCGAGGCTGATGGAGTGGAAATTCGGTGGGTCCTCGGCAAGAGCTGAAAATGAAAAATAAATAAATAATATAAATTAAATATTATATGAAAACTAAAACTAATAAAATGTTTCAAAATAAAAAAAATGTTAAAACATAAAATAAAATCTTGGGGTGCTTCCCAAAGCGCTTCTTTTTTATGTGATTAGTCTTCTTAGCTAGAGTCATGGTGAAAAGCAAACGGGTTTGATCGACGACCATCCATCCTTCTTCCAAGCAAATGGCTTTAAGTATCCGCTTAGAGGGATAATTGTCAATTTTCTCCTCTCGACTATCAAGCAAGCTGCCAATATGATGAGTAAAACTTGCTCCTCATATAGTTGCACGTAATCATGATGCTCTAGGGGCTCTTCCAATTTGAAAGCTAAAGTTTCACCAATTGGAAGGATCAACGGTTGCACAATTTCTTCAAGAATGTCAATGGTTTTCTCCCGTCCCTGGCTAGGTTCACTTGCTAGAAGAAACCTGAGCTGCTCCAAGACTTCTTCATTGGATAACTCGTGCTCATCTTCCATCATCGAAGGGACTTGTGGGAAATCTACCAAAAATTCCTATAACTGCAACTCAGTATCATCAACTGTACATTCCTGTTGGTAGTCTTTCAGAGGAATCATGTTTTCTTCTTCCTTTTCTGGTTCTATCTCCATGTCCAAGGAGTCGTCCTGCACATAAGCATCATCATCAAACATAGTAGATAAACCAGAAAAATTCTCACCTGAACACAAAGTGACGGCACTCATATGTTCCTTGGATTCAGTAGTGTTTGATGGAGTTCCCACTTGTTCTGCAACTAGTAACTTGAAGATCAAACCTACTTGATGCTCTATGTTCTCAATCGAGGCTTGTTGACTTTCAAGTATGCTATCTGTTTGTTGGAATCTATCCTCAAGACTTGTAAAGAACCTCATCATCAGCTCCTCTGAAACTAACTCTTCATCTTGAGTTGAAGATTCAAGACTAGGCTGCTGATGTAGTTGCTGAAATCCTTGTGGTTCTTGACCATCTAAGCTCCATCCAAAGGGTGAATGAGTGCTCCATTCTTGATTATAGGTGCTTTGATACGAGTTATTTAGCCAGCTTCCCATATAATTCACCTTGCAAAATGATTCCACTCGAGCTTCTAGGGCTGCAAGGGTATCCCAATTTTGAGTACTCTCTTGGATCCTGGTCCAATTCTCCAACGCGAGATACAAAGATTTTGAATTCAGCATTGAACCTTCTTATCATTCACTACCTAAATCATAAACTTAATCTAAATAAATATGTACAAAAAATAAAAATGGCTAAAGGAACAAATAGCAAATTTCACTCTAGTTTTCAAACACTCCCCAGCAACGGCGCCAAAAACTTGATAGGCTATTTATGTAGCTATAATCTAAGGCAGTGAACCTATCGATGCAGTTTAGCTGTAATGGCGAGTATCAAGGTCATATTCTCGGGAAAGTGATAACCCAGACTTACTACTTCGTTCTTTGTTATCTAACCTAAAATATATGAGGGATGAATTCTAAATTTGCTAATAACTAGAAACTAAGTTCTAAATGAGATGCAAGAATGAATAAATGAATGAAATAATCAAGACAAGAAACACAAACCCAAAGGGAACCTAAACTAGTTAGCAATCAAACAAAAGATAACATATTGATGAATCCAATTATGCTACCCGTGGACGAATTCTTAACTGAATTCGGTCTCCCTCTCGAGATAACCGAATTCCTAAACCTAAGAACCTAAAGTTGGAATCTCTTCCTAACGATCAATTATTAAGTTAGCATTAAGCTTTAATTCCCCTCTATTAAGCTTTGTTAATTCTTAATCCAGCTAGCCAATTACCCTTATCTCTAAGTGATTATTAACCAGTTCTTGCTATTCAAAATTCCAATTACTTAATGAATCTCTCAATTACATAAAGCAATCTAAAGAACATAATTCACAATGTCTCATGAATAATGCGATATCTTATTAATACTGAAAGCAAGAAGAATACAAAAAGGAACTCAAACAATCCAACAATTTAGTATTAAGCCAACATAGTAAGGAAATCCTAATAAGTTTAATCGATCTAGCTACACATGTTCATGTCTAAAATAATTAGGAATTCAATAACAATGAAAGAATAAAGAAAATGGAAGAGATACACCCTTTTCCTTCGAATTGGATGAACATCTCAAAATCCCCAAATCTGATTGATAAACCCTAAATTGCCTCTTGAATGCCTCCAAATCTCCTCTTGATCTTCAATTGGATGTTAAAACCAATGTAATCCTTCCTTCAATAGATGAAGTAGTCTCCTAGAATCAAGTATTGAAGTCTAGGAAAAGATGGCTTATGCATGTATATGTGAAATCAAGTTAGAAAATCGAACCTTCTACAAAAGAACTCAATTTTGCCTATATAAATGTTTCAGCATGGCTATGCCCAAGCCTGTGCTGGTTAGCACGGCCATGCTCATCCCTGTGCTATTCAGCACGGCCATGCTCAAGCTTCTGCTGGACCTCCGAGTCCTGAAAAATCAGCCTCTTCTCTCTGACCATGCCCTCGCCGGTGCTGAGCCACCACCTGCCGTGATGGAGGCCATGGTGGCCTCAGAAACCGTGCCGAAAGGTCACTTTTGAAGGTCAAAAAATGGTTCAGCATGGTCAGAGTCCAGCCATGCTCAACCTTGAAATGCTAGCCTTTGCTCAATTTTGATGGATTCTGGTCCGTATTTGTATGTATCTCCCTCAAATACTGATAATGTCCATCGATGATCACCTGAAACATGAAAGGAACCAAAACACAGGTGATTCTGGCATAAAATAAGATAACTATGCACAAAAATGGAAGTAATTGAGCATATAAACATGTGTAAAATAATGCATATCAACATCATCTAGCTTCTCTGCCTAATCCTTCCTACTCACTCCTGCAGTTTTTTCTAAAATTTGTTTCAAACCCCTATTAGTAACCTTCACTTGCCTACTAGTTGTGATAAGGTGTGGAAAGCCTGTGTGATACACCATAGCGTTTAAGCACCTTTTCTAACTGGACATTACAAAAATGAGTCCCATGTCACTAATAAGAGCCCTAGATGTCCTGAATCTAGTAAACAGTCTTTTGAGGAATCTTGTAGCTATCCTAGCATCATTAATGGGAAAAGCTTGCGCCTTCTGGCCATTTAGAAAAGTACTGAACAACAACCAAGATGTATTTATTACCATAAGAAGGAAAGGGTCCCATGAAGTCGATGCCCTAAATATCAAAAATCTCAATAGTTTGAATGCTCGTTTGGGGCATCTCATCATGCGCAGAGATGTTACCTGATCTTTGGCATGCATCACAAACCTGAACAAATGCTCTAGCATCCGAAAGATCGTCGGCCAGTAGAATCTAGAGTATAACATCTTCCTAGCTGTGTGATTTACAGTTTGATGACCACTTGTTGGTCCTTCATGGCAATGGCTCAAAATCTAGAGGATCTCCTCCCCATGTACACATCGCCGAATAACCTGTTCTAGACAAACTTTAAACAAAAAATGGTCCTCCTAATTGTAGTATTTCAATTCAGAAAAGAATTTCTTCTTTTACTGAAATGTCATACCCCTTCATAAGGACTTTAGCAACCAGACAGTGTGCAAAATTAGAAAACCAAGGGATATCATAATTAAGCTGAACTGAGCATAAGAACTCATCCGAAAAATTATCATCAATCGCCCTCTCATCAAGTACCTCTAAAGTCAGGTTTTCTAACCTATAAAGGTGGTCTGCTGCCAAGTTCTTAGCATCTTTATTATCCTTGATCTTAATATCAAACTCCTGCAACAACAGAATCTAATGAATTAGTTTAGGCTTTGCATCATTCTTACTGAATAAGTACCTGAGTGCGGAATGATCCATGTAGACCACTGTCTTTGATAGCACCAAATAAGATCTGAACTTGTCAAATGCAAAAACAACAACTAGAAGCTCCTTTTCAGTGGTGGTGTAATGCTCTTGGCATCAGTCAATGTATTGCTAGCATAGTAGATTGGTTGGAACTTCTTATCTCTCCTTTGTCCTAAAACAGCTCTAATTGTAAATCACTAGCATCGCACATAAGCTCAAATGGCAGCTCCCAATTAGGGGAAATCATCATCGGGGTTGCGGTTAGTTTCTCCTTCAATAACTCAAGAGCCTGCAAACAATCATCAAACAATACAAAAGGTACATCCTTTATAAGAAATTGAGTTAAAGGTCTAGCAATCTTAAAGAAGTCCTTAATGAACCTCCTATAGAAACCTGCATGACCTAAGAAGCTCCTAACAGCCTTAACTGAACTAGGTGGGGGTAATTTAGTAATAATATCCACCTTGGCCCTATCCACCTCCATCCCCATATGAGAAATTTTATGCCCTAACACTATATCTTCCCTAACCATAAAATAACATTTTTCCTAATTAAGGATTAGGTTAGCATCCACACATCGCTCAAGCATGTGTTCTAGATTATGCAAATAGTGAGTGAAGGAGTTACCAAATATAGAAAATCATCCATAAAGACCTCCATGGACTCCTTAATCATGTCGTGGAAGATCGCTATCATACACCTTTGAAAAGTCACAGGTGCATTACAGAATCCGAATGGCATCCTCCTATAAGCAAATGTACCATACGGGGGAGTAAAGGTTGTCTTCTCTTGGTCCTCAAGTGCAATGGAAATCTAGAAGTAACCTGAAAACCATCTAGAAAATAGTAAACATATTCCCAAACAACCTTTCCAACATTTGGTCAATAAAAGGAAGGGGAAAATGGTCCTTTCGAGTGGCATCATTTAGCTTCCTCTAATCTATGCACAATCGAGAGCCAGTTACTGTTCTAATCGGTATAAGCTCGTCCTTCTCATTTTTTACCACAGTCATACATCCCTTCTTGGGGACCACCTGTACAGGACTAACCTAGAAACTATCAGAGATAGGGTAAATCAAACCTGTATCAAGAAGTTTAATTACTTCCTTTTTTATCACTTCCTTCATGTTCGGGTTCAGTCTGCGCTGTGGTTGCACCGCTGGCTTGTAACTATCCTCCATAAGGATCTTGTGTGAGCAATAGCTAGGACTAATCCTAGGAATGTCAGCAATTTTCCAAGTGAACGCTGATAGGCTATTTATGCAGCTACAACCTAAGGCAGTGAACCTATCGATGCAGTCTAGCACTCATAGTGAGTATCAAGGTCGTATTTGATGTGCGTAAAATTCACACATGCAAATGGGATTTTTAAGATTGATTTTATGGACATTTGGATGTGAATTGGTCCCAACACTCACCCTATGCATCTGTTTGTGTGCATTAGGTCCAAAAGAAGTCAAAGAATGATAAAGGGAAGAATTAGAGCATAATTGGACATCAAAGCTGCCGAAACAAGATAAGTATGCGCATGAGGAAGTTGAACATGGCCGTGTTCGCAGTGACAGGGGGAATTAATTAAAAGAAAAAAGGGAGGAAAGAAAGAAAGAGGGCGGGGAGAACGTCCCAAACCCTAATTTTTTTGTCCCTAAGGGTTTTCTGAGTTGAAACCAAGGAAAAAGGAGACTTGGACCAAGGTTTCAATTGGATTCCCTTCAAAGATTGAAGATTGGATGAGGTTCGTTGATTGATTTCAATTTGAGGAGGAACAAGGATCGATTCAAGATTGAGCAAGAGGAATTGGGGCTGTTTACTCTCATCCAAGGGTGTAATCGGGTTTCTCTACCTTTACTCTTTGTTGTAATTGAATTCTTGTAGGTTTTGATAATGAACATGTTTAGCTAGATTGATTAAATCCATTGGGATTTCTTTACTATGTTGGCTTAATGTTACATTGTTGGATTGTTTGAGTTAGTTTTGTATTCTTCTTGCTTTCAGTATTAATAAGATAATGCATTATTCATAAGACGTTGTGAATTGTGGTGTTTAGATTGCTTTATGTGATTGAGAAGTCCATTTGGTAATTGGAATTTTGAATAGCAAGAACTGGTTAATAATCACTTAGAGATAAGGATAATTAACTAGTCGAATTAAGAATTAATAAAGCTTAATAGAGGCGGATTAAAGCTTAATGCTAATTTAAGAATCAATCGTTAGGAAGAGATTCCAACTTTAGGTTATTAGGTTTAGGAATTTAGTTATCTCGAGAGAGAGAAACCAAATTCAGTTAAGAATTCGTCCATGGGTAGCATAATTGGAGTCATCAATCCTTTATCTTTTGTTTGATTGCCAACTAGTTTAGGCTCCCTTTGGGTTTGCTTTCTTGTCTAGGTTATTTCATTTATCCATTTACTCCTGCATCTCCCTTAGAACTTAGCTTGTAGCTATTAGTTAGTTTAGAAATTATTCATCATTCATTTTAGGTTAATATAACAAAGAACAAAAGAGTAACTCTGGGCTTTCACTTTCCCAAGGTATACGACCTTGATACTCACCATTAGTGCTAGACTGCATCGATAGGTACACTGCCTTAGATTGTAGCTGCATAGGTAGTAACCATCAAGTTTTTGGCGCCATTGCCGGGGAATTGTTTAAAAACTAGAGTGAAATTTGCTATTTGTTAATTTAGCCATTTTTTTATTTTATTTTATGGTTTTTATTATTATTTATTTATTTATTTTCTTTTATTTATACATATTTATTTAGTTAATTTTATGATTCGGGTAGTGGATGATAAGGAGGTTCAATGCTAAACTCTTTGTATGACACGTTGGAAAATGGGATTAGGAACCAAGAGAGTGCTAAAAATTGGGATACCCATGCAATTTTAGAAGCTTGAGTGGAATCGTTTCTTAGGGCTACCGATCAACTCTCCACTCCTATCCTTTCATCTCAAGTTTTTTGTGAATTTTGTTGTGGTTTACATTTGAGTAATGATTTTACTCCTTGTTCTTATAACTGTGAATAGGTGAATTATACGGGCAATTGGCCAAATGACTCGTATGGAAGTACCTACAATCAAGAGTGGAGCACTCATTCACCCTTTGGATGGAGCTTAGACAATAAAGAACCACCAGAATTTCAGCAGCCTAATCTTGTACCATCAACTCAATGTGAAGAGTTAGTGTCAGAGGAGCTGATGATGAGGTTTATTGCAAGTCTTGAGGATAGATTCCAACAACCAGAGAGGATACTTGAAGATCAACAAGCGTCAATTAAGAACATAGAGCATCAAGTAGGCTTAATCTTCAAGTTACTAGATGAAGAGCAATTGGGAACTCCATCAAACGCTACTGAATCTGAGGAACACTTGAGCGCCGTCACTTTGCGTTCGGGTGAGAATTTTTCTAGGTTATCTATTATGTTTGACGATGATGCTTCTGTGCAGGACAACTCTTTGAACATGGAGATAGAACTAGAAAAAGAAGAGGCAAACATGATCCCTCTGAAAGACTACCAACAGGAACTACAGTTGATGATGCTGAGTTGCAGTTAGAGGAATTTTTTATGGATTTTCTACAAGTCCCTTCGATGATGGAAGATGAGCACGAGTTATCCAATGAAGAAGTCTTAGAGGAGCTCAAGTTTCTTCTAGCAAGTGAACCAAGCCAAGGACTAGAGAAAACCATCGACATTCCTGAAGAAATTGCCCAACCGTCAATCCTTCCAATTGGTGAAACTTCAGCTTTCAAATTGGAAGAGCCCCTAGAGCATCATGACTACGTGCAATTATACAAGAAGCGAGTTTTGCCCATCATACTGGCAGCTTGCTTGATAGTCGGGAAAAGGAAATTAACGATTATCCCTCTAAGCGGATACTTGAAGCCATTTGCTTGGAAGAAGGATGGATGGTCATCAATCCCCATCGTTTGCTTTTCACCATGAGTCCAGCTAAGAAGACTCATCACATAAAAAAAAAAGCACTTTTGGGAGGCACCCCAAATTCTATTTTTCAATTTTAATAATTTACCCTTTCATTGTGAACTTAGTTTGATTAGATTTCACAGTTTATTTTTGTTAAGTTTTATTTATGTTGAGTGTATGAGTTGAGGACTTATTGGTTGTGCAGGTGAGAAAGAGTGAGAAAGTGCTGAGGATCGCAAGTTTTGCATTTTTTGGAGCTCAACACGGGCGTGTTCAAGACCGTGTTCATTAACACGAACCGTGTTCTAATTGAAGAAAAAAAAATTAAGATGAACACGTTCACAGAAGGCAACACGGGCATTTATGCCCGACCGTGTCCCCAACACGTTCCCGTGTTCCATAAACACGGGCGTGTTCTCAGAAGTTGGTAAGTCAGCACGTTTAAATTCGCTTAACACGGCCCGATATCCAAACCATGTTCATTAACACAGCCCCTGTTGGTGAACACGGGCGTGTTCCGTACACTACCTATATATACCACTTCATTTCAAAATGGCTAAAAATTTTGCTCTCTCCCTTTAGTTTTAGCAATTCTCTCTTCTCTTACTCTTTCACTTCTTATTTCTCATCTTGAAGGCTTTGGATATTGCGTTTGTCAAGTAAGTACCCTCCAACTAGGGCTGAGCACGGATCGGTCCAATTCGGTTATTTATAAATCACCAGTACCATACCAAACCTCGGTTATTTTAAAATTGAAGATACCGACTGCACCAAACATAAAGGATCCAATACCGATTGTACCAATTTTACTGCTCAATACAGCTCTTGGCATATTTTCGGTTCTAAAAAATTTAAAAAATATAACTTTAATCTCATATTTAATCAAATACATTTAGAGAAAATATGATTACCAACCTAAACAAAGTAGCATGAAAATCTAAATTAAAATTGCAATTACATTCTTGAACAACCTGTTTCGCAATTCAGTTCACTTGCAAATACAATAATTCATTCAATATTCAAATACAACCATTAAAATATATATTACTGCAAGCATAAAAATATTTTACAGATGGCAGTCATTAAAATAAATAAATTTACAAACTTTATGTAGCACTAAAATACATGTCCAAAATTAGGAAAGGAATGTTATTACCTCCCCTCAAAATTAGCACTCCACATTTAATCTTGGCATAAGAGACTCACCAATCTCAGGATCTTGAATAATTCCTACAATAAAAGTAAAAAATTACGTCAATAAGACTTAATAGCATCAACAATAAACAAACATATGTAAGAAGTAAAGAAATTTTACCTGACTCAATGCTTTCAATATCATCTATTGATTCTTCTAGTTGGATAGGTTTATTTGAACTTCTAAGCTAATCTTGACAACAAATGAGGACCTCTGCTGTTGTAGGAAGTAAAGAACTTCTATATTGTTAAAAGATGTTTTGACAATTTTTTCTCAAGTTTTGTTTGATCATTTTCAAAAAAAAAAATTAAATTTATAAAATATAATTTAATATATTTTTTTATATTTTAATATTAATTTATAATATTTTAAAAGTTAATAAATTAATTATTTCTAAATATTTAATTTTTTAAGTTTTATTAGTATAATAATATAAAAATTATTTTTAAAATATTTATTTCTTAATTTTAATATTTATATAAATTAATACTTTTAGTATAATTAATATTATAATTCTTAAAATAAAAATATTATATAATTAAAAAGTAATTTATTAATAAATATAGTGTAAATAATATTATATTTGTATAACAATATCTTTTTATAATTTTTACTAATTTATATAACTTTTTATTAAATTAAGTAATTTTTTAATTAACTTGTCAAAAATTTCTAGATAGTAAATAAAGTTTAAATTTATTATTATAGTATGTATACTAGATTACTAGTATCAATATACTATGTGACATATTAATATATATAACTTATATTTTTATAGAGTATAAAGTATATTATAATATTATAGTTATTTTTAATATATATTATATAAATGATAAATATAAAATAATTTTTTATAGAGTATATGTATTATTTTTTTAATATATATATTTTTTATATAATATAAATAATTATTTATAAATATATGTAAAAATCTTGGTTCTATAGCTTGGTCTTGGATCAAGACAAGACTGACCTGGCTCGCACTACACAGATAGTTACTGTGACGGTTTTTACTAAAGAACTAGTACCTTACCGTAATAGTAAAAAATTCGGATCGGCTCAATCTTGCCATAAAAGTTTTCGTTTTCGATTCGGTATTTTTCTAAGATTTATTCTTCAATGAATCACCGAGATCCATGCTCAGCCCTACCTCCAACTTCATTTTCCATTTTTTTTTATTTTGATATTAGTTTGAATTTTTGTTTTCTTTGTGTTCGAATTTGAGTTTCAATTTTTTTAGTTTATTTCCTTATTTTATTATTTGGTGCATGCATTTACATTTATGTTTGTGCTTAGTTTTCTTTTATTTTCTTTAATTTAGTTTATATACTTAACTTGCTCATATTTTCTATTTTTCTTTTCTACTATTATTCAAGATTGTGATTAATTCTTTAATTTCCTCTTTATTATTATTATTGGCCGCTAAACAATAGGCTCTGTCATATATAGTCGACTCTGTTGTATCTGTTTTATATTAGCATGTTGGTTTGCCTTATGATGGATTATGGCAAAGTTAAACTCCATGTGGATGAATTGAAAATTTAATTGGTTAGCATTGGTTGGCAGTGTTGTGGATTGAATTTTCTTTGCAGGACATTGAGCGGTTTAATTTTATCAAGTTAAATTGTTCGGTTTGTCCATTTTATGCCGTTATGCTGCCAGAATTTCGTTGATCCTTAGTATTAAAAATTTCTTTTTTAGGTACCATGTCTACCAGACGAGGATCAGGAGTTTACAAGAGGAGGCGGACCGATGGTTCCTCTTCCTCTCGATCGTCAGGCACTGCACCGACTAGTTCAGGCCAAATTAGACCACCGCAGCGCCATCGATTCCTACTTATCCAAGGGCAGCCCACCTTTGAGCAGAGATATCAATCAATGAGGCACAAAGATTTGGGAAAGGGGCGTAGGATAGACTAGCCAGCACTGAAGACCGTCGGAGCAGACTGTGGAGTTGACTGTGGAGTTGAACCAACATATAGGGAGTTGACTGTGGAGTTGCCAGCACTTTCTTTTTGCAAAGCCAGTTGCGGGACTTCCAACAACCGGATGCGATCAGTTTCAGACTAGCAGAGCAGACTTTCACGATGAGTGTACAACAGTTTGGGGTACACTTGGGCTTGTGGATTGACGAGGATGCAGCTGGGGAGGTTTACAGTCGCTGTATACACACGGCTGGTGTGTCATATCTGCAGATGTGGGCCGAGATTTATGATGACACTGAGGGGTACAGTGCCAGCCAGTCCAATGCGTCTAACTTGCCCGAGGGACTGCGGTACTTGCATGCATTGCTGGCTAGGACCATCACTGGCAGGGGAGATAGCGGTGATGTAGTTACCCAACCGGACCTGTTTTTACTTTGCAGCATGCATCAGCACCAGTCCGTCGGCATGGGATATTTGTTGGCCAAACAGATCAATGCCTTCTGCAACAACTCAAAGAAGGTATTTTTCTATTTTGGGACTTAAATTACTCGACTGGCTAGGAGCTTAGGAGTTTTGGAGGAGGCGGTACCACATTTGATAGAGCTGGGGGTGATGGAGACTTTGGGACTTCCCCAGTTGATTAGTATGGGGATGGTGACTTGTAGGTAGGGTCCGCTAGGACCAGAGTATAGACTGAGGAATGCTCTCTTGGTAGCACTCAGAGAGGAGCGACCTGCCCCATGAGCCCATGGTACACAGGATGTCCCACCTTTTTCTGATATTCCGGAGTTTTCCTCCAAACCATCTACTTCAGCTCCTTCTGGTTCTTCATCAGCTGTTTTAGGAGTCTCCCCAATTGAGTTTAGAGAGCTGCAGCTTACAGTGCAGAGGTTGGCAGAGGAGCAGCAGCAGCACTTCATTCGACAAGAGGCTTTCTAGTAGGACCTTTTACAGCGTCAGGCTGAGTTTCAAAGCCAGATGATGGCTCAGTTTGAGAGGCAGAGGGCTATGCTTCAGGCCCTGATTGAGCAGGGAGGTAGGTTAGAGGCCTCTATGGCCAATGACATGTTTAATGATATTTTTACTACAAACTTTGCCCCTGCCTGTCCACACAGCCGGGTTCCAGCGCAGAGCCATTTTGACATCCCTCTAGCGGATGATCCAGCTGACCCTCCCTCTCCGACTGAGCACCCTTCAACACAGCAGCCTAACAAGCCTCCTATTGATGCTGCTCCTGCTGATCCACCAGCTCCTGCATGTGACACTACTTCCGATCCTTAGAGAACAGCCACTCCTCCACCACAGACCAGCCAACGCCCTGATGTACTTGCTGATGCACCTCTTTTCACTCCGGAGCTGTAGTCAGGGCAGTATTAGTTCTTTTTCCTTTTTCATTTCTTATATATTTTGTACACTGGGGATAGTGTGTCCTTCAAGTGTGGGGTGGGTGATATTTATGCCATCTCAATTATTTGTTTATTCTTTATGCAAGCTTTTGTAAAATTTTGAAAATTTTTCACTTTGTTTCGATGCTCTTACTGTTGACTTGCTTTTGAAATCCTGTTTATGTCCATGTGATCAGGTAAAACCGATAATGTTGAGTTTTGCGGAAGATTGTAAGATAATTAGTTTGAGTTTTGCACTAAGTTACTTTGGTTTATTTAATTCTGTTTTGATGATTTTTGTTTGGAAACTACTCAAAAGCACACTTGTGAGAAATTGAGCCTAAATTGTAAGCGTACACTTTATATGCTTGTATTTATTTCTTGTTGAGAGTGCCAATTACTATCTTTACTTTTAGAACTTGCTCGGTAATGCTTGTGAGGGCCACAAGGAGAGTTTAACACTTTGGTATGATAGAGGCACTTAGGTTTTTCATTCTAGCCAAATAGCCTTCATTCGTTTATTGATTCTGTAGATAACCCCTTCTTTCACCATTTTTTTTATCATATTCCATTACCACTTAGTTTTATTCTGCTTTGGGTTATGATTTTGCATATGAGTTGTTTTTATTGGAAATTTTTATCTTGGGAATAGTATGGAATCTTGTAGCAGCTTTCTTCAATCCAAAAGAAATTGACTCTATTAAGTGAATGTTCTTCCTTTATGAAAAAAAAAAAGAGAAAAAAAAAAGAAGAAAAAAAATAATAATAAGAAGAAGAATAAGAGGGAAGGGTGATGAAAAGAAAGGAAGTAAGTGAGCTAATTGTTTAATTGCTTTTCGGAGTTTACATTTTGACTTGATTCCTATTTCTCACCTTAGACTACTATCCATTGTTTATCCTTTGTGATTATTGTGACTTGTGTGAAGGTCATGTATTTCATTGCAGAACACCATAGGTTCAACTCTGACCAAATTTACCTACCCTTGCATAATCCCAATTACAACCCTTATAAAAACCTCTTGACATGGTTGTTGACTCCCTATAAGTGGTAGGAGTAGGATTTAAGAGCAAGCATATAGTAAGTAAGGCAGTAGTTGATGCATTAAGCGATTAAACACTACCCTTTAAACACTTTGAGTGATTTAGAGTGAATCTGGTGAGGAGTTGGTTCTAAATAATTTTGTTGAGACAATATTTTACGAATTATTGGCATTTTGGTTGTGATACTTGAATTGATTGCTTCGTTTCTTTTTGTTTGACTTACGCTTGTTAAGGATATGTGCAGGAGCTCTCTAGCTTGTCTGTCAGTTTAAGTGTTGTTCCTTAGTGGTTTATTTTCCTTATTTTACTTTTGATTGCTTGAGGACAAGCAATGAGCTAAGTGTGGGATTATTTGATGTGCGTAAAATAGACACATCTAAATGGGGTTTTTAAGATTAATTTTATGGACATTTGGATGTGAATTGGTCCCAACACCCACCCTATGCATCTGTTTGTGTGCATTAGGTCTAAAAGAAATCAAAGAATGATAAAGGGAAGAATTGGAGCATAATTGGACGTCAAAGCTGCCGAAACAAGATAAGTATCCGCGTGAGGAAGCCGAACATGGCCGTGTTGGTTTCAGCATTGGCCGTGTTGGGAACACGGGCACCAACACGGCCGTGTTGGGTGCATCAAACATCAAAGAAAAAGAAGTTTTTAGGGAGCACGGCCACAGAGAGTAACACAGGCATAAACACTAGCCGTGTTGGGAACACGGGCATCAACAGGGCCGTGTTGGCGGCGATAGGGGGAATTAATTAAAAGAAAAAAGAGAGGAAAGAAAGAAAGAGGGCAGGGAGAACGTCCCAAACCCTAATTTTTCTCTCCCTAAGGGTTTTCTGAGCTGAAACTAAGGAAAAAGGAGACTTGGACCAAGGTTTCAATTGGATTCCCTTCAAAGATTGAAGATTGGGTGAGGTTCGTTGATTGATTTCAATTTGAGCAAGAGGAACAAGGATCGATTCAAGATTGAGCAAGAGGAATTAGGGCTGTTTACTCTCATCCAAGGGTGTAATCGGGTTTCTCTACCTTTACTCTTTATTGTAATTGAATTCTTGTAGGTTTTGATAATGAACATGTTTAGCTAGATTGATTAAATCTATTGGGATTTCTTTACTATGTTGGCTTAATGTTATATTATTGGATTGTTTGAGTTAGTTTTGTATTCTTCTTGCTTTCAGTATTAATAAGATAATGCATTATTCATGAGACGTTGTGAATTGTGGTGTTTAGATTGCTTTATGTGATTGAGAAGTCCATTTGGCAATTGGAATTTTGAATAGCAAGAACTGGTTAATAATTACTTAGAGATAAGGATAATTAACTAGCCGGATTAAGAATTAACAAAGCTTAATACAGGCAAATTAAAGCTTAATGCTAATTTAAGAATCAATCGTGAGGAAGAGATTCCAACTTTAGGTTATTAGGTTTAGGAATTCGGTTATCTCGAGAGAGAAACTAAATTCAGTTAAAAATTCGTCCACGGGTAGCATAATTGGAGTCATCAATCCTGTATCTTTTGTTTGATTGCCAACTAGTTTAGGCTCCCTTTGGGTTTGCTTTCTTGTCTAGGTTATTTCATTTATCCATTTACTCCTGCATCTCCCTTAGAACTTAGCTTGTAGCTATTAGTTAGTTTAGAAACTATTCATCATTCATTTTAGGTTAATATAACAAAGAAGTAACTCTGGGCTTTCACTTTCCCAAGGTATACGACCTTGATACTCGCCATTAGTGCTAGACTGCATCGATAGGTACACTGCCTTAGATTGTAACTGCATAGGTAGCAACCATCAGTATTCCTCGAGAAAGTGAAAGCCCGGAGTTACTTCTTTGTTCTCTGTTATATTAGCCTAAAATGAATGATGAATAATTTCTAAATTAACTAATAACTACAAGCTGAGTTCTAAGTGAGATGTAGGAATGAACGGATAAATGAAACAACTAATACAAGAAAGCAACCTAAAGGGAACCTAAACTAGTTGGCAATCAAACAAAAGATAAAAGATTGATGAGTCCAATTATGCTACTGGTAGATGAATTCTTAATTGAATTCGGTTTCTCTCTCAAGATAACCGAATGCCTAAACCCAAGAACCTAAAGTTGGAATCTCTTCCTAACGATTGATTCTTAAATTAGCATTAAGCTTTAATCCGCCTGTATAAAGCTTTGTTAATTCTTAATCCGGCCAGTTAATTATCCTTATCTCTAAGTGATTATTAATCAGTTCTTGCTATTCAAAATTTCAATTGCCAAATGGACTTCTCAATCACATAAAGCAATCTAAACACCACAATTCATAACGTCTCATGAATAACGCATCATCTTATTAATACTGAAAGCAAGAAGGATACAAAATTAAACTCAAACAATCCAACAATTTAGTATAAGCCAACATAGTAAAGAAATCCTAATAGAGTTAATCAATCTAGCTACACATGTTCATGTTTAAAACAACTAGGAAATCAATTACAATGAAAGAATAATGAAAATAAAATATGTACACCCTTTTCTCTCGAATTAGATGAACAGCTCCAAATCTAAATCTGCACTACGATTGATCTCCCTAATTGCCTCTCGATTTGCTCCACTACTGTTTTGCACTCGGAGTCTTTCGGGATTCTTCCTCTCTGTAACTCTCTCCCAAACTCAGAACTATGCAAAAACTGAACTAGCCACCGGGGCTCTCTCTCGCTCCTCGCTTCCTTAACCCTAAAAAAACAGTTTTCCTTATATATTTGTCTTAGCACGGCAGTGGTCAAGGCCGTGCTGGTCAGCACCGCCGGAGTCCAGGCCGTGCTAAATATTCTGATCTCAACAATTAGGGTTTCTTCATGGCCGTGCCCCCGCCGGTGCTGAACCGTGCCCAAAATCCCATGTTTTGAAGACCAGAAGCTCATGGTTGGTCACGGCCAGAGTCCAGGCCGTGGTGATCAGCACAGCCTTGACCTAGGCTGTGCTCAATGTATGCACTGCGAGCTCTTGTCCGATCTTGATGAATTCCCGTCCGTTTTCGCATGTATTAATCTATAATTGCTCAAATACTGATGATGGTCCTATAAATTCTCCTGAAATGCAAAAGAACACAAAACACGGGTGATCTTGGAATAAAAGCACAATAATTGCTAAGAAAATACGCAATAATATGCAAGCAAATATGTGTAAAACTATGCATATCAAACGCCTTCTAGTACTTCCTAAGAGAGGCCAAAGTCATCTCCCTCTCCTCGAGTGTCAAGTCCGCTGCTAGATTGACATGCAACATGTTGTCCTCATCCAGATATGCATAGTTGAGATGCTTTGTGAGCTCTTTCAACTCAAAGATTGGTGGTTCCTCAAGTGATGGCCTCAATTTCTGCACACTTACCCTGTCAATCTCAACAAACTTATCAATATTCTTGCTTAGTTCATTAGCTAATAAAAATGCAAATTGTTCTAACACACTCTAATTGGATAGCTCATGCTCATCCTCTGCCTGCAAGGCAACTTGTAATGGATCATCAAGCAATATCTCCTGCAACCGTGTATCAATAACATCATCAAGTAAATCAATAGAAAATACAGTATCACCATGATCTAAGGACTGTCTCATAGAATTGTTCAAATCAAAAGTGACAGTTTTGTTTCCTATCCTAAGTCCAAGCTTTCCATCACAAACATTTATAATAGCCCTAGATGTTTCAAGGAAAGGTTGACCTAGAATTAGAGGTACATTACTCTCACCTTCCATGTCCATGATCACAAAGTCAACAGAAAATATAAATTTATCAATCTTAACAAGTACATCCTCTACAATACCCCTAGGATACTTAACAGTCCTATCAGCTAATTGTATGCTCATCCTAGTGGATTTAGTCTCACCCAGCCCCAACTTGGTAAAAAAACTGTACGACATTAAATTAATGCTAGCTCCTAAGTCATCTAAAGCATTGCTAATTGTCAAATCACCAATCACACAGGGGACAGTAAAACTCCTTGGATCACGCTTCTTCTCTAGCAATTTGTTTTGAAGTATAGCCAAATACTCCTAATTTAGAGTCATCATTGCCAAGTCCTCTAACTTCCTCTTGTTGCTAAGAATCTCCTTTAAGAACTTCGCATACCTAGGCATCTGCGAAATAGCTTCAATAAAAAGTAAGTTAATTCGTAGTTGTTTAAACAAGTCAAGAAACTTACCGAACTACTGATATTTTTATAAGAACTTCTGTACCAGAAATAATGGTATCTCCAATTATAGTCCCTTTCGACTTTCTCCTACTTCAACCTGGCAAGATATGGGATCGGGGCCTAGTATTCCCTCAAAGGACTCTTCTTCTTGCCCTCTACCTTATCTGGCTCCATCACCTTGTTATCTCCATCTTTCCTATCTGAATTGATACGAACTGGAACCGGATACGTTCAAACACCAAGATAAGTAATGGTGAGAAAATCAAACTGATAAACGCTCTCCCTATTTAAGAGGAAGCACCCTTACCAATAAGTTCGAATTTGTCGCCCCAAGATCTAACTTGAAAGTTTGCAATTGATTATGGAACTAACAAACTTAGCAATAGAACTACTAAGCCCTTTAGTTATAAATAGATGAAGAATGTTCAAACAACTCAAGAAACTAATAAAAAGTTAATTGATTGATCAAACATGTAGATGTGAAACTTAAATCAAACAAGTTAATTTAATCTCAAGAAATTCAATAAGGAACACCTTAAGGAATAAGAGTTAACAACTCAAATTAAACTTCATTCGGAAATGTATATTGATCTTATGTCCTTTAAATGAAATACATAGCTCTATTTATAGAGTTTTGAAATGATTCTAACCCTAAAAATGACTAAGAGATAAGCAATAAAGAATCAAACCCTAAAAGACTTCTAATGTGCGCCTTCTTCTCTAAGCATAAGTGGTGGCTGCCCTAGGGTTAGGTGAGACCTCCAATGCTTCTAGAAACCCTAATGTGCGGCCCAATGCTTAGGGTGCGGCCCAATGCTTCTAGAAACCCTAATGTGCGGCCCAATGCTTCTAGAAACCCTAATGTGCGGCCCAATGCTTCTAGAAACCCTAGGAAAGCCTGTTGACTTTGATCCCCGATCTTTGACCTTGACCTTGTTCCATGACCGGAAGTTTAAGCTTCATTAATAGCAATTAATGTCACTATCTTCAAGGCATTGTTATCTTCATTAAAAGCACCATCATTAGCCATCTTCAAAACATGCTCCAAGTAAGAATTTAAGGCTTGCTTGAACCTTTTACTCCTTGCTCGTGTCATCGGTCCTCCGTAGGCTAGTGGATCCATGCTAGTTGACTTAGATGCATCTTTGGTTGCATCATTCCCCCCTCTTTGAAAGGATTCGACCTCGAATCAACGCCTTCATCAAAATCAAAAGGAGACAAATCAGCAACATTAAAAGTAGCACTAACATTATACTCACCAGGTAAGTCAACTTTGTATGCATTATCGTTGATGCGCTCTATTACTTCAAATGGACCATCACCACGTGGCATCAACTTTGATTTTCTTTGATTGGGAAACCTTTCCTTCCTGAAGTGCACCCAAACCCAATCACCAACTTCAAATACCATCCTTTTGCGGCCCTTATTGCGTTGTTTGGTGATTTGTTCATTGCGTCTTTCCAAATTTGCACGCACTTGCTCATGCAACTTCAACACAAATTCAGCCTTCTTTGCACCATCTAAATTCACTTGTTCACTCAAAGGTAAAGCAATCAAATCTAAAGGACTCAAAGGAATAAAGCCATAAACAATCTCAAATGGGCAAAATTGAGTAGAAGAATGCATACTACGATTATATGCAAATTCAACATGCGGCAAACAATCTTCCCATGTTCTCAAGTTTCGTTTAACCATGGTCCTAAGTAATTGTGACAAAGTTCTATTTACTACCTCAGTTTGACCATCGGTTTGGGGATGACATGTAGTAGAAAAAAGTAATCTAGTTCCCGCCATTCCCATAAGGTCTTCCAAAATAGCTCAAAACTTGGTGTCCCTATCAACGACAATAGTTCTAGGCATACCATGTAAACGTATAATTTCTCTAAAGAACAATTCAGCAACATGTTGTGCATCACTCGGTTTTCCTACATGCAATAAAGTGTGACATCTTTGAAAACCTATCCACCACAACAAAAATACTATCATGCCCATGCTTAGACCTAGGTAATCCAAGCACAAAATCCATAGATATGTCAATCCAAGGAGAATTAGGTATGGGCAAAGGCATGTATAACCCATTAGGTTGTGATTTAGACTTAGCTTGCTTGCATACAATACAGTTAGCACATAATCTATTCACATCGGATTTCATTTTAGGCCAATAGAAATGATCATGCAAAACATCTAAAGTCTTTTGAACACCAAAGTGTCCCATCAAACCACCTTCATGTGATTCTCTCACAAGCAATTCACGCATAGAACACATAGGAATGCATAGACGTTTTTCTTTGAACAAAAATCCATCATGTCCGTAAAATTTATCAATAGCACCATGTTCACAAGCATAGAAAATAGAACCAAAATCGTGGTCATCAACATACAAGTCTTTGATATACTCAAAACCAAGCAATTTTGTTTCTAGAGAAGCAAGTAAAGCATACCTTCTAGATAGTGCATCTAAACTACATTTTCTTTACCTTGCTTGTACTTAATGACATAAGGAAATGCTTCAATGAATTCACTCCATTTAGCATGGCGCTTATTCAACTTGTTCTGTCCCTTCAAGTGCTTTAATGCTTCATGATCCGTGTGAATCACAAACTCCTTAGGTAGCAAATAATGCCGCTAAACATTGAGTGCACGCACAAGAGCATACAATTCCTTGTCATAAGTTGGATATTTCAAGCTAGCTCCATTCAACTTTTCACTAAAATAGGCTATTGGCTTCCCATCTTGCATTAAAACAGCTCCAATACCTACACCGGAAGCATCACAATCAATTTCAAAAGTTTTGGAAAAATCCGGGAAGTGAAAGAATGGGAGATGAAGTAAGTTTGTCTTTTAGCATATTAAATGCGTTTTCTTGTTGTTCTCCCAATGAAACTTCACATTCTTCTTTACAAGCTCGTTAAGTGGTGCGGCAAGGGTACTCAAGTCCTTGACAAACCTCCTATAGAAGCTTGCAAGCCCATGAAAGCTCCTCACATCACTAACATTCTTTGGTGTTGGCCACTCCTTAATTGCTTTTACCTTATCTTCATCGACCTGAATTCCATTTTTACTAACAACAAAACCAAGAAACACAAGTTTGTTTGTGCAAAAATCACACTTAGCAAGGTTAGCATATAAAGAATTCTCACGCAAAACCATCAACACCATCCGAACATGTTCAACATGCTCACTAAAGCTCTTACTATAAATCAAAATATCATCAAAGTATACTACCACAAATTTACCAATATACGCACGCAAAACATGGTTCATTAGTCTCATAAAAGTACTTGGTGCGTTAGTTAAGCCAAAAGGCATGACCAACCACTCATACAAACCAAATTTAGTTTTGAATCACGTTTTCCACTCATCACCTATATTCATTCTAATTTGGTGATAGCCACTTCTCAAATCAATTTTAGTAAAGATAACACTTCCATGCAATTCATCTAACATATCATCTAACCTAGGAATAGGATGACGATATTTAATGGTAATCTTGTTAATTGCACGACAATCAATACACATACGCCAAGACCCATCTTTCTTAGGGACTAACAAAACAGAACAGCATGGGCTAAGACTTTCCCTAACATAACCTTTACTTAGTAGTTCCTCAACTTGGCGTTGCAGCTCTTTGGTCTCCTCCGGATTGACTCTATAGGCTGGTCTATTTGGAATGGATGACCCCGTACAAAGTCAATTTGGTGCTCTATCCCCCTTAGTGGTGGCAACCCACTAGGTAACTCCTCGGGAAACACATCGTCATATTCCTGCAAAACACTTACAAACACACTAGGAAGAGAAGAGTTAAGATTATTAGTGTTAAATAAAGTCTCCTTGTACATAAGTACAAGTACTTGCCTATTTTCACTCAAAGCCTTTCTCATGTCTCGCTCTCTAACTAAGAAACTCACTTTTTTCTCGCTTGCCTCCCCTTTTTCTTGCGCCTTACTCGTTCTTTTGCTCACATTCTTGCGCAAACCCTCGCTAAACTCTCCTTTTACCACTCGTTGCTCTCCCCCCTCATTATTTTCCACACAACTCCCCTTTTGCTTGTGCACCTTTTCTTTTTCATATGCACTCTCACACTTTCTTTTTCTTTCTCATATGCTTCCATTCGGTCCTTCACAACTTTTTGTAATTCACAAACTTCTTTAGGACTTAATGGTGCCAAAACATACGGTTTTCCATCCATTACAAGAGAATATGCATTGGTTCGACCATTATGAATTATAGATCTATCATATAACCATGGTCTACCTAGCAACATATGACATGCTTGCATGGGAACAACATCACATAATACCTCATCATTATACTTCTTTACACTAAATGCAATCCGTACTTGCTTAGTAACTCTAATCCCACTTTGATCATTAAGCCATTGCAAGGTGTATGGCTTGGGATGCTTAATAGTTGGAAGTCTAAGTTTATCAACCATCATAGCGGCTACATTAGTACAACTACCCCCATCAATGATTAAACTACAATTAGCATCGTGGTTTTGTACTTTACATGTAGTATGGAATATGTTTTCCCTTTGAGCGTCATCATCAATAGGTTGTAAATTAAGAGCTCTAAAAGTTATAAGTACATTACTAACCTCACCCAATTGCACATCATCACATTCTTCCAACTCAGGGCATGTATAGGTAATCCTCCTCACCTGGTTCGGATTCTTCATCACTCTCAAAGACCACTTCACCACCTCGAATTGCCATGGTTCGCTTGTTTGGACATTGGGAAGATATATGTCCATACCCCAAACACTTGAAGCATTGCACTTTCTTTGATTCGAGGTCACTTTCGCGTCATTGGTTTAGTGTTAACATCAAATTTAGGGGCTGGCTTGATGTCCTTTGATGCCTCACGACCCTTGTTAGGGGGCTGGTTGCTCCCTTTCCATGCGTTACTCCATTTTGAGCTAGGGGCGCACTTCCGCTCTTGGTTTTTAATTGCTTTTCCACCTTTATGGCCATGTGCAACATATCCTCCATCTCTACATAATGCCGCAATTCAATTATGTTAGCAATATCACGATTCAAACCATGCAAAAATCTTGCCATTGTGGCTTCCCTATCCTCATCTATATTGGCTCTAATCATAGCTATCTCCATAGATTGCCAATACTCCTCAACACTCTTACTACCTTGTACTAGATTTTGTAACTTGTTGTACAAATCCCTTTGGTAGTGCGATGGCACAAACCTTTTACGCATAATGCGTTTAACCTCATCCCATGAACCAACTTTGTGTTCCCCATGACGCCCTCACGACCACTCACCAATTGATCCCACCAAATGGCGGCATAATCACAAAATTCAACAACAAAGTAAGTTTAACCTTTTTAGACTCACTATAGTTATGACATTCAAAACCCTTTCAACCTTCTTTTCCCACTCCAAATAAACTTCGTGGTCACTTTTACCATGAAAAGATGGTATTTTCATCTTAATGCTACCCAAATTAGTGTCAATTTTGGGTTGGAGATTATGTCTAGACCCTTTAGACTCACTTTCTTGGTCATTATCGGAACCATCCCCTTTAGACGTTTTAGGCATATCATTCAATAACCTAGTTAATTTGTCATCTTGTTTTTGAAATTGTTTTATCATATGTTCTACTACATCTCTCAATGTATAAGCTAAATTTTCCAAAGTCAATGATGGTTCAGATGACATGGTTAAACCAAAAGACTAAGAAAAAAGGACGTGATCAAGTGTTATACTCCTGGAGGCTTCTTATAGTTAAAGGCAAAAACAAGAAAAGATCACTCCCTCACGTGTTTCACTCACAAAGAATTGAATTCCTTATAGAAATTAAATCAAATTGTTCTAGTAATCACAAGAACAAGTTTTTCACAACCTCTTAACGTTTATTAATTCCGAAGTTCAATAGAACACTCGTGAATCAATAAAACGAATTATAAGCGTGTGAACAAAACAAGCTTACAACTAATCGAACAAGACTCAATTAACCCAAAAGAAAAGCTTTTTAAGAGAAAACAAACAAAATTACCCAAATCGGAATTATAAGAATGAAGAACAGCTCCAATTAATTAAAAGGAATTGCGAATGAATCAATCAAGAGTCAATTCTTCGAGAACTACCCAACACAAATGGTTAGGGTTAGTTTTCCGTTCCTTCCCTTTCTTTTTTTTTTTTTTTTTTGGAAATCTGCCTTGGTATGCGAATGAAAATAGTATACTTTTTTTTTTTTTTAATAATGATGCGGTAGAAATTGAGATGAAATAGAAGACAGACTCTTTAATTGAAAAAAATGAACCAACTAACAAGTTTGGCTCCGATACCAAATGATACGAATCGAACCGGATACGTTCAAACACCAAGATAAGTAATGGTGAGAAAATCAAACTGATAAACGCTCTCCCTATTTAAGAGGAAGCACCCTTACCAATAAGTTCGAATTTGTCGCCCCAAGATCTAACTTGAAAGTTTGCAATTGATTATGGAACTAACAAACTTAGCAATAGAACTACTAAGCCCTTTAGTTATAAATAGATGAAGAATGTTCAAACAACTCAAGAAACTAATAAAAAGTTAATTGATTGATCAAACATGTAGATGTGAAACTTAAATCAAACAAGTTAATTTAATCTCAAGAAATTCAATAAGGAACACCTTAAGGAATAAGAGTTAACAACTCAAATTAAACTTCATTCAGAAATGTATATTGATCTTATGTCCTTTAGCCCGAAATACATAGCTCTATTTATAGAGTTTTGAAATGATTCTAACCCTAAAAATGACTAAAAGATAAGCAATAAAGAATCAAACCCTAAAAGACTTCTAATGCGCTGCCTCCTTCTCTAAGCATAAGTGGTGGCTGCCCTAGGGTTAGGTGAGACCTCCAATGCTTCTAGAAACCCTAATGCGGCCCAATGCTTCTAGAAACCCTAATGTGCGGCCCAATGCTTCTAGAAACCCTAGGAAAGCCTGTTGACTTTGATCCCTGATCTTTGACCTTGACCTTGTTCCATGACCAGAAGTTTAAGCTTCATTAATAGCAATTAATGTCACTATCTTCAAGGCATTGTTATCTTCATTAAAAGCACCATCATTAGCCATCTTCAAAACATGCTCCAAGTAAGAATTTAAGGCTTGCTTGAACCTTTTACTCCTTGCTCGTGTCATCGGTCCTCCATAGGCTAGTGGATCCATGCTAGTTGACTTAGATGCATCTTTGGTTGCATCATGAATCTACTTGCACAACATCATCATCATCAGGAATATGAATAGAACTAGATAGTTACTTACTTGATCGCGAAGTGATAACCTTCACATGCTCTCTCGGTTGGACTTTATATGCTAGGCAAAGTTCCTGGTTGCCTCTCAACCATTTTCTTAGAAATATGTCCTATTTGATACTCTAAGTTCTCAATAAAGGCCTATTGATTTCTAAGATTTGCATCCGTCTGCTAGAATCTGGTATCTAAAGTGGACACAAACTTCATCATCAGCTCCTCTAAGTTAGGCTTTTCCTCTTGAGTTTGAGGAGACTAAGATGGGAGAACAGATTGTTGTGGCTACTGATGTAGTCACTAAAACCCTGGTGGCCCCTGATTGTTGTTATTCCTCCATCCGAAGTTCGGATGATTTCTCCATCCCGAATTATAAGTGTTAGTATATGAGTTGTTCTGCTGCCTAGGCTGAATCCCCATATAGTCCACCTGTTCATGGTTAGATGAAGAAGAAGCAAACTTACCTCCCAACATACAGTTACTACTGAAAATGCGGGCCACCATAAAACTCACATCTGCTTGGACAGGCATCTGGAGTTGATCCATTTTCTTTGATAATAACTCCACTTGAGCCGCAAGGCTGCAGTGGCATCCAACTGGTGTACACTTCCTTCATCTCCTGTCCTGCTCCTAGTAGTGTGCCATTGGTAATTGTTTATGGCCATCTCTTCTATCAAGCTTTAGGCTTGCTCTGGTGTCTTGCTGCTCAAAAAAGCACCTGCAGCTACATCTACTATCTGCTTAGTAGCCAAATTTAAACCATTATAAAAAGTTTGTACTTGTAACCAGATTGGTAGTCCATGGAGTATACAGCATCACAGTAGGTCATTGTACCTCTCCCAAGTGTCATATATCGACTCATCGTCAAACTACACAATAGAAGATATGTCATTTATAAGTTTAGCAGTTTTAGAGGGAGGAAATGTAACACCCCAACTCAAACTTCCCATTGAATAGCAATATATATATATATAACTTTATAAACATAATTTACTACCTAGTTACAATATACATTCATACAATTTAAGTGGCATGACATACTTAATATATATAAGAAATATTTATACAGTAGTTTAATTCACACAAGTTCCCAAAATGCCCCAATTCTTTAGATAACTCCTCTGGCCCACATGATAATATTGACTGATACAAAAAGAGCAATGCACAGCTAAGGCTATCTACAACTGCACTAACCTGAAAAAAAAAATTTGCTAAGGAATGAGCTAGCGACTCAATAAGCATTTAATTTACTAAACTATAGTATATTAGGCTAGAATTATCAAATCTTTATCAATACAGAAAATTATACCAACACTTAACTAACAATCACAAAATCAACCATTTCAGTTATTCTCATAAACATATAATTTCATCTCACGTAATGCAAATAATCTCAAACTCAACCAAGTCAAATAATTCAATTCCACATTATTTCTATCAAATTAGGATCAGATGACTCATCCTTACATTTCCTCACATTTTTAAATTTCAGTACCCACTTGACAAGACTATCCGCCCGGCTCAGTCTTGCCATCTCACATACTCGGGTAGCTATCCTTGGCTCGGCTTTCCCGATCACACAATATCCATACAAAAGTCATCAATCCTTAATCACAATCATTTCACTTCACAACACATCACAATCAATTCACTTTATAACAAGCCAAAAACATAATTAATATCAACTCAGTCAACCAAGAAATTATCAAGTAATCAAACAGCAGTCCCTACTCAATATATACAATTAGCAACAAATTTCTGAATCCTAAGCCCGATATCTGCTTAAAACAGTTTCGGGCAGGCCATATTAAGTTCAACATATCTCACGTTATGCTCAATCAAAAATTATGAAATTTTGCAGACATATACTAGATATATAAATGAACAACTTTTATGTTTAACTCTCTGCTTGGTTCAGCCTCTAAATACCTCAAAATGTCAGCACAAAAACCAGGTCACCTGCTGAACTAAAAACAGAGTAGCAGCAAAATCAAACCTCATAAGTTCCTACTCACTCAACAATCTGCAAAACCATTTTACAAAGATATTCTTGAGACATATACCTACAACTTTCATGTTTGAAAATTTTCGAGATAAAGCCTCTAAGGTCACGAAATCATAAGTGAAAAATCTGCCCATAAATTTCAGCTTCAAGATCACAAGTAAAAGCATGTTTACTCTTCATTAAACAATTCCAAAACACATAATCATCAACAATTTCATATCATTAACCCTAATTTACAGCAAAATCAAGCAATTAAAATTACTCACCTTTGTTTTCCTTGATTAAGAAAGCCCAAATCTTTCAAGCTTAAAAGAAGAATTTGATTTTCACTTACTAAAAGTTTTGTAGAGTTTGATTTGGAAAATCAAAGTTGAAGAAGGAAAGGAGAAAAATGAGAGAGACAAAGAAGAAAAGGAAATTGGAAAGCATACGTAGATAAGAACAAATGAAAGAGGTGGTATATGGGTGTAGAAATAGGCAAATTACAATTTAATCCTCTTTCTTTCTAACTTTCCAATTTAGTCCAAAATCATTACTTTTCAATTAAATTAATATGTAACTAAATAATTTATTTATCTACCACATAATATAATAAAATAGATCATATATAATCATGATGCAAATGACATGTTTAATGACATGCTAATGAATACTAATTATTAATAAAAAAAATAAATAAATTTGGTTGTGACAATTCCTACCCACTTAGAAAATTTCGTCCTCGAAATTAACTAATCGCCAACAAACATGCCAAATAAGCTCGGGTATTTATCCATCATTTGCTTCTCTACTTCCCAAGTTGCTTCCTTAGATGTATGTTGACTCCATTTCACCTTTACCAAAGGAATTTCCTTGTTTCTTAATTTTCTAACCTGTCGGTCTAATATCTGAATCGGTTCTTCAACATATGTGAGTTTCTCAGAAACTTCAATTTCTGGTATCTTGATGACATGGCTAGGATCAGATCGATATCGTCGAAGCATAGAAACATGGAAAACATTATGTACTTGAGCTAACTCTGGGGGTAATGCAAGTCTATAGGCTAAAGGACCAACCCGCTCTAAAATCTCATACGGCCCGATATATCGAGGACTTAGTTTACCTTGTTTACCAAATCGAAGGATACCCCTCCATGGTGATACTCTCAAGAAAACCTTATCCCCAACTTCATACTCAATTTCCTTCCGTGTTTATCTGCATAGCTTTTCCATACATCTTGTGCGGCCTTGATACATCGCCCGCAACTTGTATCTTGTCTACTGTTTCTTGAATAATTTTAGGACCTTCCAATTGTCTCAACCCTTCTACATCCCAACATATAGGGCTTCTACATTTTCTCCCATATAATGCCTCGTATGGTGGCATACCAATACTAGAATGAAAACTATTATTATAAGCAAATTCCATAAGTGGTACCTGTTCATCCCAATTTTCGCTATACTCTAATGCACAAGCCCGTAACATGTCTTCAAAAGTTTGAATGGTTCTCTCAGATTGCCCATCTGTTTGAGGATGAAAAGCAGTACTGAAATGCAATTTAGTTCCCATTGCCACTTGTAAGCTCTTCCGCTATACTTTAATTGATGGGAAGAATTGTCACAATATTTGCTTTTCCTGGGTGATAATCAATGGTACAATCATAATCCTTCAACAATTCCATCCATCTTCGTTGCCTGAGGTTCAACTCTTTCTGTGTAGGTATGTACTTTAAGCTTTTGTGGTCAGTGAATATCCGAAATGTCTCTCCATAAAGATAATGTCTCCAAGTTTTCAAAGCATGTATAATTGCAGTCAATTCTAAATCATGTGTAGGATAATTTTGTTCATGAGGTTTAAGTTGTCTAGAAGCATAAGCAATAACCCTTCCATTCTGCATCAATACACAACCCAAACCATTAAGTGAAGCATCTGTATAGACTACATATTCCCCTCCTTGTATAGGTAATGTAAGTATAGGTGCTGTAATCAATCTATTTTTCAACTCCTCAAAACTAGCTTGACATTTATCATTCCACTGAAAAGTCACTTGTTTCTTTAACAGATTAGTCAATGGCTTTGCTAAAATGGAGAAGTTCTTCACGAATCTTCTATAGTACCCAGCCAATCCCAGAAAACTACGAACTTCTGAAATATTTCTTGGTGATTCCCACTCCTGAATAGCATTCACCTTAGATGGGTCCAGTTGAACACCTTGTGCAGATATAATATGCCCCAAGAATGCAATGTTATTCATCCAGAACTCACATTTACTGAACTTACCATATAACTGTTTTTCTCTCAAAGTTTGTAATACTGTTCTTAAATGATGTTCATGGTCTTCAGAATTTCTGGAGTATATCAGAATATCATTAATGAAGACTATCACAAATTGATCAAGATATGGTTGAAAAATATTATTCATCAAAGACATGAATGCTGTAGGTGCATTGGTCAAACCAAATGGCATAACAACAAACTCATAATGACCATATCGTGTCCGAAATGCCGTTTTAGGTATAGAAGTCTCTCTAACCTTTAATTGCCAATACCCAGATCTCAAATCAATTTTGGAGAATACAGCTGCCCCTCTGAGTTGATCAAGCAAATCATCAATGCGAGGTAAAGGATATTTGTTCTTGATAGTAACTTGGTTCAACTTCCTATAATCAATGCAAAGTCTCATACTTCCATCCTTTTTCTTCACAAACAACACTGGAGCTCCCCACGGTGATATACTAGGTCGAATATAACCTTTCTCCAATAAATCCTCAAGTTGCTTTTTCAATTCCTGTAATTCTGCCGGTGCCATTCTGTAAGGTGCTATAGAAATAGGAGCAACTCCTGGAATAGTTTCAATTTCAAAATCCACTTCTCGTTGAGGTGGCAATCCAGGTAATTCTTCTAGAAATACATCTGGGAATTCTTTGACTATTGGTACCTCTGAAACCCCTGGACTAACAATTCCAGTGTTTACCACATTCACAAGATAAGCATCACACCCAAATTTCATTAAATGAAAAGCGTGCGTGAGAAATCAAACATGTAGGTACAATTTTCCTGTCACCCGTGAACACTGTTTTTATTTCCCCATCTATAACCATTTTTACTTCCTTCGTTAAACAGTCAACTATGACATGATTTCTAGATAACCAATCCATTCCCAATATCACATCAAAATCTCACAAATTGATCACAATTAGGTCTACTGACATATTTGTACCACAAATCATCACAGAACAAGCCCGAACTACAGTATTCACCATTATTACTCCTCCAACAGGCATCGAAACACAAATATCATGTCCTAAAGATTCAATGGCACAATGCATTTTCAATGCAAAATCACATGAAATGAATGAACATGTAGATCCGGGGTCAACTAACACATATGCATCATGCCTACAAATAGGAATTATACCAGTTATTATCTCTGGAGAAGTAGTTGCTTCCTGCCTCGTAACAGCATACACTCTTGCCTGCGGTAAGGATTGGTTCGCATCTTCAATATGGACATATGCTGCTGTAGCTGCACTTCTACCTCCCCTACCTCTTCCACGACCAGTCGTTGTAGGTACTACATTATCCCCAACACTACTTTGTCCTCCTGAATGGTAGGTACTCGATGCTCCTCTACCTACCACACACTCATTGGCATAATGCCCAGGTTTCCCACATCTATAACAAACCTGCACTCTCGGTCCCCAACACTCTCCTGAATGGGTCCTTCCACAAGTGCCACAAACGGGTCTATATCCTCTACCAGTAAACTCAGAATTACCTCGCATGTTCACTGATCCACCACTTCTACCCAAAGTTATACTACTTGGCCCTCTAAACTGATAACTACCCCTTCCTCTAAAACCTCCTCGCTGACCTCCTGATCCTCCCCTAGGTGTAAATGAGGTACCTCTAGAGAAAGATGGAGTAAATGTCCCAATTATCTTCTTTTTCTTTGCTTCTAATATATTTCTTTCTAAGAATAATTCTTCTGCTCTTGTTGCAGCTTCCAATAAAGCAATAAAGGTAGGTGGTTGCACTGCCAACTTTTCACGAATCTCCAATCTCAAACCCCTCTCAAATCTATTTCTCTTCAATTCATCAGTTGCCACTTCCTCTGGTGCATACCTAGATAACCTTGTAAATTGTAATTCATAGTCGGCAACAGACATCTCATGTTGATTCAATTCAAGGAATTCAAGTTTCTTCCTCTCTTGATATATTGGTGGCATATACGTCATCTTGAACTCCTTTAAGAATTCTTCCCATGTAACACCCCCATCACATGCTAACCAATAAACATTAGCCAGGAAGCATACAAGCGTCGTAGAATATATACTACAGGTAGATAGGTCAATATGTAGGTTGTTAAGAATCCAGACACAAGGTTATTAACATATAAACATATGATTATACTTAAACATCATTTAACAAGTATTACAAACATCTTCTTATGCCTTATAAGGCATACTTCCATATATATCACATAACTGCATACAAAAATGCATCGAGGAGACTTCACAAAACCGCCCAACTTGGCAGGCTCGCTAAAAGCTAGACTTCGCATACAACCAACGGATGCACTACTATTTACAAACCTGAAAAGAAAAATTTTGGAGAGGGGTGAGCCTCCATTTCAGTGAAATAAATAATCAACATAATCTATATCACATACACTTAATACAATTTCCACCCAATCACATAACTTTCCATGATATTCATAGTTTAGGTATAAAGTCATACCATTCTACTCAATTCATTACAACCATCATAGAAGAAATACAATTCAACAATTATGGTTAGTTCTCACGGCTTGTGGATCCCCTTTAATGTGCTGCTCCGCCTCATCCCTCGCATATCACACACGTGGTACTCGCCTCATCTCACATTATACACTTTTATAGCCTCTCTAGGCTTTAGCCTCCCAAGGCTTTATATATATATATTTTTTTTTCACAGGGGAATCCACCATTCACATGCACATATGCACTTAACATCACAATTCAATCATTTCACTTATATCATATTTCAGCAATAACAATTGTTCCACTCAACACCAATCATTTCCATCTCAGTCATTCAAACATAAACAATATTAAGCAAATGCAACCATTTGCGGAACATTTGATTAAATATATGAACATAGCAAATATTAACTATTTACTTACTCAAAATATACTTATTCCTTTAGCATATAGAAACCTCCTTTCTCCACAACTTCCTTTCCAGGCCTTTGAGTACCTGTCAACACATTCATCAATTCACATTTCATGCATATTACAAATATTCATGTAAATGCGAGTTCTAATGCATTACAAGATCATCCCCTCTCTAATTCATAGGTCTAACTCTTCCTCTAAGACTCTCAATTACTGTTTTAATATCCTATAAACATTTCCCATCTAGTTAAATACCAATTTAACTCAAATTAACATCAATAAATTGCATAAAACTAATCTCCAACATTTCTGTTTTCTAGACAGAATTTAGTACCAAGGTATATTTATTGCTGGGCAAAATTGGCTTAATACAAAAATCTCATATTAAATAGACATATCCATTTATGCGTCTAGTTTCATCTCCAAGAAGAATTACTCAATTCCGACTTCTATAGATTTAATTATTTTCAAATTACTGAGCAAGGGTCATACAGCTAGTTGTACCCAAGCAGCAATCTGTTTGCTCAATTTAAGCAATCATAACGGCAAAAATAGCAAAATCATAAAACTACAAAGTTATAGAGGACTCTTTACAATTTCCATAGACACCAATTAAGCTTAATTTTGACTTATATAACCCATGTTATGCCTAAAATACAGAACATCAAGGTTGCTGGAATTTTGACAGTTTTCTATCTTAACATACTTAAACTTAAATCAAGCTTAATCTTTATGCAATCATTCAATACTCTACTAATTCATGATAATCAGACCTTTAATTAATCAATGAGAGCATCAAATAAAGTTTTTCCAATTTGTAATCAAGAACCCTAATGACAAATTAATAACACTCAAGTAACAACTTACCAATTTCAGCTTTTGGGTTGCTAATATGCTTAAATCCTTTAGCTTTAGCTTGGCTCCTTCAATAGTTGGCAAAATCCTATCTTAATCTTAAGTTTTTCTAGGTATTCCACTCCTCTCTTTTATTCCAAATTTTGTGTTTTTGGCCATGTACGAATTTTAGAGAAATGAAGAGGTAAAATGAGCTTGCTCATGGTTCCAATTTCCAATATTCCTCTCTTAATGCCACCACCTACTAAACTATTTTTATAACCGAAATTAATTCTTACTAACCATATATAGGTACTAACTTTTAATTGTATCTTTTAAGTCCAATCTATTTACCCAACCTTCAACTATTGGTTCAATTAAGTCTTAAGGCTTAATACACATAACCCAAGTACTTAATCAACTTATCTAAATTAATAATCTAATATCATGCTTCTTATTCTCTACTTATAATTAATATATATCTGTTCTCATAAAATAAAAATATCATTGATATACCATCATATGCCCAATGATTAAATGTAAATGCACATAACATGGATGATGAGAAAATGCAGGCGTTACATCCCATGTCATTGTCAATGGTTGTGTTTGGCTACCTCGGACTGTCTCCCACCAGTTTCTAGCATCCTTAAGAAATAATGAGGTTGCATACCTCACTTTCATTTGGGTTGTCAGTTGGGTATTAAATTGTGTAAACACACCTTTAACAGACTTTAGCCATTCCTCTGCTACAATTGGATCAGTTGTCCCCTCAAACTCTTTCCCGCCATGCTTTCTTAACTTTCCAAAGTTTGCATCCAATGCAGGTACGTTTAGTGGAGGTGGTGGCTGTTGTTGAGCTAATCTTCTTAACTCTTCAGCTATTTACTGAGCATACCCTTCAGCTTTTCCTTGTGACAGTTCATTTTCATGCATCTGTTCTTGTTCAATATGATGTGCATGAACTGACTCATGTGAACCTACTAGGCCAGTGGAGTGCTCATCCATGCCTATATCATTAACAAACTTCACAACAATAAATGGTTGTGCATAATTACTATATGCTTGCATGTTATGCTCTTAATCCCCTCTATTCCCATTAATTCAATCACACAAGCATTTAACATATTGGAACATATTAAAAATTCCAACTCACTTTAACATATCACAACACATACACACCTTCATATAACATAACATAAACACAAATATAAGTACTCAAACTTATGTCCCAATGGTCTAATCCCTGCTCTGATACCAAAAACTGTAACACCCCAACTCAAACTTCCCATTGAATAGCAATATATATATATATATAACTTTATAAACATAATTTACTACCTAGTTACAATATACATTCATACAATTTAAGTGGCATGACATACTTAATATATATAAGAAATATTTATACAATAGTTTAATTCACACAAGTTCCCAAAATGCCCCAATGCTTTAGATAACTCCTCTGGCCCACCTGATAATATTGACTGATGCAAAAGAGCAATGCAGCCTAAGGCTATCTACAACTGCACTAACTTTGAAAAAAAAATTTGCTAAGGAATGAGCTAGCGACTCAATAAGCATTTAATTTACTAAACTATAGTATATTAGGCTAGAATTATCAAATCTTTATCAATACAGAAAATTATACCAACACTTAACTAACAATCACAAAATCAACCATTTCAGTTATTCTCATAAACATATAATTTCATCTCACGTAATGCAAATAATCTCAAACTCAACCAAGTCAAATAATTCAATTCCACATTATTTCTATCAAATTAGGATCAGATGACTCATCCTTACATTTCCTCACATTTTTAAATTTCAGTAACCACTTGACAAGACTATCCGCCCGGCTCAGTCTTGCCATCTCACATACTCGGGTAGCTATCCGCCTGGCTCAGCTTTCCCGATCACACAATATCCATACAAAAGTCATCAATCCTTAATCATAATCATTTCACTTCACAACACATCACAATCAATTCACTTTATAACAAGCCAAAAACATAATTAATATCAACTCAGTCAACCAAGAAATTATCAAGTAATCAAACAGCAGTCCCTACTCAATATACACAAAGTTTAGTCTATTAAATACTTACCAAAAGTTATAGGATAACAAAGTAATCCTATTTTTTTTTCTTACCACTTCCTTGCCTTTGGATGAACCTATTCACATATTCAATACAAATACAATTTAATCACAAGGCATAAATATATATATATATTTACTATCAATAAAATATCACATTTCAACAAAATAACATATATTCTAGATATTAATATGATGCATGAGATGAATGACAACAAATCAACATATTTGTTGATGAAGGCAGCTTGTAGGTACTGAATTAGAAATTACACCAAAACTTATGTACAATTAATAAAAATCTCATATTTTCCAGAATTATACTTCCATTTTTATAGAAACCATAGCAGAAAGAATCACCTCAAAATCATTGGTATAGAAATAGTTATGACATTTTCTATACAGCTGCTCAAATTTCCATCTAAACAGAACAGTAAAAAGTTTCCTATTAAATGACCAATCAAACGAATGAATTTTCTGATGAAACTCTCCAGATATAAAGTTAACATTCTAAAGTTTCTATAGACACTAATTTTACTCAATTTGGACTTCTCTAGCTCAAGTTGTGAAACACACAATTAGCAACAAATTTCTGAATCCTAAGCCCGATTTCTGCTTAAAACAGTTTCGGGCAGACCATATTAAGTTCAACATATGTCACGTTATACTCAACCAAAAATTATGAAATTTTGCAGAAATATACTAGATATATCAATGAACAACTTTCATGTTTAACTCTCTGCTTGGTTCAGCCTCTAAATACCTCAAAATGTCAGCACAAAAACCAGGTCACCTGCTGAACCAAAAACAGAGCAGCAGCAAAATCGAACCTCATAAGTTCCTACTCACTCAACAATCTGCAAAACCATTTTACAGAGATATTCTTGAGATATATACCTACAACTTTCATGTTTGAAAATTTTCGAGATAAAGCCTCTAAGGTCACGAAATCATAAGTGAAAAATCTGCCCAGAAATTTCAGCTTCAAGATCACAAGTAAAAGCATGTTTACTCTTGATTAAACAATTCCAAAACACATAATCATCAACAATTTCATATCATTAACCCTAATTTACAGTAAAATAAAGCAATTAAAATTACTCACCTTTGTTTTCCTTGATTAAGAAAGCCCAAATCTTTCAAGCTTAAAAGAAGAATTTGATTTTCACTTACTAAAAGTTTTGTAGAGTTTGATTTGGAAAATCAAAGTTGAAGAAGGAAAGGAGAAAAATGAGAGAGACAAAGAAGAAAAGGAAATTGGAAAGCATACGTAGATAAGAACAAATGAAAGAGGTGGTATATTGGTGTAGAAATAGGCAAATTACAATTTAATCCTCTTTCTTTCTAACTTTCCAATTTAGTCCAAAATCATTACTTTTCAATTAAATCAATATGTAACTAAATAATTTATTTATCTACCACATAATATAATAAAATAGATCATATATAATCATGATGCAAATGACATGCTAATGAATATTAATTATTAATAAAAAAAATAAATAAATTTGGTTGTGACAGGAAAATACTTAAACAGTAATTTTTCTGCCAAAGAATCCCAAGTAGTGATAGTGTTTGGAGGTAGCAACTGCAGCCACCAGTTTGCTCTATCCCTCAAAGAAAATGGAAACAAGCGAAGACAAATTGCATCGTCTGTTGTCCTATTAATCTTGAAGGTATCATAAATATCCAAGAAACTCGCCATATGCACGTTAGGATCCTCATCTGGCAAGCCTCCAAACTGAACTGTTTTCTGCATCGTCTGAATCACATTAGGTTTTATTTTAAAATTATTGGCGGCGACAACCGGTCTCATAATGCATGTTTGCATCCCCTCCAATGATGGTTTCGTAAAATCATACATTTTTCGGTTATTCTTATTGTTATCGTTGGCGTCTGCCATCTCTACTGTAGTGTATTCCGGTTCACTCTCGTCTGTGACTTTTCCAACTTGAATCTCTTCTTCCTCTATATTCAACCGCTTCCTCAACTACTTGAGGGATCGCTCAGGGTCTACTAGATCAAGATTGGACCTTCTGGTCATACACTACCTGAAACAATGAATAACCAACAACACAAATGAATAAAAGAATAAAATCAAACAAAAACAAATAAAGAACAAAAAATAAATGGCTAAATTAATAAGAATACACAGTTTATAATATTTCTCAAAACAAAGTCCCCAGCAATGAGGCCAAAAACTTAACGCTGGATAAACACGACTAGCAATCTACAGGCAAGTGCACCTATGAAATGTAATCTAGCTATAGCAAGTATCAATATCGTATCCCATGAGAATTGAGAAGCTACTGCTACTACGCTATTCCTATTATCTAACCGATCAAAAGGTGGTGAAGATCATTAACTAAAAATGATTGAGAATGCAAATGAAAACTAAATTTTAAGAAATAGAATAAAAGTTTGAAAAAGACAATGAGATGAGTTAACCCAATTGGGGATCATTTCTTAAATAAATTGGCCACTCTCTCGAGTTAACCAATTCCTAATCCTAAAGATCTAAAGTTGGAATCTCTTCCTAACAATTGATTTTAGAATAGCATTAATCTTTAAATTACCGCTAATAAGAATGTCTAGTTCTTATTCCAGTAAGTTATTACACTTATCTCTAAGATGCAAATCACTTAATCACACAAGTAGTTGTCCAAACTCAATTGAATTTCTCAATTACAAAGGAATTCTCAAATTGATTCAACAATGAAGAAGACATAATAGATTTTATTATACTTGAATGAAAACTACAATCTTCAATAATTCAATCAATTAGGCACAAAAAAAGCTTAGCATAGCTAAAGATTACCCCTAAATGGGTTTAATATGATTAGTTACACATGTTCATAATTAAAGTAATACAAGAATCAAATATAAAGCAAACAAGAATAAAAAAGAACATGTACAACCCTTTTCTCGAATGGTGGAAATGTTATCCCCTCTTGAATAACTCTGAATCCAATCTCTACAGCTTAAAATCTTCTTCTTCTTTCCTTTGAATCTTCAAACCAATCCTCAAGAATAGCTATCTGGATGATGTTGAAGTGGAATTCGTCTCTGTTTTCCTCTTCTTGATCGTTTAGAAGGTTGCTCTGAAGGTATGTCTTGAATACCCCAAAATTCTCTCTCTCCAAAATCCTCTAAATCCCCTTCTCTTTCTTTTTCTTTTCTTTTAAATTAGGTTTCAGGATCCAACACGGCTTGGATTTGGGTCGTGCTGGTCCATGCTGTGTTGATCTAAAATTATACATCTGGCCTTCTTCAGCATGGCTTGGATTTGGGTCGTGCTACTCAGCACAGGCATGCTCCTAGGTCGTGTCACTCTCGAAAATCGTGTTGCAAATTGCTTCTTCTCGCTATGGGTAAGGTGTTTCAGCATGCCCTCTGACCCTAACCGTGCTTCTCAGTAAGGGCGTGTTGAACAGTCTAACGCGCCCATCGTTTTTTCCCGATTCTGGTCCGATTTCTCTCTAACTTAGATGATGTAACTAGAAAAACACCTGAGATACAAAGGAAACTGAAATAGGGTGATTCTAATACAAAAACATATAATTTGTCCTAAAAACAAATCAAAATCAAGCATGCAAACATGTGTAATATCAAGGATATCAATGAACTTTATCTATAAAGAAATAGAACCCAAAGCGAATTGATGCTAACTTTAGGATCGTCAAATTCATACCTATGATGATGGAACTAAAATCCTTTGATTATAAGGAATCAAGAAGTTTAGTTATAAAAAGATTTATGTAACCATAATTCCAAAAGCTTAAAAAATTAAGTTTTGAAAATTGATAAGATAAGGAATTTGTAAACGATGCAAGAAAACTTGAAAAGTTCATAAAGAACAAAATAAAGAAATAACTTTCACTTTATTGATAAGAAAATAATTCATACAAGATTGATTGACATAGGTAGCCGAATACAAGATATTTATAGGCCTCCTACAATCCTAGAATGACACTAGAAAAGAAATAAAATCACTTAGGAAGTAATATATTAGTTTCTAAACTAAGTACTAAATTCCTAAATAGCTAAACAAGCATGTGTCTCCTATAATTAAGCTAGGAAAAAGGAAATAAGTTATTTAAGGAGTAAATCATTACTTTCTAAAAATAAGGGATATAAGAAATTTCCTAAGAAATAAAAATAGAAGGTGCCATCCCCCCTTGTTGACTAGTTAACAAGTTTAAGTTGAAATCCTAATCACTTAAGGAGGTCACACGCACGGGCTTGCTCCTTAATTCCTCCTTGGCCCAACTTGCTTCCTTAGTTCCTTATTAACTTGATTGGAATAATTAAGGCCCAATCAGATTTAATCAAGCCCATAGTATTGGGTCAAGCTAATAAGTCTTGGACTTGATTTTAGAGTTGGCTCATCATGGCTTGTAATGTCTTGAACCCAAATATTCTTTATAAGACCAACAAGTGCTTTTTTCATCTTCTTGGTCTTTGATCTTGTGATTGGTTCTTCTTGAATGTTAAAAAGGGTCTTGGACTCTTATAGTATATGGACTCTTGGCCTTGGTCATATCACCCTCGTCGAGTACGGATAAGAGGGTACCTGCCTATATACAAGAAATTTGATGCAATTAATTTAAACAAGAATATTGAATGTGTTTATAGTAATTATTAATATCAAAAATAATAATTTATATTACCTATCATTCTCAATCCATATCTAGGGCTTCGAACTCCCGATGATGATTTGACAAGTAAGGTCCCCTCAGGTGGTGGCACGGGTGTACTGAGAGGTGGGCAAGTTGATATTTGGGATAGGGAGTAAAAAGGAAAAATTTTGACATTATTAAAGTGTTAAAGAAACCTTATGTACATGATGCTTGTTTTATAATTGATGTGATTGACCCTTTAATTGAAATAGTTTTTAGAAATGAATCATATCAAGAACCATTAGAGGCATGTCTAGCATTGAGCTTGAATGAGATAAGTGATAATGAGAAAATTATTGAGTGTGCTTTAAGGTTAAATGAGAAGGGTGTTAAAATTAAGAAGCATAATTTGAGATTAAAGAATCTTGGTCAAAGGAAACCAAAACCGAATCACTCAATCAAAACATCACCTAAACCTGAATTTAAATAAATCTCATCTCATCTTACATCTAAGTTTTTGGGTGCCAATGATACTTCTCTTATAATTGTTTTTGCTTACTTAACTGTTATAGAAGAGGATAAACTGCTGAAAAAGAAAAAAAAAAGAAAAAGATGGTTAGTTCTGGGGACTTTCAAAGAGTTATTAGTAAGGTATGCAGGAAGAAGTTGAAGGAGCCACCTTGAATTAAAAGAAAAGAGTATGCCAAAGTCAAGCTATTAACTATAAACAAGCGCTTCTTGGGAGGCAATCCAAGTATTTTTCTTTTTAGTTAATTTTATTTCGGTATTGTTTTCTTTTAGTTTTTTTTTATTATTATTATTGCAGTATTTTATTTATTGGTGGGAATAGAATAAGGTAATATGATAGTCCACTCAATCAATGGATCTTAAATCAAGAAAAGTCTATACATGTGCAATTTGATGATATTCTAAAGACAAGAAAGAATTAGATAATGAATGTGGATATGCTTAAATCAGGGGAATTTCCTTCTCTTTTATTTGTATATGACTAAATAATTTAACATTGAGGACAATGTCAATATTAAATGTGGGGGAGAAAAATAAAGCTAAGATTTTGCTAATTTTAATTTTGTGTTTTTTTCTTTTGTCTTTAAGTATCTTATCTATTACTCGGATTCTTTCTTAATTAATTTCGTTGAAAATCTATAATGAACATATTAAAGCTAATTTTTTATCTAGAAGGTTGATATAGTTTTTCATAATTATATAGTATTTAAGTCTTATAACTATTGGACATAAGACCTTGGCATATGATTAACATAGATAACTGAGAAAATTACAAGTTATCATTTTATCAATTATTTTAGAAAATTAATTATTGTTTTGTGCTTATGTCTCTATTTATTGCTAGTGATTGAATGAGATTTTGAGTTAAGTTGATACTCCGCTAGTGTTTAGTTGCTTAGTAATTGGGAAACTTCATTACAAATATTGATCTTCGCGTCAAATGGTGATTGAGCATTATGAGTAAGCAAAGCTTTCTTAGTATATTATATGCTGAATAAACCGGGTGCTTTCATCATTAATACCTGAATCACTATAATTCCTTATTGTTTTTTTTTTCTTTCTCCTATTTAAAATTAAAATTTTTATTTTTCAACATTTCTACAATTCACCAATTCAATTCTGATGTGCGTAAAATACATACATCTAAATGGAATTTTTAAGATTGATTTTATGTACATTTGGATGTGAATTGGTCCCAACACTCACCCTATGTGTTTGTTTGTGTGCATTAGGTCCAAAAGAAGTCAAAGTATGATAAAGGGAAGAATTGGAGCATAATTGGATGTCAAAGCTGCCGAAACAAGCTAAGTATGCCATGAGGAAGGTTAACACAACCGTGTTGGATTCAACACTGGTCGTGTTCCCAACACGGCCAACAACACGGCCGTGTTGGATGCATCAAACATCAAAGAAAAAAGAGGTTTTTAGGGAGCACGGCTACAGAGAGTAACACGGGCATTAACACCAGAACATGTTGGGAACACGGGCATCAACACGGCCATGTTCATGGCAGCTGGTCAAATTCATTTAAAAAGAAAGAAAAGAGAAAAAGGGAGGTAGCTAGGGTTAGAATGTCCAAAACTCATCTTTTTCTCTGTCTAAGGGTTTTCTGAGTTGAAACTAAGAGAAAAGGAGACTTGGATTAAGGTTTCACTTGGATTCTCTTCTAAGATCAAAGATTGGCGAGGATTGTCAATTGGTTTCAATCCGAGTAAGAGGAACAAGAATCGATCCAAAATTAGGCACAAGGAATTGGAGCTATTTACTCTCATTCAAGGGTGTATTCGGGTTCCTATACCTTTACTCATCTTTTGTAATTGAATTCTTGTTGGTTGTGATTATGAACATGATTAGCTAAACTTATTAACCCATTGGGATTCTTTATCTAGGGATTTTTGTACTTCAATTTTGAATTGAATGTATTGATTGTCAATATTGGTTTGCAATGGAAGTATTTATTGATTTGTTCTTCATATCTTGTTGAATGATTCTTGAAAATTTGAATGATCTTGAGAAAGACGTTTAGGTTTGGATTGTCCTTTGCAACCTAGAATTGAATTCGCCTAGAGATAGGGTGTTCGTTCTACCGGATTGAGAATTAACAACTCTCAATAGTGTTAAATGGTAAATAATGCTAATTTGGATAATTAGAGTTAGGAAGAGATTTCAACGTAATTAATCTAAGTTAAGATATTAGTGTCCTTGAGAAAGGCGTTAATTGCGTAGAGATTTCCCCACGGAAATTGAATTCAATCAATCAATTCCACCTTTAGTTTCCATTCCGTAGAGACAAGAATTCCCAAGGGATTATTCCTTTATTTGAATTAATCCTTCCCTAGTAGCCGTAGTTAGACAACAATTAGAGTAGCTATTAGTTAATTTAGGAATTATTCATTAACACCATTTATTTTCTGTGATTAGATAATAGAGAAGATTGAGTAGATTTAGGTTCACATGTTCTTTGGAGAATACGACACTTTGTAATCGCCGTTAGCTATACTCCACTGATAGGTACACTGCCTTAGGTCATTGTCACGACCCCCAAACTTCTTTTTAGCCTTTCAATTAAGCCCCTAACTATTTAATTTGGGCCAAATCCGAATTATTGAAAATACACAATTACAAAAATACCCACTGAGCATATTTATTTACAAAAATACCAAGCTCACAAATTTCCATTAAAACCCCATAAAAATAACATTATACTTTCAATCCTTATTCCAAAATAAATTTCCAATTAAATCCTACATACAATTAAATTAAATAATCAATTTCCAACTTAAAATTTAATACTACTAATCAATTATAATACCAATTTTCTCAAAATTCTTTTATAAAAACATCCCTTATAATTTCTTCCAAAATTTTTCAATATATAATTTTACTTATATAAATATGCATTTGGAAAAATTTTGAATAACCAAAATATAATCATTTCAAATTAAACCCAATAATAATGAAGCTAAAATTAACTTAAATAAAAACTCATTATTAAATATATAAAAATTCCGGGTGTTACATTCTCCCCCCCTTAAAAAAAAATTCGACCTCGAATTTTAAAAGAAAAGGGGCTACACTCTAAGACTGAAACTAATTAGGAACCTCTCAACTCCAACCCGGCTTCTAGAGAACTTTCCTCGGTAGAAACTAAACTAAACCACAAGACTCATCAGTAAAACCCTTAAATAAAACTGGCGAACCTGAAAATCCGCGATCCTCACTTACTACTCCTCGGAAACCAAATCTTCACTTGCTTCCACACACTAAGGGTCCAACACGAGCAAAGATCGAAAATATACTTCCTCAACTCAGACTTACAAACAACTGGATTTGACCTCAGAGAACATTACTAATACTTGGCGGCAAGTCCAACTTACATGCCACCTCACCAACCTGCCGACAAAACCAAGGGTCTCCATAACCTTATTTTCTTACCGAGTCACATCACTTATGACATAACATCCATCTGATCGCATCAACCGACATAACCCATGCCATCCTGACACAAGATTCCTCCTTGACTGAAATCCAAAAGCCTCCCTTATAATCTAACATGGGGCCTACAGCTCCACATACTCACTCTCTCAATAACTCAACTCGTCATCCAGAGAATTCTCAAGCTAACACTATTTACTTTGAAAATTTTACTTATTTATTTACTTTATAATCATCACTGATAAAAACTTTATTATCTTGAAAAATACTTTTACAAAATCGTAAAATCTCTAGCCATTTTTCTTTATATAAAATTCTACAATATCGCGCGCCAGGGTGATGATGCCCCCTATCACCAAGGGTTGCAATGCACAATGTATGATGCATGTCCTAAAATGGATTTATGTATGCCTAACAGTGAAATGCCATATGCATTCTTACGGGACTGGGCGCAATATTGTATTTTAAAACACTTGTTCTACTTAGAAAAATAGATAATGTTCGCTTAAGTTTCTCTGGATTATGAGCGTCCGAAAATACTCCTGCTACCTTTCTTAAGCTTCTTACAATCACCAAAACTCAACCATAGAGCTCTGACATCTACTCGACTTCCCAGGCACTACTTTCGGCGCTACTCAATAAGACGATGCCTGATGCGATGACGAGACAATCCATGACACGATTGCAACCACGCTCTACACTAAACCGACTGCGGTGCCCACCATCGAAACAACAATCAAAGCTTCTAAAGGCGGATCGCACTAATCACTAAGAAACAAAGACGAGTCTATCGCTCTGGATCTTCCCATCGCTACAAGCTCATTCTCGTGACAAAGCACCAAAGACAAGCTTACAAGAAAGGAAAGACCGACTCTCTAATGTTGAAGGTCAAACACCGGAGTCAATGAAAACAACAAGAGCGGACATGATCCTAACTCGCGGTGCAAGAAAAATCTTAACTTAGGTCGAAGGAAATCTAAACCTAAGCTCTGATACCAACTTTGTCACGACCCCCAAACTTCTTTTTAGCCTTTCAATTAAGCCCCTAACTATTTAATTTGGGCCAAATCCGAATTATTGAAAATACACAATTACAAAAATACCCCCGACTGAGCATATTTATTTACAAAAATACCAAGCTCACAAATTTCCATTAAAACCCCATAAAAATAACATTATACTTTCAATCCTTATTCCAAAATAAATTTCCAATTAAATCCTACACACAATTAAATTAAATAATCAATTTCCAACTTAAAATTTAATACTACTAATCAATTATAATACCAATTTTCTCAAAATTCTTTTATAAAAACATCCCTTATAATTTCTTCCAAAATTTTTCAATATATAATTTTACTTATATAAATATGCATTTGGAAAAATTTTGAATAACCAAAATATAATCATTTCAAATTAAACCCAATAATAATGAAGCTAAAATTAACTTAAATAAAAACTCATTATTAAATATATAAAAATTCTGGGTGTTACAGTCATAGTCTTGCTTGACTTAGCACACATTAAACTCCCTTCTTGGTTCATAAAGATGAATAACCTCTAACCTCATAAGCAACCTTATTATTCACAATTTCAGCTTAGAACTAAATTATTTTAAAAAAAAGTTTGACAGGAGATTTAACTTCTCTGAGTTCGACTTCAAATTCAAAGTAGAATGCAACCACTCTGAAGAAGAATAATTCAAATATCTTGAAGATGAAGGATGTAGAGTCTATCTTATAACTAGCTATGGTTTTAGATTTTCACAACCACTTTAGTACAAGTCATACGATGAAGAAATTTATATGGTAGAAATCTTGAGTTATGTGGTTCATACATCCTTTCTTTTCATGATTTAAATGATGGCTCAGGTCCTTGGTTATAAATTTATTGGGCTTGTTCTATCATTACATTTGCAGGATCTCCTTTATTGAATTATGCTTCAATGCCTAACAATTTGATGTTGTTGCTGTTGGATTTCTTTATGCCTACCACTATCGGCCTCCATCGAGTGGCAAGATTCGCAGTGTTTGAGAGATGAAGAAAGACAAGGGATTGGGAAAAGGAGGAGCTAAAAGATAAAAGAAGGTGCTGAGAGTCGATTGTGGGATTGGAGATCTCAGACTTTTTTTTTTTTACCCGCTTTAAATCTGGTTGTTTTGCTTTCAAGTATTGGGTTTTGTATTTTTATATTTGAAATCTTTATTTCAAATAATAAAATTTTAGATTTCTTAGAATTTCTATATTAATTAATAATGAGTTTTTGCTTTCTTTTTAACAAACTTGTCAAGTATATATAAGTTATTTAATTCATAATTTTTTCTTATTTTTATATGATATAATTAGTTGAAGTTTATTTATAAATTTATATAAAGGTACAAAATATCTTCAGTTTACATTTTGATCCAAGTTAGAAATAAAAAGAGCTAGGGTTGTTATTGAATCGAGCGCAAGCTGAACATCAACAGCTTCAGGCTAGGTTCATTTGATTTTGGCAGAGGCTCGAGCTCCGTTCGAGTTTTTATAATAGAGCTTGAGCTCAGCTCGTTGGAAAATATTTAAGCTCACGAATGGCTCAAGCTCGATTTGCAACTAGCTCGGTTTGATGAATAACTCGAGCTCGGTTAGATTTGATTTGTTAAGTGATTGCATAATGAGAAAAGCTCGAGTTCAAATTCGGTAAGTATAATTCGAGCTCGAACTCGAACTCGGGCTCGTTAAATATTTATCAATAATTAAATTAATCAATAGTAATACTAAAAATATAGCAAGAAATAATAAAAGTATCAAATATAGCAAAATAAAATAACTTTTCAGTAAAAATAATCAACATCAATGTTTAAAAATATAGCAAAATATGAAAAAAGAAAAAGTATCACTACAAGATATGAATGATGGAAATAAAGACCATACTAAATATATCACGAGTCTCTGTTAATTTAAAAGAGTATATAAATCAATCCTATAAATCTTTTTAGTGCCATTCACTACTAAATAATATTTTTAAAATCTAAAATAAATTTTTAAATGTAAAATAGTTGAACTATAATAAAATAGCTAAAATTTTTTTATTATAATATATTAGCTTATATAAATTACAATCTTGATTAATTTTAACTTAGTTTTCAATTTGATTACTATTTATAAATATAACTGTAAATTTATTCTAAATTTTTAATTAAATTAAAAAGATCTTTATAAAAAATATAAATTTTAAATAAAGCATTTAATGAATTGTTTTGAGCAAACAACCCTACTATATATAGACCTACAGATTTTATTAAGAAGATTATCTAGATAATTTTTTTATTGGTAAGCGTAATTGTCGGTTTAAATATTTATTAAATAATTAATAAGCTTAATTATTATTGGTTTAAATATTTATTAAATAAATAATAAATAAATATTACGAGTATGCTATGAATTTGGTAATTTAATTTGAGATAAATTGTAATATAATAATTTTTTTTAAAAATAATTATTTTCTTGATAAAAAAATAATGTTAGTATTGTAAAATAAAAAGTTTAAAAATAATATTAATTTAATATAATAATAAAATAAAATTTATTATTTGTATATGAAGTTACATATAACATTATATGAATAATATTTAAAATAAAAATAAAAAAATAATAAAAAAAATAAAAAAAATTAAATTTATTTTTAAATAAATAAATAATAAATAAATAATAATCTGTAAAAATTAATAAAAACTATTAATATTTATAAAAATATCTTTAAATAAAATTTATAAAAATTATTTATAAAATTATGAATTATGTATCATCTTTAAAAATAATTCATTTAAAAATTCCAATTGAATACACCACCGAACTTAGCTACTTAGTCCGTCGGTGTTGGTTTTAAACTCAACCTACCTCGCATCTTCTTCCCTTCAGATACGGGCCGAAGGTGCAAAACCCTAATAGTAGGGTTTTATCCCTGCGCGGAGCTTTTCATTTCCATTTAACTTTATAGAAACGTGAATTCTGCTACTCTCCATTCTATCAAGGCCCTCTTTATCCATTCTTGTGCTTAGAAGAAACCAATTCGGTAAGAAACTCTCCAACCCAGACTTCGTGTCATTTCTATGCTCTCTCTGATTTCAATGCAAAATTATGATTTACCCTTAAAACAAATACTGAACGGAATCCAAATTGCTGTTATAATCTCGTATCTCCTTTTGTCTGTTCTCTATTTTTGCCATGGTATTACCCAGAATCTGTAAAAGGGTATTAAAACTATCCCAAATGACAGCTCAACTCAACCATTTTCTTGCATTCTCTCCTGTTTTCTTTGAAAAATCCAATCCTACACAGAACCCATGTTTTCTTCTGCTTAAAGTTCGATTCTTTTCCAGTGCTAGATTAACCCACAACCCTAAAATCTCCCATTCTGAATCAACTGAGTCACTAATTTCGCTTTCTGGTAACCGGGTCTCTCGTACCGTTAGAGCTGAGGCTCAAGATGTGCTCTTTGAGTACTTGCATTCAACTAGGAGCTTCAGCTTTACAGATGCTGATCATATTAGCAAGAATTCACCTCATTTCCTTCAACAGTTGCTCTTCAAGATTGATAATGACAAAGATGTTGCTCGCTCATTAGGTAAGTTCCTTAGGTATAATCCAATCAATGAGTTTGAACCATTTTTTGAGAGCATAGGTTTGTGCCCATCCGAGCTCTCTTCACTACTTCCGCGGCACTTGTTTTTCTTGACTGATGATTATTTATTGCTTGAGAATTTTCATGTTTTGTGTGATTATGGGATTCCTCGGGTTAAGATAGGCAAGATGTATAAGGAAGCTAGGGAGATTTTTAGATATGATTTTGGATTATTGGTCCTGAAGCTGCAGGCTTATGAAAATTTGAGTCTAAGTAAAACCACAGTCATTAAGCTTGTTAGTTGTTGCCCATCTCTATTGATTGGCTCTATTGACAATAATTTTGTTAATTTTCTTGAGAAATTAAATAGATTGGGAATAGAGAGTGATCATGTTGGAGGGTACATGTTGTATAAGGACTCCTGTAATTGGAAGAGAATGCTGGACACTATGGATTTTCTTGATAAAGTGGGTTATAGTGAGGAACAGTTGTATAACTTGTTTAAAACAAATCCTCTGTTAGTGCTTGAAGGCTCTGGGAAGAGAGTTTATGTATTGTTTGGCCGGTTGCTCAAACTGGGTCTTGATGTGAATGAAGTTTATATGTTGTTTATAGAAAATCCACAAATTTTGTCGGCTAAGTGTGAGAAGAACATTTTGCAAGCACTAGAATTTTTGCTGTACATTAGAATGAGAATAGAAGAAATTGCCAACATTATATATGAGCATATGGAACTCTTGTGCTCATGTTCTTTGAAAAGACCTAATTCTGTTTGTAAAGAATTAAATGTTACGAAAGATGATTTATGCCAAATTATAAGGGAAGACCCAATGAAGTTCTTCAACTTGGTTTCTAAGTCAAAAGGTAAAAGCAGTGAACAGATACTGTCTGAGGATCAAAGTAAGAAACGGGATAAAGTAGCATTCTTATTGAGATTGGGGTATGTCGAAAACTCCGATGAGATGATGAGGGCTTTAAAAAAGTTCCGAGGTAGAGGAGACCAACTACAGGAGAGGTATGATTGCCTAGTACAAGCTGGTTTGGACTGCAATGTTGTCTCAAGCTTGATCAGGCATGCACCGATGGTACTTAATCAGACCAAAGATGTTATTGAAAAGAAGATTGATTGCTTGACTAGGTGTTTAGGCTACCCACTTACATCAGTGGTGGCATTCCCGACATATTTATGTTATGATATAGAAAGGATTAATCATAGGTTTAGAATGTATGTGTGGCTGAAAGACAGGGGTGCAGCAAAACCAATGTTGTCATTAAGCACCATCCTTGCTTGTTCAGATGCGCGTTTTGAAAAATATTTTGTGGATATCCATCCTGAAGGTCCTGCAGTGTGGAAAAGTTTACAGAATATGTCTTTGACAAGCTAAAGCAAAAGTTTGTCTTTTTTTTTTTTTTGTGGTGTATATTCCTCATCCATATAATCAACTGGATGCCCTTTTGTCAGCAATAAATTGATCTGCTGAGCGTTTATTTTGTTGCTTTACTATTGATAAATTTGTTGACCTCGTCCTCATATTCCCATGGAACTATTTCTTAACTTGCGGATGGGGACGGTGCTTATTTCTATCTCTTACAAATTGATCTGCTGAGCGTTTATTTTGTCGCATTTGTTCTTGCTGTTAAAGTTAGTCTTGCTCAACCATTTTTGTGGGCCTATTTGTATGTCATATTTTATTTTTGTTGAATACATGTTAGCAATTTTGCCTCTCAGCAGTCCTTTTAGGTGGGTGGCTACTGGCAAGGGTGCATATGAGGGCTGCTCATGCTTGCTGACTAATCATCTCCTCCCCTCGTTTTAATTGTCCCTTTTCTTATTAATAAAAAAAGGAAATTTATTTTTGGGTCAATTTACGGCCTGAACTTCTATGTTTAAATAAGCGCGCAATACATGTTCCATCTTTTTATTTTCTTACTATATTATTATTAAAATTATTAATTTATTATTGTACTTCTCATTTTCATTTTATATTTTCTGTGTATTTCATATTTATATTTATATAAATGTATAAGAAAGCAATATTTTAATATTATTTTCTCTTCCCTACATATGACATTATATAATCCTAAACTATTTTTCTTAATTCTTAGAGAATTAATTATTTTAATAACTTTTTACTATTATAAGTATTATATTACAATTTTAACAGTTTAAGTATAACATAATTATTTCACTTTCATGCACTTTCTTGAATTCTTTTCATAACTTATATATATATATATATATATATATATATATAAATTATTTCACTTTCATGCACTTTCTTGAATTCTTTTCATAACTTATATATATATATATATATATATATATATATATATATTAATTTTTAAAATCTAAATTTTTTATCATATATAATTTTTGACACGTAGGATTTAAATTTATGTATAATTTTATAATTTTCTCTATTAATTTATTAATTTGTAAGTTATATTTTTAATTAAATATTGACTCTAATTTTAAAAAATAGCATATTAATTATATTTTAATATTATATTAACTAATAAATAGTTTCTTAATTAGATAATCATATTAATTTTATATTAGAAAATAATATAATGATTATATTATAATATTATATTAATTGATAAATTAATTTTGTAATTAGATAATAATCTTAGTTTAAAAAAACATCTTAAATTATATTTTTAATATTATATTAAATAATAAATTGACTTTTCAATTATATAATTAATTTTTAATTCTAGAAAAGTAGTAATATCAATTATATTGATATAGTAATTTATATAATATAAAAATTAATTAATAAATAATTTTATTTTATTGCATTAATAGGGTTTTAAAAGTTTAAAAAATTGAAGGACATTTAAAAATAATTAGTTTGCTATTTATTTTAAAATCTTATAAATTAATATTGAATATTAAATTTTTTATTAAATTATATCTATTAATTTGATTTTAGAATTAAAATATTAATAACGGTTATGCAATACATGTGTAAACGATTATTTTATATATATATATAAATTTCTGAGACCTAAAATTTTTGACATGTATGTTCTATTTTTAACTTGTAGGATTTTTATTTTGACATGTGGATAATCTTTGACATATAGAATTCAGGCTGATATAATTTTGTGATTTTTTTCTATTAATTTATTAATTAATATGTTGTATTTCTAATTAAACACTCATTCTAATTGATCTTCTAAATTATGTATAGATATTTAAAGATATTTTAGAAAGTTAATGATATATTTCTATATATAAAATGATGAAAATATATGTTTTATCTCACTTAAGTTTAATTGTCTATTTTCAGAAATATTAGTAAAAAGAGAAAAATATGGAGCTAAACACTCGAAAAGAAGTTTAATTGGATATGTTTGTGTCAATGCTCAAGATTAAGACGCATGGACTGCTAATCACAAGGCCGAAGGGACATTTTAGTCATTTTGTATAACTATTAGGATATATATTAAGAGTTATTTATAGGATAACATTTAGTAGAGATAAAGATACTTAAAATCTTATCTATTAGATAAATTTATATTAGTATACTTATCTCTAGGGAGATTTATATAGAGGATGACTTTTCTCTATATATATCTCAGCAAAACTTAATTCTAGAGGAGGGAGCGGAAAGTTTTCTCCTATATGCTCTTTACACTTATTTACCATTATTTTCTCCATAATTCTCTATAGTTCTTCATAAACATTTAGTCTTAGTTCTCATTATTCTTTTGAGGATCTAAGTCTTAGTTTTCATTATTCTTTTGAGGATCTAAGGTACTTTTCAAGAAGTAGAGAATGAGAACCAATCTTCTTCCTACTTGAAGAAATCTTGGATCTAGACGGAGCTTTAATTTCCAGTCATGTTTTATGTCTTTCTATTTAATACCATTATCATTGAGTTAAATATGTTAGGTTAGTTTTCATAAGCGTTTACTTTAACATTTTTACTTTTGTATGAATCTTGTTATTTATTTATTTAATGAATAATTATTTTACCTTCATACATGTATTAGTTTCATTTATTATTATTGGTTGACCATCATATCAATTTAATAGTAATATTTGTTATGAAAATCTTTAGGTTAAAAATATTAGAAATATCATCTTTACTTTAATCTATGATGGTATAAGAAACCTAGGTTGCATCATTAGCTTGAGTGATTTAGAAAAAAAGGTACATTACTGTCTCATTCATTAGATCTAGGCTTAAAGTAAAACAAAGAGATTATTATTTAGTCCATTCCACCGAAGTCTAGCACATTACTACTACACCTGGATCTGCAAGGTTCAAGAGAATCTGAGAGCTAGTTACTGAATCTAGGGATGTAGATGTAAAAAGAAGAAAATAAACAATGCTTTTATTTTATAGATCTCATCTATGTAGCTCAAGATTTAGTTTAGTCTTTTCTTTCAGTAATGCATAGAATAATAAATAGGCATATATAAATTTAATAAAATTCTAAACAATTTATTCATTTAGTAAAGGCCTAAATGGATACATTTTGATTTGTCATGATACAACTTCTGTTATCAGTCAGTCCTTTCAGATTTTCCAGTTGAACATTTTCTCTCTTTCTTGCCCTAATTTTTGCTTTACCAGCCTTTTCAGGTTTTTTGATTAGCAGGCTATTTTTCTCTATTATTACACATATTTATTTATTTTTATTTTTACACATAGTATTTCTTGAGATGATCCATGTTAACAGGCTTAGAGAATTCATTCCCTACCAGGTTTAAATCTTAGCAGCACCCTTAGGCATGATTTTCTTCACAAGGTATGGGGCCTTCCTAATTAGGCCTAAACTTCCTCTCGGATCGAAGTCGGTAGGTCTTGTGTGCTTTGACACCAAGTCGCCAACTATGATCTTTTCCAGTTTCACTTTCTTATTTAATATCCTGGCTATTCGCTTTTAGTACAACTACATATGATTTAGGGCTTTCATCCTCTTTTCATATATGAAAGCCAACTACTGGTATTTCTACTCAACCCACTGATACTTTGGTATTTTAGCCTCTAGTACAACCATCAAATACTTTAACTCTAGTTCAACTGATAAGAAAACTTTAGTTCCATAGCCACAAAGTACGATGTTTATTTTGTTAATGTTTGATTAGTTGTTCGATATTCCCAAAGTGCAAAGGGTAACCAAAACGACCAATCCTTATGATTCCACACCATCTTCGAGAGTATTTTCTTTAAGTTCTTATTGGTTGCTTCCACTGAACCATTTGGTTGAGGCCTGTATAGAGAGGATTTGTGATGCTCAATCTTGTACTCTGCTAGCAGGTCTGCTGTCTCACCCATAAACTGCATGCCATTATTTGTCATAACATGATGCAAAAACCCATATATGCAAATCAAGTTCCTTTCTATAAGCTTGGCCTTTTGCTTTGCCCACACAGTAGTGAATGACTTAGCCTTAACTCATTTAGAGAAGTAGTTGATTGCCATGACTATGAACCTATGACCGTCCAATGGAGGCCTTATCTTTCCAATAATATTGATTCCCAAGGTTGAAAAGGCCAATAAGACGTGAGAATATAGAGTTTAGTCGGAGGTAAATGACTCAGATCGCTGTATAGATGGCACTTACAAAATTTCCTTACTAAAGCTATATAATCCTTCTCTATTGTTAACCAATAGTGACCTTGACTCATAATCTTCCCGGTCAACACTATGTCGTTCATGTGAGGCCCGCACACCTCTTTGTGCATTTTTTCTATTACTATTTATGTTTCCCCTGTAGTCAGACATTTAAGCTTGACATTCGAAGCCATTCTTTTGTATAACATTCCATCGTGGCTGATGTAGTTTCTGGATTAGATCCGTACTGCATACCTGTCTTTTGTAGACGCCTCTTTTAGATACTCCTTGACTTCCACGTACTTTTGCAAGTCATAAAACTGAGGCTTCTCCTCCTGTCCCATTTGGACTTCCATTATCTTCTCTTCATAATAGCAAGGCATTTTAGACTTCATAGTCACCAATGGCTTTATTCAGAGCTGTGTAGGGTTATCCCACATAGAAGAAAGAGTAGCTAATGCGTTTGCCATCTGGTTTTCATCTTTTGGCAAGTGTATAAATGAACACTTGGAGAAGTTATAAACTAAAGTCTTGAGATAGCTGACATATGGTTTCAACCTTTCTTTGATGGCTTGCTGAATTACTAGCATGGAGTTCCTGTAGACCATCTTCTTCTTCACTTTTGCTACCATGACCTCTTCTAATCCATATAAACATGCTTCATACTTCACCATGTTATTTTTTACCTTAAAGTTCAGTCATGTTTATTGGTAACATTTCTCCCTCGGGCGTAATGAGAACTAATACTAACTCTACACCTCTCGCATTTACTACGTTATCAAAGTACACCTTCCACTCTCGGATGTCGATCGTGCCTAGATTCTCATAAAAAAACTCTAAATTCCAAGGGTTGTCTCCCTCGATTACATTATGAGTCAAGAATTCTATTATGGCTCTTCCCTTGACTACCTTCTTGGTGACATACTCGATGTCAAACTCTATTAGGAGCTCAAACCATCTAGCCAGCTTTCCTATAAGGGACAGAGCTTCGATTAGATACCTTAGCGAGTCTATATTTGAAATTTCCTGAACCCTATAAGATTGGAAATAATATTTAAATTTCCTCGTAGCCCATATCACAGCCAAGCAAGTCTTCTTTATGAGATTATACTTTCAAATTATAGGGCATAAACTTCTTGCTGAGGTAATAGACCGAATGTTCCATGTCATTGGGTTCACATTGCGCCACCATTGCTCCCACAGCTTCCTCTTCTAAGGCTAAGTGGAGAATCAATGGCTTACCATCCTTGGGTGGCTTTAATATCGGCAACTTCATCAGGTACTCTCTAATCCTGTTGAAGGCTTTTTGATATTGTCCATTCCATACAACGAGTTGGTGTTTTCTTAAAAGCTTAAAGATAGGATCACAAACCATTGTGAGCATGGAAATGAACCTACTGATGTACTGCTAGACGTCCTAGAAACCCTCAAACCTCTTTCTCTATCTTCGATGCTGGCATTTCCTAAATAGCCTTTACCTTGTTCGAATCGATCTTTATACCTCGTTGACTAACTATAGGCCCAAGCAGCTTTCCTAATGTCACTCTAAACATACTCTTCTTTAGGTTGAGCCTTAGGTTATACCTTTCCACTCGTCCTAGAAACCTATCAAGAGCCTAAAAGTGCTCTTCTCTTGTTTCATATTTAACCATCATATTGTCTATGTACATCTCCACCTCATTGTGCATCATATCATGAAACAAGATAGTGGTTGCTTTCTAATAAGTTGCCCCTATATTCTTTAGCCCAAAAGGCATAATCTTGTAACAGTACGTCCCTTACTCGGTGATGAATGTTGCTTCAGCTTGTCCATGACTTCCATTATAATCTAGTTGTATCTAAAGAACCCATGGGTAAAGGAATACATTACGCTTAAGGCGGCACTGTCGACTATCACATTTATGTGAGGGAGGGGAAAAGCATCCTTTTGGTATGCCTTATTTAGGTCCTAAAAATCTACACCCATCCTAACATTTCCATCTTTCTTTTGGACTGAGACAATATTCGCCAACCATTTGGGATAGTCGACTACATCAAGGAAATTAGCTTTTACCTACTTAGCAACCTCTTCTCGGATCTTCTCTGCCCATTCTAGCATTAACCTTATCATTTTTTATTTGATAGGCTTGATGTGTGGATAGGTTGTAATATGGTACTCTACTATCTTTTTGTCTAACCCTGTCATATCGTCGTATGACCAAGAAAATACCAATTTTTTCTTTTTTATTATTTTTTCAAATTGTTTCCTCTCCTTAGGAGTTATATTATGAGCAATTGAAATATGCCCTGGATTTTCATTTGTGCCTAAATTAAATGAATCAATTTGAATGAAATTGATGTCAAACCTGCACATGTCATGATCAATTAAAATGCACGCTACCATCAGGAAAGATATCACACAAGTAAGCAAAATTGGAATTCATAACATTTATTTTAGAAGGAAAACAGACATCATCCTCATAAAGATCGGACGTTGTTACATCAGTCTTTTCATAGAATACAACAATGATATTTTCTTCAACTAAAGCAGCTAAACCCTATAGACTCAGATTCTCCGGCAAGAAAATGAATTCCTCCAACTTTAACTCTTCGACCTTGGCTATGACGTTCTTTCAGACATCCTTGATGCGTTCAACCATCCTGTTGATGATCAAACTCTTGAAGATCTCAAGTCCCGGCACCTCAGTCCTAGCTATAGTAATAGGTTCGGGCTCCCTAGAGTAGGGCTTGTACTTTTGGACAAAAATATCTTTTAGAGTCTTACCCCTTAGTTTGCTCTCATCTTCATCCTTATGGTATCCTAGGCATGTCAGGTCTTCTGTCCTTTGAAGTTCGGTAGCTTTGCAATTCCTTGCTGAGTTTTCTGAGCCCCATTCCAAGGATGAAGTCTATTTTACTAAACATGCTTGTCAACTTCAGATCCATATAGTCCTCATAGAGGACATTAACTTGAAATCTAGTTGCAGCCTCAAGCTCCTTAACAACTTCTTGAATAGCTGGGACGACCTTCCCACATTCAGTGTTAATGGTGATTATCTATCCTTCATGAAGGAATTTGACTTTTTGATGCACGGTAGAAAGGACTCCTCCTAGGGCATGAAATCATGGCCTACCCAATAACAAAGCAAAGGTTACTGGGATGTCCAAGACAATGAATTCGACCCAGGATTCTATGGGACCCATCTCTATCAGAGAATGCCCCTTCCACGTCTCTTTTGGTCTCTTCATAGGCTCTTGTGACCATGTTAGATGGTTTAAGGTCTTTCACAGTCATCCCCGATTTAGAGAGTACGCGAGGACATACATTGATGGTTGACTCATCATCTATCATCACATGTGGTCCTTTCCCTTTCACTTCAGGCGCAATATAAAGAGCCTTCTCGTGGTCTCTTCTCTCTAGTGGAAAATATTCATCTGAGAAAGTGACCATCCCAATGGTTTTATTGGTTACTGTTTTGATCACCTCCTCGGGGGAAGCTGCTGTGCTTATGATGATACTAGACAAGGCATGAATTAGAGCCTTCCTGTGTCTTGTGAGTGCATCAGTAGCTCCCACATATTGATCGTCTTCTTGTTCTTCTTCAGCTCTTCTAACAGCCCCTTGCCCTTTTCTTCTGACGCTTTCTTTATTTGCTTCAGCTCTTCTGCCCCCTTGTTATTAGCTTTACCTATTGGCTTAGCTTATTTGTCAAGATCATTGTCCGCTTAGATATCCTTGGCACAGTTATCTTGGACTTCACACTCGTCCCTAAAATTGTACCAGATGTCTATGGCAATGACTGACTTTTTTTACCCTCTTTCCATACTTCTAGAAGGCAAAAGTTACCAATTGCTTGCTCTTTGTCATTCGATCCCTAACTATTCGGTACAATATTCTCAATCCGAATGTCAACCGAAGGAGGCCTCAAATAATTGACCTTGAAGTCAAACTTGCTTAAAGGCTGCCCTAACAGGTCTTCACACTCATCCCGAGGAGGTTGTTCTACTCGCCAATCCCCATAGTTTATTAGGTCTTGAATTTTATGCTTGAGACAATTGCACTAATCCGTCACATGCCCAAAAGTCTGGTGATACTCATAGTATTGACCATTGCAAGGGTTAGGACCACTTCTTGGTGATAGTGGCTTGAGTCTTTTGCTCTTTATTAGGTTTTGGAACACCAGAGACAATGGTGCCCCTAGCTCGGTGAAGGTTCTTTGTAGGCTTTTTGGCTCTGGCTATGGCTCAGTTTCGGGTAGGGTATGTCTTGGAAGGAATTCATGACCCCATCTTTCACTAAAATTAAGGGTGATCATGGATACCTGATTTGGGGGTGTTGTATTATTATAGTTAGGCTGAGGTTTCTTTTAGTATTGGGCTGGCCAAGGATAATTAGCTTACGATGTCGATAAGGTGTTGAATTTCATGTTTGAGGTGGATACAGTTATTTGTGTGGTGTCCGAGTGCTTGGTGGAATTTACATTATCTGTTGGGTTTGTTTCCAAGTGTATTGGGGTTTGGAGTGTTCTTGAAAGTATAAGTTGGAGTAGGCCATTTTGTACTAGCCTTTTTGAAAGAGGGTACTTGAAATTGGAGAACCTTCTAGGTTGTTGAACAACATTCACATCAAGAGTTCTGTGACCTCCAGCCTGCCAATTTGGCCTTTCACCAGTTCGCACATTCTTCCTTTTGTCATTCTCGATTTCTTCAACCTAAAGCCTGTCATCATATAGATCCATGAAAGTCTTTGGGTTCATCATCTGAAGCCTTTTAACCCAAGCTGGAAGAACGTTTCATTCCAAAATACAAACTTGGTCATTCTCAAGAGGCTTGTTCTTCATCAATCTAGCCTTATTCATTCACCTGGTTAAGAAATTAGAGAATGACTCATTTGGTTTTTGGTTAGTGGACTCAAGATCCCTTATCGACACTTCTAGAGTGTTGTAGTCATATTGATTAACAAAGGAATTATATAAATTTGACCATTAAGCTTTGGCAAACTTTTCCAAATCATGGTGTACTAGTTTACAGTAGGTCATTCTAAGGGCAATATAAACATCTTCATAACTTGGGTCTTACTTAATTTAGTAGTTCCCAAAACAGCATCATACTACTTGAGATGAACTTTCGGATCACCAGTCTTGTTAAACTTGTTCATCTCGAGCATCCTGAACTTTGCAAGTAGCTTATCCTCACTTGTCAAAACTAACTCATCAAAATTATAGGTTGGGTCCAACCTTTTGATTTATAGTATCCCTTACATCTTGTCAAGCCTTGCACTTAAGCCACTTACAACCGCATTAGTAGCAACGTCAGTTTCCGTCTTGGCCTAGTCTGGGACAAACTCGTCGAAGTCCCAAAAATTCCAAGGCACTCACTCCCCTTTTAATTGGGTCTTCAGCTTTAGCAGTAGTGACAACATCCGTGTTAATAGCAACAAGAGGCTATCGCAGAGGCAACTAGTGCAACTAGAGCAGTAGGTTGGGCTTGATTTGTAGCCATACCAGCCAAAAGTTGTTAGAGCTCCTCCTGAATCACACCTTTTGAATCCTCGATAACAACGTTCTTGAGGATTTCGACATCCTGGTCGTTAGCCCTTTTGTTGGCCATTTTAGGTATAGCTTCGACCTCGGTCACATAAGCTTGATGCCTTGGTCTCTCGAGGTACTATAACACAGACTAGATCTTTGGTGGAATTGGTATGCTCTCCAGCCTATCGCCCTCTTTTCTTTTCCAACCCAAAAGAGAATCTATATGGCTTCAAAATAAAGAGAGAGATACATGGTATGCATGATGCACTTGAGATGCACAATATCAAGGGTTAAAAATCATAGAGAAATTTACAAAATACTATACAAGCATCCTTCCAACCTTATTTCTCCACACACGATTTGAGGTGAGTCTTTCTTCCCCAGGCCTAGGCTTACTATCAACAGGGGATAGTAGTCCCGACGCACATGCCATAAACTCTTAAAGCAAAATAAAGCAAAAAAAAACAAAAAAGTTGATATGTTTCAATATAAGTATAAAGCTTGCATATTATTGGGCCTAAGGCCTGACATCGCACGTCTTAGGCCGAGGCTCTCTAAGATGTGGGCTTAAAGTTATTATAGGGGAAAATATCTCTCAAAGAAATCAAATGGGTTCCTAAGGGAGATTATTATTGTCATTACCATGGGCTAAGTCTTGGGTAAGGATAAAAGGCTCTCACAAGTAGAAAACATCCTCTCTTTGCTTATCTCCCCACTTAAAGGTCCATGCGACGAAGGAAACTTATTACTTGTGAGTGATGGTCAGCCAGTTTCATAATTCCAAGGTTCAAGTGGAGCCAAATAACTACTAACCGATGCCATTTGGACCAAAGTACATAATATAGTGATGCAAGAGTCATTCATTAAATAATAAAATTAAAAATAAGGATACATGAGAATCAGCTTTTCTTATCCCCAATGGAGTCGCCATTGTGGGCAAGCGGTTTTGGGCGTGCATCCAAATGTATCTAGTGACTATGACATTGTAAGGCTTTTCAACCTAATAGAGAATACGCTAACTAGTCATAGCGACTAGCGCAAAGATGGGGAGTCACCACTTGAGTAATTCTTCAGGACACTTTTACTAATTGAGTGGTGTTTCTTGATTCCATAAGAAAGCTTCGCCACATCCAGAGATGGATCTGGAAGCCAACTTCCTTATTTTTTGTATCCTTATTTTTTAATTTTATTATTTAAAGGGCTATTCCTTATAAACATAATAATTATATCTTTAAAAATAACCACTACAACATGTGAGGTTCATGTAAGTCTAGCCCATTTTGGTTAGGCCCAGTCCCCATTTATTTTGTTAGCCTATTATACTATTTAGTTCTACAGAAGATACCTACTTAGTCTAGCCCAATTATAAATTATGTCTTGATTACCCAATCCTTAACCGAAATAGAATATTCCTTTACATGCCAAGGCCTATGATATCCTTGATTTTACACATGTTTGCATGCTTGATTTTAAGTTATTTTTAGAGCAATTTATGTGTTTTTGTATTAGAATCACCCTGTTTTAGTTTCCTTTGTGTCTCGGGTGTTTTTCTAGGCACATCATCAAAGATAGAGAGAAATCAGACCATAATCGGGAAGAAACGGACGAATCGGGCGCGCTAAACTGTTCCACATGCCTTGCCCACACGCCCATGCAGAGGAGCACGGTCAGGGTCAGAAGGCGTGCTGAAATGCCTTACCTATAGCGAAAATAAGTGAATTGCAACACGGTTTTTGAGAGTGACACGGCTTAGGAGCATGTTTGTGCTGAGGAGCACGGCCTAAATCCAAGTTGTGCTGAAGAAGGCCGAAAGTACAATTTTACATTAACATGGGTTGGACCTAGCATGGCCCAAATCTAGGCCGTGTTGGATCCCGAAACCTAAGTTAAAAGAAAAGAAAAAGAAAGAGAGATGGAGACCCCATGGAGAAAGACGAGGACTTTGGAGTCTTCAAGACAAACCGTAAGAACTAGACACTCTTATTAGCGGTAATTTAAAGATTAATGCTATTCTAAAATCGATTGTTAGGAAAAGATTCCAGCTTTAGATCTTTAGGGTTAGGAATTGGTTAACTCGAGAGAGAAGTCAATTCATTCAAGAAATTATCCACAGATCACAATTCTTAATCAATCAATTCATAATTTATTGTTTGAAAGCCGGCTAACTAAAGTGATCCCCAATTGGATTAACTCATCTTATTGTCTTTCTTTAACTCTCATTCTCTTTATTAAAATTTAGCTTTCAATTGCATTCCCAATTGGATTAACTCATCCTATCGTACTTCAACTGGTTTTACACCATATAGGCTAGTTTATGGGAAAGCATGCCATTTGCCTGTTGAACTTGAGCATAAAGCATTGTGGGCTTTGAAAACTTACAATTTTGATATTTTTAATGCAGGTAAACATAGACAGTGCCAACTTAATGAGTTGGAAGATTGGCGTAACCAAGCGTATGGCAACTTGTTAATCTACAAGGAGCATACCAAGAAGTGGCATGATGAGAGGCTAAGGAGCACCAAGGAGTTCCAAGTTAAGGATAGTGTGTTATTATATAACTCACGACTTTGGCTCTTTCCTGGGAAGCTAAAGAGCCATCAGTCAGGATCGTTCACTGTCCAATAAGTTTTCCCGTATGGCATAGTGGAATTGCACCATCCGCATAAGGGAAACTTCAAGGTCGATGGGCATAGGTTGAAGCATTACTATGGTGACTCATTGGAGCTCGAGGAGCGAGTCAACCTTGTACTGTATTAACAAAAGTAACTCAAGCATTATGAGTCCAGCTAAATGACTCGGGGAAAAAAGAAGCGCTTTTGGGAGGCACCCTAACTTTTATTTTATGTTTTTGGACATTTTGATCATTGGTTTGGAACATTATCTTTTTAGTTTAGTCTTCATTTTCATTTAATTTTTGAGCTTTATATACCATTTGAGTGTTTAGAGATATGTGGAAGGTAGCTTGAATATTTGACTGTTGAAAATTGCAGGAAATTGCACGTGAAAAAGTGCATGAAACGAATTTTGGGTTTCAGCACGATCTTAGTGGCTCAATACACCCACGGAGCACACTCGTGCTATTCAACACGGATGTGTTATAGGCAACCAAACCTTGCTAAGAGAAACATGTAATTTCAGAGTAACACGGTTTGTGGACACGACCGTGTGATGCAACACGCCCGTGTTGAGCTGAAATGGTAATTCAGCACGTCTTCCAAGAGTAGCAGGGGTTGTGAACACGGGCCGTGTCAGGAAACACGATCATGTTTTGGGCACCTAAACCGTGTTGACAGAAAAAATGGACCTCAGCACGTTTTCCGCAACCAACACATGCTGGGAGATTGGTCGTGCTAAACATCACGGCTTGGAACACGGTCGTGCTAGCCTAAACATCTATATAAGCCGCACTATATCGCAGGTAGCATAATTTTTCACTCTCCTCTCTCGTCGCATGTATAACCGATATCTTCTCCCTATTTTCCTTGATTTTTCAAGTGTTTTTCTAGCAAATCAAGTAAGTTTCTTCCTTAACTTTATTCAATACTCCATTGTGGTATGTTATTTTGCTCTTTTCTCTAGTTTAATTCATTATTTCTGAAATTATTGATATTGTTTCTTATTTTTAATGTCTTTGTTAATTTTGTTATTTTGCTAAATTCGTCACTTTTGTTGCAATTTTTTTCCTTCATTCAATTTCTTGTTCTCCCTTTAATGTTGATTTGCTGTTATTATTTATTTTTCTTTATTAGTTACTATTGTTTATATTTTGGATTTCTGTTATTCTGCATTTGAATTGCCCGATTACCGCTGTTTAGTATATTTGAACTTGTTGAATTATAAGCTGGTTTAGTGAATTAGCCATTATGCTACTGAATTGGAGATTAGCTAATGCAAGTATGTTGAAAATATGTTAAATTACCGTTGTATTGCTATTAAACTATTGTTGTTATTGGAATAATTATCTCTTTAGTGCAAGAATTACAGTTTTGGCAAGAGTTTGATCAATTCCCATGCAGGTATTATGGCTGAACGGCGTGAGAGACCCCAAAAGTTGGGTGTCTGCAAGACACAATCGACCCATCTCCACCTGCACCTGCACCTAGAGCTCCAGCTCCCGCACGACATAGACTTTTACAGTTTCAGTGCCTCACTCATGAGGCTCGTTACCAGCAGCTGCGGCACAAGAAGTTAGGCTTTGGGAGATGCATTGGTTGGCAGGCATTGGAGATGGTCGGCATAGCCACTAAGGTCCGAGAGATACTTCAGACTCCACCTTTTGAGGCCTTCTTCAGCATTGTGGAGCCACTTATAGGGAGCTCACACTTCAGTTCGCCTCTACTTTCTTTCTTCAGGCCAAGATCAAGGACTGGTCGCAGCCAGAAGCCATTTCGTTTCGGTTAGGAGGGCGAAATTGCATGATGAGTATTCCCCAGTTTGGTGCTGCACTTGGCCTCTATGACCAGGCGACCATAGAGTCAGATGATTTCAGAGGCTCCTTTGTACAATCCAGGAGTTTCTTTTGACAAGGCTTGGGAGACCATCTCAGAGGGGGACGAGCGTTACTACCCGAGCAAGTCCAAGGCCCCTCCGATAGTCCGTATGCTATCTTCATTGCACCGCTTGCATATACATTGGCGGTAGGGACGGTTTGGAGTGGTCACCCAACGTGATGTGTTCTATTTATGGGCGCTGCATCAGAGAAGGAGGTTGGACATGGGATATGTGTTAGCCAAGCAGTACAAGACTGGTACTAGGGACCCAAAGAAGACTTGGATCTATTTCAGACCTTTTGTGACTAGGATTGCTAGGAGGATGGAGCCCCAATGGATTCAATCAATCTAGCTACACATGTTCATGTCTAAAATAAATAGGAATTCAATTACAATGAAACAATAAAGAAATTGAAACATATACACCCTTTTCCTAAAATTGGATGAACAGCTCAAAGCCTTGATCTGCACTACAAATGATCTCTAGAACTTCCTCTTGATCTGCTCCAAAACTCCTTTTCAATCTTCAATCCAATCCCAAGAGTCACGAATCTGACGTAGAAAGGTGGGATCAATATCTTGGAATCCGCCTTGAAATGTTTGAAAAACGTATAGCAAAATTATAGGGGAAGATGAAGAGTTAAAATCGCCGATCTCCTTTCTCTTTTTGGTTCGTTCCTTTTACACATTGCACAAATGCGAGCGTGTTCTCAACTCGTGTCCCTCAATACGGGCCATGTTGGTCTCCAAATGATATAATGAACTGAATCGAGCAAGGCCATGTTCTGGCCCGTGTTACTAACACGGGCTATGTTCTTGCCCATGTTAGCCAACATAGGACGTGCTATGGGGCGTGGTACCCTCGAAAACGTGCTGCTTCAAAGTGCTTAAGCTACACGGCCTGGAATTTCTGCATGGGCTCCAACACTGGCCACGTTGACTTCCCAAAAGTTAACCCAAGGTCAAACACTTATGATTCTATCCGTTTTCGCCGAAAATTGATCTATAATTGCACAAGCACTAATGATAGACTTGTAAAATATCTTGGAATATGAAAAGACATAAAACACGGGTGATCTTGGAATAAAAACACAATAAATGCTAAGAAAATGCACAATAATATGCAAGCAAACATGTGTAAAACTATGCATATCAATTAACAATTGAGTAATAACATATTTGCTATAGATCCAAAATAAGCAAAAAATAAATCTAACTAATACAACCCTTCCTACAACTAATAAACTAAAATAAACTAATTTACGTCATAAAATACAAAAGAAATCGCTAAAAGGGGTCGAAAGTCCAAAAATTAGGGCTTCTTCAACAAATTGTTGACTACATGATGTCACTGAGTCGATCGGCTTTAGTTCATGCCGATTTGGCTTGATTTTCAGTCCTCCCTCGCTTGAAAACCGATTTACATATAAAGTAGTGATTAGTATGTAAAAGATAGGAAATAAGGGACATAAAACAATTGAATTAAGAAGCAAAAACATATAAAACTTGTAAAAGAAAACTTACAGAAGACAAAAACTTTTCCATGGTAATTTCCTAAGACTAAACATGTGACCTTAAAATAAGACATGATCATAAAACATATGGATGACCATAAAGGCAAAACAAATTTAACATACTGATCTACTCATATAATTCATCAGATCCAAAACCCAATGGAGAAGACTTTATCAAATTCAAAATCCAACAGGCATACATATTATAGAAATATACTGAAACCCGAAATCTAGGCATGTAGAAAATTCAAGACATCAACAATGATCGTAATCAATCCTAACATATTTCTAATAACATAAAAGTAAAACAAAATATAGGATATGAATCTAGAGCTTTAGGGTTTGTTTTTGGTGTTTGAGGATGCTGATGATGTTGGATTTGGAAACCCTCAGGTTGTCACCGTATTATATTGATCCTCAAGTCTTTAGTAATGAGGAAGAGGTAGAATCAAATATAGGATATGAATCTAGAGCTTTAGGGTTTGTTTTTGGTGTTTGATTTGTGAAAGTGTTTTGAAAAAAACTATTATTTTTCTATGAAAGTGGCCTAAAATGAGAGTTCTTAGTTACTAGGTATCAATACTAATGACTGAAAATAAATGCTAATAAGTGCTAATAATTGCTAACCCTATACTAGAGCTTATCTTTCTATTTATAAAAGTAGGATTTAGGAATATCTATCTGATAATACCAATAATTAAAAAAAATTCTTTTAGACTTATCAGATGTTTTGTCGATCAATATCTTTTAAGAATTATTTTAAATTCAAATTATTATCAGTAAAAGGGTTTATAAGGTGTATTTTTACCAATTTTGGAATTTTAAATCAAGAAAACACACAAAACGACATCGAAAACTGAAATAAAGACCAATTGGGACTGTGTAGAGCCAATCGGCTCTATGCAGAGTCTATTGGCTTTACATGCAGGTGATTTAGTTGTACACAGAGCTTATTGGCTCGATTACTTACAATCCTAATTAGGATTCGCCCGTCCTTACATTCTCGAGATTCGAGAAAAACAGTTACTTTCATCATCAAGTGTCTCGTAATTTCCTTAATATCTAAATTCAAAAATGGATGCTGACACTAAGTCTAATTGAATTTTATATTTAGACTCAATTGCAATCTTATTGTTATACATCACATATATAGCGCACGGAATCATGAAACTGATTCACAACACTTGGAAATTAGGTTTACAAGTTGAAATCGAGGTTTAGGTTAGGAAAACAAATTCTTCCTTTAATGAAGAAATGAAGAACATAAAACCTTGAAGAACAGATTTCTTCTCTTGTTTTGATGTTGATTCTGATAGAGAATCAAATAGAGATTTGCAGATGCAAATCCTCTAGATTATCTCACACAATTGACTCTTTGGTAAAGCTTGAATTCTTTGAAGAAAAATAAGAAAACTTCTTCTTCTTCCTCTGTATCCCTTTCTTTTCAAAATTTAGGTTACAAGTACATGCCAAAACCATTTTGTATCTAAATTACATTTTGGTCCCTAATGTTAATGGCAAATTATCATTAACATATTTATCTCCTTATACGTGTCATCACAAATCTTTTGTGATGATATGTACAAAAGACCCGTAATATATATTTAACATTATCAATATGGACTTTTGAAAGATGCTAGTATTCCTACCCGAGGTATAAGTCAAGTCCTTCACTTTGTCTGAATCGATCTTAACATGTATAACTTTCTAGGTTCATTATTAATTGGCAATGAAAATTTAATATTGAACTCTTTAATATTAATTAAACTAATTTAATCAATTAAGGGAACAATTAAATAATTGTCCCTCAATTTTCTCCATAAATTATAAGTGACGTATGGCAATATATAATAATTACCCAATTAATAATAAAGTTATTGATTGTCCATGAACCCATTATTTATGATTACCATGTAATAGAATCCTTCCACTTAACAATATCTTGATCAAGTAAGGATCATGGAATAGTCAAATCCACTAACTTGATACTATGATAAAATCCATGATACATCTCGAATAAATATGATTAATGTGAAAACCCCTTTTTCTATTAATCATAATTACCTCGGTCAAGGATTTCCTAGTCAAGATGTTGCCAGATCACATAGGAAATTCTCCTTGTTTACTCAAAGCAATGGATTCCTTGTTGATGAACACCCACCTCATGCATATGCAACTGGAGCCACTATTTGCAAGTACTCATTCTTATCATGAACAGATACCTATAGCATAAGCAAATTCCAATTACATATTCATGAGACGAATTTGTCATCTTAAGTCTAAGGATTAGTTACACCATCAAAACCTAATAATAAATCAATGACTTAAGTAAATTATCCATGTGATTTATTATTTCTGCAAGTCATGTTCAATCTACTTGTCTCACAAGTTACCTATAATGATTAACTTAGTAACTCATACTAAATGGCATATATTAGTTGGTCTTCCAGATTAAAGATATCCAATATTTAATCTTACAACTAAGAACTATTATATAATATTTATTCTAAAGATCATCTGTCACTCATATTCTCAACTATTAACAATGGAGTCTTTAATAAATATAATTGGACTCATTCAATAATTATATTACTAAAAGAATGAATGAAATACAACTGCCATAAATGAAAAGATATTCATTACATAATAAATCATAATGTATGAACCAAAAAGCAAAACGTCCAATTGGCTTTTAGGATATACATCTAATAATCTCCCACTTGTACTAAAGCCAACCGGGACAGTATTTGAAACCCACCTTCTCAAGATGGTAATCCAATTGTATCTACGTCATAGCTTTGGTAAAGGGATCAGCTACATTCTGTTTTGATTCTATTCTTTGCATGGTTATATCGCCTCTACTAATAATTTCACATATGATATGGAAGCGTCTTTCGATATATTTGGATTTCTGATGAGACTTAGGTTCCTTGGCTTGTGCAATAGCCTCATTGTTGTCATAGAAGAGAGGTACTACTAACGCGATGGTTGGAACCACTCCAATTTCTATCACAGACTTTTTAATCTAAACCATTTCCCTACTGCATCGATGCAAGAACTCATTTCTCCGCAGTTGGAGTCCGCAGAGTATCCCTGTTTAAAACTTTTCCAACTTACTGCTCCTCCATTGCATATAAATACAAATTGTGAGATAGACTTTCTATCATCCACGTTTGATTGAAAATCAGAATACGTATAACCATGTAAACTCAATTCTCCTCCACCATATGTCAATAATATATCCTTAGTCCTTCACAAGTACTTAAAGATATTCTTGATCGCTACCTAGCGCTCCTCGCCTAGGCTATACTGAAACCTACTAGTCACACTGGCAACATGGGCAATGTCCGGCCTAGTACACGACATAGCATACATTAAACTTTCAATTGCTGAAGCATATTGATAGGCTATTTATGTAGCTACAATCTAAGGTAGTGAACATATTGATGCAGACTGGCACTAATGGCGAGTATCAAGGTCGTATTCTCGAGAAAGGGTGATCCTAGAACTACTACAGTGTCTTATGTTATCTAACCTTAAAAAAATTGATGGAGTTACTATTCTATGACTAGATGCAAGCTAAATGATTAACTAAATGTCAAACAGTCTGCAAAGATTTAGTGAAACAATCAAAGGGAGAAAGCAAACCCAAGGGGACCTAAGCTAGTTGGATTTTATTGAAGGTAGAGATTATATTGATTACTAATTGTGATTACCCGTGAGCGGATTCTAAATTGAATCCGATTTCCCTCTCGAGAACATCGAAATCCTAAACCTAAGAACCTAAATAATGGAATCTCTTCCTAACGATTGATTTTAAGTTAGCTTTAAGATTAAAATCCACTGCTATTAAGAGTTGTTAATTCTTAATCCGGCTAGTCAATTACCCTTATCTCTAAGTGATCATTAACCAGTTCTTGCTATTCAAATTTCCAATTACTAAATGAATTTCTCAATTACATAAAGCAATCTGAATGACACAATTCATGACGTCTCATGAATAATGCAATTTCTTATTAATAATGAAAGCAAGAAGAATACAAGCATTGATAATCAAAATCTCATAAACATTAAGTGTAATCCAACAAACAAAGGAACCCCAATGGGTTCAATAGTTCTAGCTACTCATGCTAACAAATAACGCAAAAATAAGGAATAAACACAAAAAAACAAATTGAAGACATGTACACCCTTCTTCTTCAAGTCAGATGAACAATCCTAAATCCCCAAATCTGAATAATGAACATCAAATTGCATCTTGAATGCCTCGAAATCCATTCATGATCTTCAATGTGATGCTTGAACCACTAGAATCCGTCCTTCAATATGCGAAATAGTCTCCCAAAGTCGAATATCGAAGTCTGAGAAAGGGCGGCTCGCGTGTGTATGTGAGATCTCAAGTCAGAAAATCGAACCTTAGCAAAATAATTCGATTTTGCCAATATAATTGTCTCAGCACGGCCATGGTCAAGCCCGTGCTGGTCAGCACAAGTAAGAGTCCAGGCCGTGCTAATCAGCACGATTAAGAGTCCAGGCCGTGCTGGACCTCTGAGTTTCGAAAAATAGTCTTCACCCTAACTGTGCCCTCGTTGGTGCTGAGCCACCACAGATCATGATGGAGGTAGTGATGGCCTCGGAAACCGTGCTTAAAGGACACTTTTGAGGGTCAAATGTCGAAATGGTAGCCTTTGCTCAATTTTGATAGATTCTAGTCCGTATTTGCACGTATCTCCCTCGACTATTGATAATGTCCATCGATGATCACTTAAAACATGAAAGGAACCAAAACACAGGTGATTCTAGAGTAAAACAAGATAACTATGCACAAAAATGGAAGTAATTAGGCATATAAACATGTGTAAGACAATGCATATCACATATGGAATCCTGGCCATCTGTTCTCTTTCACCAGATGTCTTCGGAGACATGTTCCTTAAAAGATGAATACCATGCCTAAAAGGTAACAATCCTCGCTTAGAATCAAGCATGTTGAATTTCTTTCATACCTTGTCTAAGTAAAAACCTTGGGAAAGCCTTATAGTCCTTTTCAATCTATCTCTATAGATATGAATTCCTAAAATATAGGTTACTTCACCTAAGTCTTTCATGGAGAAAATCTTTGACAACCATAGTTTTGTGGAAGTCAACATGCTTATATCATTTTCGAACAACAATATGTCATCTACATAAAGTATAAGAAAAGTGATAGCGCTCCTACTAACCTTTTTGTACACACATGGTTCATCTACATTTTTTATGAAACCAATCAATTTGATTGCATCATCAAAACGGATGTTCCAATTCCTTGAAGCTTGCTTAAGACCATAAATGGATCTCTTAAGTTTGCATACTTGATTATAAGTGCCCTTAGATTCAAAGCCCTTAGGTTGGTCCATATAGATATCCTCCTCAATGTATCCATTAAGGAAGATTGTTTTGATATCCATCTGCCAAATCTCAAAATCATAGTGTGCAACTATGGCTAATAAAATCCTAATGGATTTGAACATGGCTACATGTGAGAAAGTCCCCTCATAGTCAATTCCTTGCCTTTGGCGATACCCTTTAGCAACTAGCCTAGCTTTGAAGGTTTCAACCTTCCCATCAGAATTAGTCTTTCTCTTATAAACCCATTTGTTCCATATAGGTACAGTACCTTCAGAATGGTCTACAAGATTCTAGACTTTGTTCTTATACATGGAATCCATTTCTAATCTCATTACCTCATGCTATTTACTAGAATTAATATATGATATTGCTTCTTCATAACTAGTAGGATCATCTGTATGATCTACATCTCCATAAATGAATAATTCTTTACATTCTATGGAGCATGCCGTATCTCTTTGGTGGATGAGAAATTCTACTAGATCTTCGAGGTAATGTAGTGACAAAGTTGATAGGCGATGGTTCATTAACTAGTTCTTGACTGATTCGTTGAATTCTATCTTCCTTTTGCTCCCACTATCTTGAATAAACTGTTTTTCAAGAAAGAGAGGATCTCCGCTAATAACGATGGTCAAATCAACAAGAAGATAGAAATAATATCCTTTTGTTTTCTTTAGGATATCCAACAAATTTCCCTTTAACATATCGGGGTTCTATTTTTCATATTCTTAGCTTTTTAACAAAAGCTGGACAACCCCAAATCTTAACATGTTTAAGACTGGGTTCCCTACCAGTCCATATCTTATATGGGGTTTTAGGAACAAACTTGGAAGGAACTCTGTTCAAAAGATATAATACTGTAAGGAGGTCATATCCCTATAAGGAAGTTGGTAAATCAGTGAAGCTCATAATTGATTGTACCATGTCTAACAAGGTGCGATTCCTCTTCTCAGATACACCCTTTAATTATGGTGTTCTAAGGGGAGTTAACTGTGAAACAATGCCATGTTCCTTTAGGAACTGATCAAACTCACTACTCAAATATTCACCACCTCGATTAGATTGAAGGGCTTTAATACTTAGGCATGTCTGATTCTCCGCTTCAACTTTAAATTCTTTGAAATTTTCAAAGGATTCAAACTTGTATCTCATAAGATACAAATACCCATACCGTGATAAATCATTAGTAAAGGCAATAAAGTAAGTGTAACCACCACTAGCCATAATGTTAAAAGGTCCACATACATCACTATGTATCAGTCTTAAAACATTCGAGGCTTGTTCCCCTTGTCCCGTAAAGGGTGATCACATCATTTTGCCTTGAAGATAAGATTCACACATCAGATATGGTTCAGAACCAATGGAATTCACTAATCCCATTTTAACCAATTTAGCGATTCTTTCTTCTGCAATATGACATAATCTAAGATGCCACAAATATCTCAAATTTAGATCTTTGGATGCTTTGTCATTTATATTTACATTATGTGTTTCAATTTTATCTATATATAAATTTAAATAATAGAGACCATTGATTAAAGTACCATATGCAATATATTCATTTCCAAAATGAACTTGACAAACATCATTTATAAACTTGAATTTATAATTCTTAACTACTAAAACAAAAGTGAAATGACGTTTCTATATGCATTAGGTACATATAAGCAGTCCTCTAATATTAATTTCATCCAGTAGAAAAAATAATAAAAGCAGTTCCTATTGGTGACTGTAGCAACACTTGCTCCATTCCTAATCTTCAGACTTTAACTACAGAAGATGCTAGTATTCCTACTCGAGATATAAATCAAGTCCTTCGCTTTGCCTGAGTCGATCTTAATGTATGTGACTTTCTACGTTCATTATTAATTGGCAAAGGAAATTTAATTTTAAACTCTTTAATATTAATTAAACCAATTTAATCAATTAAAGGAATAATGAAATAATTGTCCCTTAATTGTTTCCATACATTATAAGGGACATCTAACAACATATTATAACCTAATTAATAATAAAGGTATTGATTATCCATGAACCCATTATTTATGATTACCATGTAATTAATCCATCCACTGAACAATATCCCGATCAAGTGAGGATTATGGAATAGTCAAATCTACTAACTTGATACTTTGACCAAATCCATGATACATCTCGACTAAATATAATTAATTTGAAAACCCCGTTTTCCATTAATCATAATTACTTCGACCAAGAATTTCCTAATCAAGATGTTTTTGGATCATATAGGACATTCTCCTTATTTATTTAAGGCAATGGATTCCTTGTTGATGAATACCCGCCTCTATGTATATGCAACTAGAGCCACTATCTACAAGTACCCATTCTTATCATGAATAGATACCTATAGCATAAGCAAATTCCAATTACATATATTCATGAAATGACTTTGTCATCTCAGGTCTAAGGATTAGTTACACCATCACAAATTAATAATAAATCAATGACTTAAGTAAAATATCCATATGATTTATTATTTCTGCAAGTCATATTCAGTCCACTTGTCTTACAAGTGATCCATAATGATTAACTTAGTAACTCATACTAAATGGCATGAGACTCACCATCCTATATATATTAGTATCTCATACTAATTATAGGGTTAAACGCATTATCTTAGTCTTCCGGATTAAAAATGTCCAATCTTTAATCCTATGACCAAGAACTATTATATAATATTTATTATAAAGATCATCTGTCACTCATATTCTCAACTCTTAAGAATGGAGTCTTTAATAAATATAATTGGAGTCATTCAATAATTATATTACTATAAAAATGAATGAAAGACAACTACCATAAATAAAAAGATATTCATTATATATTAATACCACAATGTATGAACCAAAAAGCAAAACATCCAATTGGCTTTTAAAACATACATCTAACACTTATTAACCTAGTGGGCTACAAATTGCATGCCAATTCCCAATTACAAGCCCTAAGTGTAGTTGGATCATTTTTAAGTATCAATTATATATTATGCATTTTTCCATCACATATCACAAAGAAAATAAACAAAAATAAAGGAAAGTAAAAACAACTAAGTCATTACAACCCTCCTACAACTAAATAACTTAAAATTGACAAAAATATGTAATAAATGGACAACAACCATTGAAAATCCTAAAAATCAGCAAAATAGGCGACTAAAGAATGAATAATCAGTTGGTTGTGACACCAAGATAATTGGCTTTTCATAGAGATGATTGGTTCTAGGGGCTTTCCTAAGTCGGATTTGATGAACAAACACTCTAAGTTCCTCAAGTAGTTGATGCACATGCAAAAGAATGCAAGAATATTAGTTAGTACATGTGTAAAAGTGCAATAAAACACGTAAAATAACCAATTTCTAGGGCAAAACAATGTGACATGGACTTTAAATGAACTTACAATAAACAAGCAGATTAATTAGATATGGCAAGTTTCCTAAAAGAAATAGAAATCAATAGATCTAAACTAATGATGTGAATTTAATACCTAGATCTAGTCATGCAAACACATTGGAATTATTAGATTCAAAACCCTATTATTCCAATCTTAGTGAAAATAACATAATTTCAATAAAAATATCATGACAATCTTAGATCTAAACATATGAAACATAACAAGCAATTATTTGATGGCATTTTTCAGATAGATCCTAAGCATGTTACTATATTCAAAAAGAAAATCATAATTAGAAATTCTCAAGTTGTCACCATATTATAGAGATCCTCCCGTCTCAAGAGTAGAGGAAGAGGTCGATCTAAAAATTGGGTAGGAATCCAGAGCATTTTAGGCTTTGGTGTTTGGTGTTTGGAAATCTAGTATGTCAGCTTACTGATCGTTCTGTATTATGAGTTGTCCACCAATACTTGCCAACCCTTTAGTATAGGGTTTCCTTTTCTATACATAGAGTAGGAAAGAGGAAACCTTAAATGCTAAGATAAATATTCTTTTTAATTATTGATAATTAAAAATAATTATTAATAATTAAAAGACTTATCAGAACTCTTGAATGAAAATTATTGATAAAAATCGATTTAATCATAAAGATATTTATAATTCAAATAATTATCAATAAAAACCTTCTAGAAAGTCAATTATAGATGTTTAAAGTTAGAAAATACCAAAAAATGATATTAAAGCCCGAGTTTTGGCTAATCGGAACTGTGTAGAGCCGATTGGCTATGGGTTTGCAATTTTGAAGAACTATCAAATGGGGGTAATTTAAGGTAACACAGTCATCCTCTACATTAAGTTCTAACTTTCCCTCAAATACATCTATTTTAGCTCTAGCTGTGGCAAGGAAAGGTCTCCCCAAAATCAATGTTACACCATTCTCATTACCTATATCCATAACCACAAAGTCCACAGGAAATATGAACTTATCTACCTTAACTAGCACATTCTCCACAATTCCCCTAGGAAGCTTAACAGAACGGTCAGCTAATTGAATGCACATCCTAGTGGATTTTGCCTCCCCCAAACCTAGCTTATTGAACAAACTAGTGGGCATGACATTTATGGTAGCCCCTAAATCAGCTAATGCATCATCAACACACAAATTACCTAAAGTGCAAGGAATAGTGAAACTCCCTGGATCGTGACGTTTCTCTGGCAACTTGCTCTGAAACACTGCTGAGCACTCCTCGTTAAGCTGAACATAGGCTACCTCCTCCAACTTCCTTTTTCTGCTAAGTATGTCCTTTAAGAACTTGGCATACTTTGGCATCTGCTCCAATGCATAAATCAAAGGTAAGTTAATATGCAGTTGTCTAAAAATATCTAGAAACTTATTGAACTGCTCTTGCGCCTCTGCTTGTTTGCCTCTAGCAGGATAAGGAATCTTAGGTTGATATTCCCTGACTGGAATTGATTTCACCTTTTCTCCCTCAGGTTCCCTAACCTTGCTGCTCGCCTCACCCTGCACATCAATAGTGGAGTCATAAAAAACAGGCTTAGAAGGAGCTGATACTAACTTACCTGAACGCAAAGCTGATACTAACTAACCTTGCTGCTCGCCTCCCTCAGATTAGACTCAATGGTGCTAGGGAGCACTCCTTGTTGCCTCTCAGACAACATCTTAGAGATTTGGCCAATCTAGGTCTCCAAGTTCTGAATCGAGGCCTGTTGGTTCCTAAGTGCACTATCAGTTTGCTGGAACCTTATCTCCGTAGACGTTACAAACTTCATTATAAGCTCCTCTAAATTTGACTTCTTTTCTGGTGGAGGAGGAGCTTGTGTAGGCCCAGCTGGCTGTTGCTGCGGCTACTGATGAAGTCTCTGAAAACCAGGTGGACCCTGAGCATTATTGTTCCTCCAACTGAAGTTAGGATGATTGCGCCACCCAGGGTTGTATGTGTTGCTGTAAGGATCGTTCTACTGCCTTGGGGGATTCCCCATATAGTCAACCTCCTCAACATCAAAAGACACAGTAAAAACAGATGGAAAAGTAGAAGAAGATGAAGCAAACATACCTCCCGTAGTACAGTTCGCACTATAGTACGGGCCACCACAAAACTCGCAGCCAACATTCGCTGCATGAACCGGCATCTAGAGTTGGTTAATCTTCTTGGTCGGAGCTCCACCCGAGCTCGCCAAGGTCAGAGAATCTATTTGGTTAACCACTCCTTGTCTTCCGGCTCATTCCTAGAGGATTGCCACCGATAATTGTTCATGGCCATTTCCTCTATCAAATTCCCGAGCTTGCCTTGGGCATCTTAATCGCTTAGCGCCCCCACCGTAGCATCCACCATCTGCCTCGTCGTAAGGTTCAACCCGCTGTAGAAGGTTTGAACCTGCATCCCCACTGGCAATCCGTGATGTGGGCAGCATCTCAAAAGGTCCTTAAATCTCTCCCACGCATCGTACATACTTTCATCATCAAACTGCATAAAAGAAGATATGTCATTTCTAAGTTTAGCAGTTTTAGTGGGAGGAAAATACTTATATAAATTTTTTTCGGCCAACGCCTTCTAGGTAGTAATGGTCTGCTGAGGAAGAGATTACAACCATCTCTTGGCTCTGTCCCTCAAGGAAAATGGAAACAATCTCAGCCGAATGGCGTCATCGAAATCTCCAGAAAGTTGGAGATATGAGCATTGGGATCCTCGTTGGGCAATACTCCAAACTGCACGCTCTGCTGGATCATCTGGATGACATTGGCTTTTATTTGAAAGTTGTTGACCGCTACAGCAAGTCTGACTATACTATTTTTCGTCCCATCCGAAGATGGTCGAGCAAACTCGTACATCGTCCTTTAATCGTCATCGGCCTGGAGGTTGTGGTTCTCCATCACGTCCGCTCCTTGAACCTGAACTGTAACTCTGTCCTCCTCCTTAGAGCTCCTGGTCATAAACTACCTGAAACCGACAACCAAACAACCACTAATCAACTATAATAATAAATAAAGAATACAAAATAAATAAACGAACAGATAATGACTAAATTAACACAAAAACAATTCACTCTAGTTCACTATTACTTAGTCCCGGCAACGGCGCCAAAAACTTGATAGGCTAAATGTGTTAGCTATAATCTAAGGCAGTGAACCTATCGATGCAGTCTACCACTCATGCCGAGTATCAAGGTTGTATTCCTCGGGAAAGTGAAAGCCCAGAGTTACTTCTTTGTTCTTTGTTATATTAACCTAAAATTAATGATGAATAATTCCTAAACTAACTAATAGGTACGAGCTATGTTCTAAGGGAGATGCAGGAATAAATGGATAAATGAAATAACTAAGACAAGAAAGCAAACCCAAAGGGAACCTAAACTAGTTGGCAATCAAACAAAAGATAAAGGATTGATGAGCCCAATTATGCTACCCGTGGACGAATTCTTAACCGAATTCGGTTTCTCTCACTCGATAACCGAATTCCTAAACCTAATAACCTAAAGTTGGAATCTCTTCCTAACGATTGATTCTTAAATTAGCATTAAGCTTTAATCCGCCTCTATTAAGCTTTGTTAATTCTTAATCCGGCTAATTAATTATCCTTATCTCTAAGTGATTATTAACCAATTCTTGTTATTCAAAATTCCAATTGCCAAATGGACTTCTCAATCTCATAAAACAATCTAAACACCACAATTCACAACGTCTCATGAATAATGCATTATCTTATTAATATTGAAAGTAAGAAGAATACAAAACTAACTCAAACAATCCAACAATATAATATTAAGCCAACATAGTAAAGAAATCCCAATGGATTTAATCAATCTAGCTGAACATGTTCACGTTTAAAACAATTTAGGAAATCAATTACAATGAAAGAATAATGAAAATGAAACATGTACACCCTTTTCTCTCGAATTGGATGAACAGCTCCAAATCTGGATCTGCACTATGATTAATTTCCCAAACTGCCTCTTGAATTGTTCCAACTATTGTTTTGCATGCGGAACCTTGCGATTTCAGGGTTCTTCCTCTTTGTTACTCTCTCCCGAACTTAGCACTATACAAAAACCGAACCAGCCACCAGGGCTCTCTCTCACTCCTTGCTTAGCTAACCCTAAAAAAAACAGTTCCTTATATATTTGTTTCAAAGACGGCCATGGTCAAAGTCAGAGTCGGTCAAGACGCCGAGTCCAGCCGTACGAACATCTCGGATCTCACCAATTAGGGTTTCTCCATGGCCGTGCCCCCGCCGGTGCTGAGCCACCACGAGCCGTGCTGGCTACGGAAATCGTGCCCAAAATGCCATTTTTTGAAGACCAAAAGTCATGGTTGGTCACGGCCAGAGTCCAGGCCATGGTGATCAGCACGACCTTGACCTGGGCTGTGCTCAATGTATGCACTACGAGCTCTTGTCCAATCTTGATGAATTCCCGTCCATTTTCGCATGTATTGATCTATAATTGCTTAAATACTGATGATGGTCCTATAAATTCTCCTAAAATGCAAAAGAACGCAAAACACAGGTGATCTTGGAATAAAAGCACAATAATTGCTAAGAAAATACGTAATAATATGCAAGCAAATATGTGTAAAATACGTAATAATATGCAAGCAAATATGTGTAAAACTATGCATATCAACCTCCATCCCAGCCTGAGAGATCTTATGCCTTAACACAATCCCCTCTCTCACCATGAAATGGCATTTTTTCCAGTTCAATACCAAGTTAGCCTTAATACACCTAGCTAACATGTAGTCAAGATTTGTCAAACAAAGAGAGAAAGGATCACTAAAAATAGAGAAGTCAACCATAAATACCTCCATAGACTCCTAAATCATGTCCTCGAAAGTAGCCATCATGCACCGCTGAAATGTAGCCGGTGCATTGCACAGTCCGAATGGCATCCGTTTGTAAGTGAACGTCTCATAGGGACAGGTGAAAGTAGTCTTCTCTTGGTCCTCAGGTGCAATAGGAATCTGGAAGTAACCTGAAAAACCATCAAGAAAACAATAAAACATGTGACCTGCCAAACACTCAATCATCTGATCAATGAAAGGAAAAGGGAAATGATCCTTCCGAGTTGTATCATTAAGCCTCCTGTAATCAATGCAAACTCGAAAGCCTGTTACCGTCCTAGTCGGGATCAACTCATCCTTTTCATTCCTTACCACTCTCATGCCTCCTTTCTTAGGCACAATCTGCATAGGACTCACCCATAAACTGTCAGAAATAGGATAAATCAAACCAACATCAAGAAGTTTAATTACCTTCTTCTTTACCACTTCTTTCATGTTCGGGTTGAGTCATCTTTGAGGTTGAACAACCGGCCTAAAACTGTCCTCCAACGAAATCTTAAGCAGAAACTTGGATTTATGCCTGGGATGTCAGTTATCTTGAAGGCAAAGGCCTTCTTATACTTCCTTAAAACTTCCAAAAGCATGGCTTGTTCTTCGGGAGTCAGATCAGCTGCTATGATCACTAGCAAGCGCTTCTCTTCATCCAAGAAGGCATAAGTCAAGTGGCTCGGTAACTCCTTCAATTCTAGGACTAGTGGGTCCTCAAAGGAGGTCTTTACCTTCTGCACTCCAGACTTGTCAAGAAAAAGATAAGAATTAGTTGACAAGCTCGGCTCAGAAGCCAATAAAACAGTGAGTTGCTCCAACACTTGCTCGTTGGACAACTCCTCCTCATCCTCAGCTAATGCCACCTGCAATGGGTCAAAACATAACATTTCCTGCAAATGGGACTCAACCACATCATCAATCACATCAACATAACACACAGTATTATCATGGTCTAGTGACTATCTTATAGACATGGCTAGGTCAAAGGTAATGGTCTAATCATCAACTCTAAGCTTAAGTTTCCCATCGCTTACATTGATAACAGCCCTCGATGTAGCTAGGAAAGGCCTACCCAGGATAAGAGGCACAGTGCTCTCACCCTCAATATCCATCACCACAAAGTTCACAGGAAAGATAAATTTATCCATCTTCACAAGTACATCCTCAACGACACCTCTAGGAATTTTAACAGTCCTATCAGCTAACGAATGCTCATCCTAGTAGGCTTGGGTTCATGCAATCCTAACTTAGCAAATAAACTAGTGGGCATCAAATTAATACTAGCTCCTAAATCAACCAATGCACCACTAATTGGCAAATCGCCAATCATACAAGGGACAGTAAAACTCCCTAGATCTCATCGCTTGAGTGGTAGCTTGTTTTGGAGAATAGCTGAACGCTCCTCATTAAGTACTACCTGACCAAGATCCTCCAACTTCCTCTTATTGCTCAAAATCTCCTTTAAGAACTTGGCGTACTTTGGCATCTGCGAAATGGCCTCAACAAAAGGTAAGATAATTTTCAGCTGCTTAAACAAGTCAAGAAACTTACTGTATTACTTGTCCACCTTATCCTACCTCAACCTTGCAAGATATGGAACCGGGGCCTGATACTCCCGCACAGGGCTCTTTTGCCTATCTTCTTTCTTCCTCTCAATCTCCACCACCTCAGGCTCTGGTCCTTCCTTAGCTGGCTCATCCTGCACAATCATATCATCCTTATCAGCTAAAGGCAAAGAACCAGTCAATTGCTTACCTGATCGCAATTGCAATGCTCCCTCGGGTTTGACTCTGTAGTGCTGGGGAGCGATCCTCAGGGTCTCTCTGAAAGCATCTTAGATATCTGGTCAATTTGAGTCTCCAAGTTCTGAATCGGGGCCTGCTGATTCCTAAGTGCACTATTAGTCTGCTGGAATCTCATCTTTGTAGACGTCACAAACTTCATCATAAGCTCCTCTAAATTTGACTTCTTTTCTGGTGGAGGAGGAGCTTGTGTAGGCCTAGCTGGCTGTTGTTGTAGCTACTGATGAAGTCTCTGAAAACCTGGTGGACGCTGGGCATTATTGTTCCTCCAACTGAAGTTGGGATGATTGCGCCACCTAGGGTTGTATGTGTTACTATAATGGTTGTTCTGCTGCCTTGGGGCATTCCCCATATAATCAACCTGCTCAATATCAAAAGACACAGCAGAAACAGATTGGAAAAGTAGAAGAAGATGAAGCAAACATACCTCCCGCAGTACAGTTCACACTGTAGTGTGGGCCACCATAAAACTCGCAGCCAACGTTCGCTGCATGAGCCGGCATCTGGAGTTGGTCCATCTTCTTGGTAAGAAGCTCCACCTGAGCTGCCAAGGCTGCTGTAGAATCCACTTGGTTGACCACTCCCTGTCTTCCTGGTCGGCTCCTAGAGGATTGCTACTGATAATTGTTCATGGCCTTTCCTCTATTAAGTTTTGAGCCCGCCGGGTGTTCATCGCTTAGCGCCCCCACCGCTACAAAGATCCACCATCTCTGGCCGCAAGGTTCAACCCGCTATAGAAGGTCTGAACCTGCATCCACATTGGTAATCTGTAATGTGGGCAGCATCTCAAAAGGTCCTTAAACCTCTCCCATAGATCGTACATGCTTTCATCATCAAACTGCACAAAAGAAGATATGTTATTTCTAAATTTAGCAGTTTTAGCAGGAGGAAAATACTTATATAGAAATTTTTCGGCCAACGCCTTCTAGGTAGTAATCATCTGCTGTGGAAGAGATTGCAACCATCTCTTTGCTCTGTCCCTCAAGGAAAATGGAAACAATCTCAGCCGAGTGGCCTCATCGGTTGTTCCATTTATCTTGAATGTGTCACAAATCTCTAAAAAGTTAGAGATATGTGCATTGGGATCCTCGCTGGGCAATCTTCCAAACTGCATGCTCTGCTGGATCATCTGGATTACATTGGCTTTTATCTCAAAATTGTTGGCTACTACAGCAGGTCTGACTATACTAGTTTTCATCCCATCCAAAGATGGTCGAGCAAACTCGTACATCGTCCTATGATCGTCATCGGCCTGGGGTTGTGGTTCTCCATCACGTTAGCTCTATGAACCTGAATTGTAACTCCGACCTCCTCCTTAACTACTTGCAAATGTCGTCTTAATAATCTGAGAGAGCACTCTGGGTCAGATAGGTCGTGCCCAAGCCAGTGCTGAGCCACCACGGGCCGTTATGGAGGCCGTGGTGGCTACGGAAACCGTGCCAAAAGGCACTCTTGGAGCACAACTAATTGGCAATCCAGCGGTGGCTACGAAAACCGTGCCAAAAGGCACTCTTGGAGCACAACTAATTGGCAATTCAGTGCAATCGGAGTCCAAGCCGTGCTCAACCCTCGGGGTGCTAGTCCTCGTCCAATTTGATGGATTCTGGTCGGTAATCACGCGTATTTCCCTCGATTGTTGATAGTGTCCTTCGAAAATGACTTGAAACGTGAAAGGAAACAAAAGACAGGTGATTCTAGCATAAAACGAGATAATCATGCATAAAAATGTAAACAATTTTGGCATGAAAACATGTGTAGTATGATGCCTATTAGGATCCAATCTCTACAGCTTAAGATCTCCTTCTTCTGTCCTTTGAATCTTCAATCCAATGGATGATGTTGAAGTGGAATTTGTCTCCGTTTTCCTCTTTTTGATCGTTGGAAGGTAGCTCTCAAGGTCTATCTTGAATACCCCAAAGTTCTCTTTCTATCCTTTTTCTCTGTGTCCCGCTCTTTGGCCTAGATTTGGGCCGTGCTGAATCCATGCCGTGTTGATCTAAAAGTGTACATGTGGCCTTCTTCAGCATGACTTGGATTTGGACTGCGCTCCTCAGCACGGACATGCTCCTAGACCGTGTCACTCTCAGAAACTGTGTTGCAAATCACTTCTTTTCGCCATAGACAAGGCATTTCAGCATGCCCTCCTTGATCGTGCTCCTTAGCATGGGCGTGTTAGCAGGGCGTGTTGAACAGTCAAATGCGCCCAATTCGACTGTTTCTTCCTGATTTTGGTCCGATTTCTCTTCTAACTCTGATGATGTACCTAGAAAAACACTTGAGACACAAAGAAAACTAAAACAGGGTGACTCTAATACAAAAACACATAAATTGCTCTTAAAATAACTCAAAATCAAGCATGCAAACATATGTAAGATCAAGGATATCAGAAAGCATGACTTAAAGAAGTGCAAAAGCCCTCAAAACCCTTCTTAGAACCCTAAATGGATCAAGCTTGAGAAATCTCACCTTTCCTCTTTTAAGGCTTTCTAACATATCAAGCTTGACTACAGGTTTCTTCACTCGACTCTTAACTTTTGGTGTGCCCAAAAGACAATGTCTTTCGCTTTAATGGTTAAGAATGATGCCCAATAATCGATGAGTACCCATCTGATTGCCTTACTAAGACTTGATGATCCTTTTCTTGGCAAAATTGTAGAGTTGTTCAACATGCCCTTAGCTGAGGTACTTTCTCATTATATTGGTGAGTATATTATCTTTACTTCTTTGATTTCCTGTCATGATAAGAAGGATAGGGGAATTCCTGTCTGGGTTAGGATAGTAAGCTTTTGTCTTTATGCTCAATTTTTGCTAATTTCTCCTTAAAGAGGATGAGATATCCGAATTGCTACTATTATTAATCAAGTGGAGCGTGGTGCTAATATAGTTCTAGTGATTCTGGCTGAAACCTTTATTGGATTGGATATGTACAAAGCCCATTAAAGGTTTGTTAGCACTCGTATTCTCTGATAGGTATGCAACCAAATCTCTTTTTTTTTTCTTTTCACTTTACACCTTAACTTTTGCGTAAGCCGCCCTTTCGGGTTTTCAACTTAGCAGATTCTATTTTGCCTGAGCCACCCTTTCGGGTTTTCGACTTAACACTTTCTTTTCTTTATTATTTTTTTTTATTTTACCTTTTTTCTCTTATTTCCTTTTTCTATAGATTTGGTTGCACAAAAAGCTTCAAATATTGACTATTCCAAGAGACATTGACAAATATGAGCCAAAGCATGTGCAAGTCCGCTCTATTGTTATGCCTTAAGGTCACAAAAATAGATTGGTTGGGTGAAGGGCATACCAGATACTCTTATTCACTAGACTTGCCCTTGGTGAAAGATTCAACATGTCATGCTTATGATATATGGTGGTTGTGTCCATTTGTTTGGGCTCTAAGCATCTACTATCTATACACCCTTTAGGCTCTACCGCTAGTATGGGAAGAAGCAACTGATTCTAGAATACCCTTCGGACTTCGAAGGCTTTCTATTGAAGCAAGATTTCCGATATAAGATTGAGAGACTGTGGCACCATCGCACCATAGAGTGCAATATCAATGCTAAAGGTGACCTAACCACAGCCGACGATTTCTAGGCTTGAGTTCTGCTCCACACTACTACTGAACTTGGATTTACAAAGGGACAAGAGGACCTGCCAACTAGTTGATAAGTCTAGAAATGCAAGTGCAAAGAGGAGAAAATGAAACATGCTTCTATAATTAGATCTCACAGATTTTGCTTTCTATTTTTCCTTTAGTAGTGCATAAAGTAATAATCATTCATATGCAAATTTGATAAAAACTCTAGACAATTTTATTCATATAGTAAAGGCCCAAAAATGTACATTTTTATTTCTCATGATATAACTCCTATTATTAGCCAATCCTTTCAGATTTTCAAGCTGAAGATTTTGTCTTATTATTGGCTCAATTTTTGCATGGCCATCAATTTGAGGTTTTCTAATCAAGAAGCACTTTTTATTTTTTCTTTTTCTTTTTCTTCTTCTTTTTTCTCTTTTTTATTTTTTTTCAAATGTAGTATTTATTAAGATGATCTAGGTTGATGGGTTTAGAGAATTCATTCCCTTCCAAGTCTAGAATCTTAGCAACATCCTTAGATAGAATCTTCTTCATAAGATACGAGCTGTCAGCACCTATTTTCTAGATCCATATATTGAGAGAATTACGGAAAATCCTATGATGAAAGTTATTGCTTTTCTTGAGTCTCAGGAGATTGAGGACGGATGAATCCAAGTTAGGATTAAGAATAATCGAATCAAAATCATTTTCTAGAATCAATTTGGACTCGATTGTTAGAAAAAAAAAATAACTTTGAGGGTTAAAATGGTAGTTTCTACAAGTTAAGGGACCAAAGTGTCAAAAAACTTTAAAATTTTTGCCCAGAAAGCCAATTGGCTCAGTGTACAATGAATCGGCTCTACAAAGAGCTGATTGGTTTAGTATAGAGACGAATTAGCTCTATGCAGAGCCGGTCGGCTCTACACAGTGCCGATTGGCTATTTTTTGAGATTCGACACCATTTTACATGCTATCTTCTAGAGTATCTTCTTCAGGTTCTTGCTTGCTTGCTTCAACTGCACCATTCGCTTAAGGCTTGTATAGAGAAGATATGTGATGCTCAATCTTGTATTCCTCAAGTAGATGCACCGGTACTCCTATGAACTGTACCCTATTGTTTGTCGTAGCATGATGCGGGACCCATACCTACAAATCAAATTCGTTTCTATAAATCTGGCCATATGCTTTGCCCTCGCAGTTGTAAATGACTCGGCTTCGACCCCCTTAGAGAAATAGTCATTTGCTCGATTATAAACCTATGTTCGTTCAAGGGAGGCTTTATCTCTCCAATAATATTGATTCCTCGAGTTGTGAAAAGCCATGGAGATGTCAAATTGTGAAGTCCAATGGGAAGTTGATGATTAATATTACTTTATAATTAACACTGATGGCATCTTCTTACAAAGGCTATGCAATTCTTCTCTATTGTCAATAAATAATAGCCTTGGTGCATGATTTTTCTAGTCAGCACTATGATATTCATGTGAGGCCTACAAACCCCTCTAGCTGAGCACTCATAATTGAGGATTAATTGCCACCTAGACCCCGAGCCCTCTTCCTACCTCCCTCTGCCATCCTCAATGCTCCAGCTATAAGGCACCACCACTTGGGCCAATCCACCTCAAAGGTAAGGAAGCTGCATACTCGGTATAGGAGAGCATCTACGGTTTCCCCCTGCATCCTCGAAGGATGTGAGCACATGGGCCTCTTCCAAATCCTCATCAGTTAACTTCCCTTGCCTTATCACACTCCTAGAGGGTGTAGTGAAAATGGGATGGGGTACACAATAGGATCAGACCTCCAACCCCTGATCTTATCACCATAATACTAGCGTCGGTACATCAAGCTCGTTGTCGAGAATCGACACTTGTCGAATGCTGCAGCCTTGACCATATCGGGTGACCTTATGACCATCTCCCCCTATGGGTCTGCCATCACCTATAAAATTATGCATGTCAGACATGCAGGTATGCATTAAATTATAATGCAAATTGCCCAAAAAACTAACTCTTTTTTACCTCAGGGCAGGTGACCATGTTTAGCCGCTGGTGGTGCTGGTCGAGCTGACGGGAGCTCTCAAGCTTAGATCAAGAATCGACCTAATGGTCTAGAAATAGGTAGCTGCTTGCACTAGTTGGGGAGCGAATCCTTAATAGACAATGCTCATGTGCCCATATTTGAAATAACATAAAAAAAACTGAAGAGTTAGTCGACAAGAACTATAAAAGATACCAAGAGAAAATAAAATTATAATAAGTAGCCCACCACCAGTAGGTATGCAAAGTTGCCAATCTTCGAACTGCCCGGCAGCCATGGTCCATAAAGCGATATAGCTGGCATAAGGCTGCTGACTGAACCAAACGAACCTATAATGTTAAGATTTGCCAAGCTCGTCAAGAAGCTCATGTGGATAGTCGACTCAGCATTCACAAAGATGGTGGCCCAAACAGATACATCAGGAAGGTCCTTATATACTGGTCCACCTCCTCACAGGTGAAAGGCACCATCATTATCTCATGTCATAAAATATAGCTTCTTCTTATCCTTGATGAAATGTGAGTAGCCAAGCAACTGAGGAACGAGGCTCGGGCTATATGCCAGTCTATCATCCAAGGGCACCGGCACCCTACCAAGCTAGATCCTAGTCATTGTCATTAAGTCCAGGGGCATTAGATCATCTCCCTGAATGGCAATAGAAAGGAATGGGTGGTGTCAAAACACCTCTCTAGTAATTTCATTAAACCTGTTAACATGCCTACAAAGTGATGGAAGCCTATTGCCTCCATGCAATCCTGAATGCAGATGAGGATGCGCACCCACCACTATAAGACACCGGCAATATTATTGACTAGACTATGATAAGATGCCCAAGTGTACATGGATAGTTATAGTATTCCCATTGAGGTTCTAAAAATTTTCCTACATTCTCAACACATTCGAGATCTATAGTGTTTCTCTTATGCAAATTATTCTTTTCTAAAGTTTTCTAACTTTTTTTAATATTCCTATGCTTTTTCCTATAAGTGTACTTTACATTTTTCTAGGTCTTTTCTACAAATATCCTATTAGCATTCACATACATACTCGCAATTAATTAAAACTCTAGGCTATCCTAACTTGTTACTAAGTCTTACCATAAATCGCATGCACATCTCTACTCATATTTTTGTCCAGGAACAAGTACAAGAAGTAAAGTTACATGTTTGGCCTTGTACCTTTGTGCTGACGTGCGTCGACAGTGTTGCCAAAATTGGGGTCTCTATCCAATCCTGTGGGCACTGACGCTCATGCTTTAGTCCTACTACTATTGGCTCCCTTAGAACCATTGGTACGTCTAAACTCACTTTGTGCAAGCTCATATCTAACTTCGCACAAGGACAAGGTTTATCTCATTCAAGTTTAAACTTGACCATATGTAAGGAAAACCTTGACCCCGTGCGAGGTCACTTCTAGCCCAGCACAATGGCCCCTTTAAGCCACTTCAGTCTATTTTTTAGGTTCATTCATGGTCCAATAGTCTTGCCTCACCTTACCCTCACCTAGGGTCCACCCTGAGGCCGCTCCTCTCTTTTTCAAGTACTGACCACTATGCTCTATCTCGGCTGCGCATTTCTGTGCTTCAGTCTATCTTCGTGCCTCCTAAAGCAAAGGGGTAAGACGTAGCTGAACTCTATTAATAATCACTATTTTTAAGATGTAGGGGGCAAACCTGTGCACTCTCGAGAAGATACTGATATCACACTGGTGCACCCTCAAAAGCATTCCTCCTCCAAAGCAGGGGGTAATCTATTATCATGAAAATCTAAAAGCTAGAGTTATATAAAGCCTGATCATGAGAAGGTCTAAATCAGTTGTGAGAGAAAGGAAAAGAGTAGGATCATGGCCCTTAAAACCCTAAAACTCATTATTGTTAGCCTTGATAAAAAACAAAGTAGAAAAGAGAGCAAAAAATTCAAAGTCTCCTCCCCCTACCGGTAAGGTAGCGCGAGGATAGGCTGACTAGGAGCGATCTCACCCTGTGCACGTGTAAAATTCTGGCCTTGTGCGAGTTTAACTTGGATTTGTGCGTGCCTAGAGTAATCTCGAGCGAGTTTAGGTAGCCCTTGCAGGAATCCAACGTTGACCTAGGACCATGGGCCTCTACCCTTGACCTTGTGCATGTTCCAACTTAACCCGCGGGAGCTTAATCTAACTTGGCACGAGGACAAAGTGAGGCTCTGCTCTGAACTTGTGTGCGTTTAGTCTTGGTATAGGTCACCTCAATGTGACATTTCAATCATCTGTTGGAGTAAATATGAGTGGGACTTTTTTCCCTCCAATGGGTCCTTGGAACTTGTCAAACTCCTTATTATAAATGTTTAACATTGTGCATTAGGTGAGGGGTTGGCAAAAATTAATCATTTGGAGAGTTATTGAAGATTAATTTTCCCTCTAATGGGTCTTCTTTGGAGCTTTTATTGAAGAAGAAAAAGAGGGCCACATTCTATTTCTTTTTTTCACACACCATTAACTTGTTCATTCAATCAAGTCATAAAGGTAGCCGCTTGAGGGCTCAAATTTACTCTTATTTCCATCTTTTCCATGTTTTCTCTGCATTTGTTGTCATTTTCTTTTATTTCTTTGATTTTACTATATATTTTTTATGTACTACTTCTATGCACCTATTATCTTCTTCTAATCCCCGACTATCTTCTGTCTATTTTGTTATGCTGTTGTAAAACATTTTCTAGGCTCACTGACCCCGCGTGAGTTCACTCTATACCCATGCGAGGTTAGCTTCTGTCCCTCTAACTTGCATTACTTTGAGTCTTTTTTGTGTTGCATTTTTCCTAAAACAATGTTGTCTTAAAGCCGATGGACTTGCACTGCTGAGTGCGTACGAGAACATCCTCTTTACGAGCAAGTTCACTCTATACTCGTGTGAGGTCTGCTGCTTTCCCTCAAACCTGCATTATTTTGAGTCTTTTTTGTGTTGCGTTTTACCTAAAATGGTGTCGTCTTAAAGCTGTTGGACTTGTACCAGTGAGTGCATGCAAGGACATCCTCTCTGCTCATGAGGTTAGGGAGCCTGAGGCTTAAAGCGAAGTCATTCTCACTTAAAACATTATGTTTGGTAACTCATTGGCCTTGGACACCTAAGCTAGCATGAGGTCACCCTTTGCTCGCGCGGGTCCAGAAGTCACATGAACCCGAATAGGAATCTTTAAGTGAAACGACACCGTATCTACTATTGCTTTGGTTTGACGACTAACCTCGCACGATTTTAATCTCTCTTTAGAATCAAGAAGTTAGCGTCTTAAATGACACAGTGAGCCTCTTGTGTCTTGAGAAGACTAGCCTCGTGCACGCTTACCCTATACCCACGCAAGGTCAAGCCTTATGATGAACAAAAAAGAAAATGTCTTATGTATCTTTCATGATATTTAATACTTATTTGTGTTTATTTTGTCCCTTTTAAATTTCGTCAATATTATTTCCTTTTTGCATCATTTAGTTCATCATATGCCTTTTATTATTCATTACTTGTTTACCTGCTAACTCGGGATGTAAAGAATTCAATTCTTGAAAATCCACTCCCGAGGAGGATTGATCATTTATTATTTATTTGATTAATTTGTATTAAGGCCAATAAGACCATTTGCATATTTAGGCCCCCTTATTAATCCTCGGCTTCGTTAATTCCTTTTTGGTTTCTATTCTCCTCTCCCCTTTTCTATGTATGTTTAAATTATGTTTAAGATATCATTTCACATGTAATTAATGGATAAAAATTGGACTTAGCAATTGTCTTGATGAAAGCTTAATAAAGCAAGCTCCCGCTTCTCATATTTGTTTACCTCAAATGTTAAGGCTAAAATAAATCTGACACCTAGATTAGGGATGATAAGAATTATGAATGATGTGAAGACTATAGGATGCCAAGATAAAATCTAAGGCACTAATGTGCCTTCCATCTAGGACTAGTTGAGGTACCAAAGTATGTCTTCCTTAAGTTAGTCTCTTAATTTCTGATCTCAAATGTTAAGGAAGATAAGAAAAAGTTGATGTGTAAAATGAATATAGGGTGAAAATAGGCTCAAGCATTTTTATTAGGATAAAAGATAAATCGTCTGCTCTAGTGGAGGCTAGGCTTCACCACTTAGACGGATAGGGGTGCTATCGTAAACCTTCCCTATCTGTACCTAACTTTTCGAACCTAGAATCTCTGTTTTCAGGGTTGGGAAAACTTAGGTTCTCCGCTATAGGTACAAAGTTGTCATCCTCACTCCCAAAACCTATTCTGATCTCATCAGGTGGCGACTCCTTGTATTAGTCTTAAGGCCTTTTGAATCCCTTAGGACCCTCAATCGAATCATTTCCAAATGAGCCTAGTACGAAGAGCGATACCTCGACACAATGTCGATGGTCACTCGTAGTCTCCATCTATCATACTAAGTTTTCTTTTAATAAAATTTATTCTTTCCCCACTTAGGGGCTTGGTGAAGATATCGGCAAGTTGATTATTAATGTCAATGAATTCGAGCACTATATTTTCATTTTGCATATGGTCTTTTAAGAAGTGATGTTTAATGTCCATGTGCTTACTCTTAGAATGTTGACTGGGGTTCTTAGATAGATTAATTGCATTAGTGTTATCACACTTAATTGGAATGTGACTATGCACTTTTATAGGCTAATTATGTAGCTACAATCTAAGGCAGTGAACCTATCGATGCAGACTAGCACTAATGGCGAGTATCAAGGTCGTATTCTCGGGAAAGGGTGATCCTAGAACTACTGGAGCATCTTATATTATCTAACCTTAACAAATCGATGAAGTTGCTATTCTATGATTATATGCAAGCTAAGTGATTAACTAAATGTCACACAGTCTGGAAGGATTTCGTGAAACAATCAAAGGAAAAAGCAAACCCAAGGGGACCTAAGCTAGTTGGATTTTAGTGAAGGTATAGATTATATTGATTACCAATTGTGATTACCCGTGGATGAATTCTTAACTGAATTTGGTTTCCCTCTCGAGATAACCAAATTCCCAAACCTAAGAACCTAAAGTTGGAATCTTTTCCTAACGATCGATTATTAAGTTAGCATTAAGCTTTAATCCACCTCTATTAAGCTTTGTTAATTCTTAATCCGCCTAGTCAATCATCCTTATGTCTAAGTGATCATTAACCAGTTCTTTCTATTCAGATTTCCAATTGCTAAATGAACTTCTCAATTATATAAAGCAATCTAAACACCACAACTCATAAAGTCTCATGAATAATGTGATTTCTCAAGAAATAATGAAAGTAATAAGAAACAAGCATTGATAATCAAAGTCTCATAAACATTAAAAGCAATCCAACAACATAGGAACCCCAATGGGTTCAACAATTCTAGCTACTCATGCTAATAAGCAACACAAAGGAACAAATACGGAAAAGCAATTTGAAAGCATGTACACCCTTCTTCTTCAAGTCGGATGAAAGGCCCTAAATTCCCAAATTTGAATGATGAACACTAAATTGCCTCTTGAATGCCTCTAAATCCACTCTTGATCTTCAATTTGATGTTTAAACCAATCTAATCTTTCCTTCAATAGGCGAAATAGTCTCTTAAAGTCAGATATTGAAGTTTGGAAAAGGATGGCTCGTGCATGTATGTGTGAAATCAAGTCAGAAAATCGAACCCTAGCAAAATAATTCGCATTTGCTTATATAAATGTCTCAGTACGGCCATGGTCAAGCCCGTGCTGATCAGCACAGGTGGAGTCCAGGCCGTGCTGGACCTTCGAGTCCCGCAATTTAAGGCTTCTTCCTGGCCGTGCCCTCGCTAGTGCTGAGCCACCACAGACCGTGGTGGCCTCGAAAACCATGCCAAAATGGCACTCTTGAGGGTCAAGTGTTGATGGTTCAGCACAGCCAGAGTCCAGGCCATTCTCAACCTTGGAATGCTAGCCCTTGCTCAATTTTGATGGATTCTGGTCCGTATTTGCGCGTATTTCCCTCGACTACTGATAATGTCCATCAATAATCACCTGATACGTAAAAGGAACCAAAACACAGGTGATTCTGGCATAAAACAAGATATATGCATAAAAATGGAAGCAATTAGGCATATAAACATGTATCAAATGATGCACATCGAATCACCCTACACTTAAACTTTTGCTTGTCCTTAAGCAATTGATAACTCAATACATATACAAGCAACAATCACCCCTCAAAATCCATGCTAAAGTTCATAACTTAACCTTATTCAACATATAAAGAATGAAACTCGAGTAGCTAAACAAATCATACACCTTCAAAGAAGAACTATAGTAATACCATCTCAAAATACAACTTTTATAATAACTCAGCATTAAAGACCAGGAACCATTGCCTCATAGGAATCTCTTAAATCACTCAAGTAAACAAGAAAATTCCCTCAACGCAGCTGCACAAAACCTGTTTACCATAAGCTTGCTCATCAACCTCATCTTCGCTACTGCGAATAAATGAATACCAAAATCGAAAGGTCTTTACAAGGGTTGAAATGTGGCTAAGGTAAAGATAAGAAAATTTGGATAGAAGTGTAAAGTATACTGAAAAATCATGACAATTATTTAGAATGGATGCTTCAAGAGCTGAATGCCAAAACAACAAAAATACTTACTAAGCCTTATTTGAAGTAAATGATGCTCACAAGAATTAAATCCAAAAGAGCTAAGAGCTAAGAAATAAGTCAGAAGTTTTCTTTTTTGTTTTTGTTTTTCTTCTTTTTTTTCTTCTTTCTTTTAGCATATATATATGCCATAGCAGCTTACACAGGGGATGTATGATTAGTGACATAAACAACGAGAACAGTTATCCAATTTGGATTGAAGGGAGCATCAAAGAATGATTAAAAAGACTAAGTGAATTTATAACAAAATTAGGCACTATGATTCCATAAAAGAAGAAGCATAACATATAATTATTCAGTATACAGGATGAAAGAAAAGATAAATGTATAGAATGGTGTATGTGTAGTGTATAGGTGCAAATTATAAAGAAAAGATTAAGGCTTAAAACTGGCTGACTAATGGAAACAAAGGGTAGGCTTTTGGCCAGATGTGGTGAATTCCTAAGTTGCCCAAATCATCTCATTGTATTCAAAAGTTCATGTAACCTCAACAAGTATTATAGAGCAAGTTCTACACATGTTTTCATGCCCAATTATTTACATTTTTATGCATGATTATCTCGTCTTATGCTAGAAACACATGTCTTTTATTTCCTTTCTCGTTTCAGGTCATTTTCGAAGGACACTATCAATAATCGAGGGAAATATGCATCATTACGGATCAAAATCCATCAAATTGGGCGAGGACTAGCACCCCGAGTGTTGAGCATTGCCTGGACTCCGGCCGTGTTGAATTGCCAACTAGGTGCCTTCCAAGAGTGCCTTTTGGCACGATTTCCGTAGCCACCACGGTCTCCAGCACGGCCCGTGGTGGCTCAGTACCGGTTTGGGCACGGCTTGGAAGAGGTCAACATAATGGAACCCTAGGGATCAGCACGGCCTGGACTCCGCCTGTGCTGACCAGCACAGGCTTGACCACGGCCATGCTGAAGAGACTATATAGGCAAAAGTTAGATTTTCTTAGAGGGGGCTCGATTTCTCTGACCTAATTCCAATATACACTCAATTCACTTGTCTTCTAGACCTCAATTGTCGACCTTGGGAGATCAAATTCATCAATTGAGGGAGGATTACACTTGTTTTTCAACATCAATTTGAAGATCAAAACAACATTTGGGAGCATTCAAGAGGCAAATTAGGGTTTGATATTTTAGATTGGAAAATTAGGGTTTCTCATCCAACTTGAAAGAGAAGGGTGTACATGCCTTCAATTTTCTTTTCCTTATTTGTTCCTTATTTTGCTTTAACTATGAACATGAGTAGCTAGATCTTTTGAACCCATTAGGGTTTTTATTGTGATGGATTGTGCTTAGTTGTTAGATTTGTAATTGCCATTCTTGTAATCTTTTTGCTATTCAGTAATAAAGTTTGATTCAGTTAGTTTCAAACGTTGAATTAATTGTCTTGTGGGTTGTTTCTTGACATTGAGAAATGCTTGTTACAATTGGAAATTGAATAGTAAGAACTGGTAGTTAACAGTTAGAGATAAGGTTAATCCACTCGCCAGATTAAGAATTAACAACTCTTAATAGATCTAAATCACGATTAATGCTAATCTGTAATAATCTGATAGGAAGAGATTCCATTAGGTTAGTGCAGAAAAGGTCTACCTAGGATTAAAGGCACAATACTCTCACCTTCCATGTCCATAACTACAAAATCAACAGGAAAAATAAACTTGTCTACCTTAACAAGTACATCCTCAATAATACCTCTAGGAATCTTAACAGTCCTATCAGCTAACTGAATGCTCATCCTAGTGATCTTAAGTTCACTCAAACCTAACTTATCAAACAAACTAATGGGCATCAAATTAATTAACTCCTAAATCAACCAATGCACCACTAATAGGCAAATCACCAATAATGCAGGGAACAGTAAAACTCCCTAGATCTCTCCTTTTGAGTGGCAGCTTGTTCTAAAGAATAGCTGAAAACTCCTCATTCAGAGTCACTAGTCCCAAATCCTCCAGCTTCCTTTTGTTGCTCAAACTTTCCTTTAAGAACTTGGCATACTTCGGCATCTGTGAAATAGCCTTAACAAAAGGTATTTTAATACGTAGTTGTTTAAACAAGTTAAGGAACTTACCAAACTGCTTATCAACCTTCTCCTAGTTAAGTCGAGCAGGGTAGGGGACTGGTGGCTGGTACTCTCTCACAAGGCTCTTCTGCCTGTCTTTCACTTTCTCTGCTTCTATTGCCTCAAGCTTTGGCTCCTTCCTAGCTGGCTTATCCTGCATGGAAACACCATCATCATCAACAAATGGTAAAGAACTAGATAACTGCTTACTTGATCGCATGGTGATAGCCTTGCAATGCTCCCTCTGGTTTGACTTTGTAGTGCTGGGGAGCGCTCCTTGTTGCCTCTCAAACAACATCTTAGAAATTTGCCCAATCTGACTCTCCAAGTTCTGAATGGACGCCTGTTGATTTCTAAGAGCACTATCAGTCTGCTGGAACCTCGTCTCAGTTCATGTGACAAACTTCATAATCAGCTCCTCCAAGTTAGATTTCTTCTCGGTTGGTGGAGGAAGCTGTGATGGTCCAACCTGCTGCTGCTGCTGTGGTGGCTACTGATGCAGTCTTTAAAAGCCTGGTAGACCCTAGGCATTGTTATTTTGACAACTGAAGTTTGGATGATTTCGCCAACCGGGGTTGTATTTATTGTTGTATAGGTTGTTCTGCTATCTAGGTGCATTACCCATATAGTCTACCTATTCAAGGTAAGCAAAAATAATAGAAGATGAAGAATTAGAAGGTGAAGCAAACATACCTCTCAGACATTAACCAGAGTGCGTACACCGCAAAACTCACAAATTTTATCCGGGCTGCATGAACCGCATCCGTCGGGTCTAATTTCTTGGTCAGAAGTTCTACTTGAATTGCCAAGGCTGCTATGGAGTCTAGCTGGTTGACCACTCCACGCTTGACTGGCCGACTCCTAGAGGATTGCCATTGGTAGTTGTTCATGGCCATCTCCTCTATCAGATTTTGCGCCTGCTCCGGTGTCTTACTGTTCAGGGCCTCATCTACTGCAATGTTTACCATCGGCCTAGTAGCAAGGTTCAAACCACTGTAGAAGGTTTGGACCTGCACCATACTAGTAGTCCGTAGTGCGGGCAACATTGAAGCAAGTCTTTATACCTCTTCCAAGCATCGTACATGCTCTTGTCATCGAACTGCACAAAAGAAGATATATCATTTCTCAATCTAGCAGTTTTAGCAGGAGGAAAGTACTTATATAAAAACTTCTCAGCCAACGATCTCCATGTCGTAATAGTGTTGGCTGGGAGTGACTACAACCATCTTTTTGCTCAGTTCCTCAAAGAAAAAGGAAACAGCCTCAACCAAATGGCATCATCAGTTGTTCCATTTAGCTTGAAGGTGTCACGGATCTCCAAGAAGTTGTTCATGTGAGCATTTAGGTCCTTGCTCGGCAGTCCCCCAAATTGTACACTATTTTGGATCATTTGTATCACGTTTGGCTTTATGATGGGAATTGTAGGTTTCATCAATTAACTCCCCAATAGCAAAAATACTATGATAAGTTGAATTAGAAGAAAACTAGAAATTACCAATTTAATCCACAAATTCGGATCGTTCAAAGATTGAAGTAAGAAGATGGATGCTACTTAACCCCTTTACCAACAAGGATAAAGATACTAAAATAGACTTTGAATTTCCTCTTATGCCACAAACAAGAAAGTTTGATAAATAATAAGAAAACAAAGATTTAGATTTTGACACAACAAGCTAGAATAAAGCTTGATAAGTCACAAAGTTCAAGCAAGAAATTAAAGACAAAATTCCTCACAATAAAACTCAAACAAAATTTCATATATCAAATTCAATCATGCTCCAAAAGAAAGAAAAGGACTTGTTTATATAGAGTATAAGTCCATGCACACACTACTAAAATAGACTCACACACATAGGATTACTTTTACTCTTAAATGGCCTTAGTAACTACTATCCACACTAATAGCCATTACTTGGTATTAATTACCCCATTAACTTGTATATGGTGGCTCTTAATAACCACTACCCACATTGATAGCCATTACTTGGTATTAATTACCACATTAACTTGTATGGTGGCTACATGTAACCTTAATTGTTATTAACATAAAAACAAGTTAAATATTATTCCTTGCGCCTCCATGGATGCCTTATTGGGTTGAAGTTCTTGGGCTTTCCAAATGTCCCTAATTAAACCCAATATAGCTTGTTGAAGCTTCTTGGATTTGGACCTTGTGATTCGGCCTTCTTGTACTATTAATGGATCTTGGATCTCTTTAAGCTTTGAACTTGGATTCACATCATTCCCCCTTTCTTCAAAAGGATTTGTCCACAAATCAACTCCATCATCTTCATCACCTACATCAAACAAAGACAAGTCACTAACATTGAAAGTAGCAGTAACATTGCCATACTCACTTGGAAGTTCTAGCTTGTAGGCATTGTTGTTGATGCGTTGAAGCACTCTAAAAGGACCATCTCCTCTTGGCATAAGCTTTGATTTCCTTTGGTTAGGAAATCTTTCCTTCCTCAAGTGCACCCACACCCAATCTCTAGGCTCAAAAATGACTTGCTTCCTCCCTTTGTTGTGTTGCTTTTCATATTGGAGTGTCTTCTTCTCAATGTTTGCACGCACCTTCTCATGCAAAGTCTTGATGAATTCAGCTTTTTATTTCCCCTCTAAATTAGTTTTGTCCAACGGCAATGGTAACAAATCTAATGGAGTCAATGGATTGAATCCATACACAACTTCAAAGGGTGAGCAATTTGTTGAACCATGCACACTCCTATTATAAGCAAATTCCACATGTGGCAAACATTCTTCCCAATTCATCAGATTTCTTTGGATGATAGCCCTCAAAAGTGTTGCAAGTGTCCTATTGACCACCTCTGTTTGTCCATCCGTTTGCGGATGACAAGTTGTAGAATACAAAAGCTTTGTCCCCATCTTTCCCCAAAGAGTCTTCCAAAAGTGACTTAGGAATTTGACATCCCTATCACTCACAATGGTCCTTGGCACTCCATGTAGCCTTATAATCTCCTTGAAGAATAGATCGGCAATATGGGTTGCATCATCCGTCTTGTGACATGGAACGAAATGTGCCATTTTGCTAAACCTGTCCATAACAACAAAAATAGAATCTCTCCCTCCCTTGGACCTAGGTAATCCTAAAACAAAGTCCATAGAAATGTCTACCCAAGGTTCATTTGGTATGGGAAGAGGTATATACAAACCATGAGGCATTGCTTTGGATTTGGCTTATTTGCAAGTAATGCATTTCTCACAAATTCTCTCAACATCCCTTTTCATGTGTGCCCAAAAGAAATGGTCACCCAATATATCCAAAGTTTTCTTAATCCGAAAATGTGCCATTAAACCTCCACTATGTGCCTCTCTCACAAGTAACTCTCTCAAAGAACTTTGTGGCACACACAATTTATTTACTCCTGCATCTCTCTTAAAACTTAGCTTGTAGCTATTAGTTAGTTTAGAAATTTTTCACCATTCATTTTAGGTTAATATAATAGAGAACAAAGGAGTAACTCTGGGCTTTCACTTTCCCGAGGAATACGACCTTGATACTCGCCATTAGTGCTAGACTGCATCGATAGGTACACTGAGGAATGTTTGAAAACTAGAGTGAAATTTGCTATTTGTTAATTTAGCCATTTTTTTATTATTTTTTTTGTACATATTTATTTAGTTAAGTTTATGATTCAGGTAGTGAATGATAAGGAGGTTCAATGTTAAATTCAAACTCTTCGTATGACACATTGGAAAACGGGATCAGGAACCAAGAGAGTGCAAAAAATTGGGATACCTATGCATCTTTAGAAGCTCGAGTGGAATCATTTTGCAGGGCTACCGATCAACTCTCCACTCCTATCCTTTCATCTCAAGTTTTTTTATGAATTTTTTTGTGGTTTACATTTGAGTAATGATTGTCCATTACATAGTGATGTTGCTCATTGTTCTTATAACTATGAACAGGTGAATTATACGGGAAGTTGGCTAGATGACTCGTATGGAAGCACCTACAATCAAGAGTTGAGTATTCATTCACCCTTTGTATGGAGCTTAGATAGCCAAGAACCACCAGAATTTCAGCAGCCTAATCTTGCACCATCAACTCAAGGTGAAGAGTTAGTGTCAAAGGAGCTGATGATGAGGTTTATTGCAAGTCTTGAGGATAGATTCCAACAAACAGAGAGGATACTTGAAGATCAACAAGCCTCGATTAAGAATATAGAGCATCAAGTAGGCTTAATCTTCAAGTTACTAGCTGAAGAGCAATTGGGAACTCCATCAAACGCTACTGAATCCGAGGAACACTTGAGCACCGCTACTTATGCCCAGTGAGAATTTTTCTGGGTTATCTATTATGTTTGACGATGATGCTTCTGTGCAGGACAACTCTTTGAACATGGAGATAGAACTAGAAAAGGAAGAGGCAAACATGATCCCTCTGAAAGACTACCAACAGGAACGTATAGTCGATGATGCTGAGTTGCAGTTAGAGGAATTTTAGGTGGATTTTCCACAAGTCCCTTCGATGATGGAAGATGAGCATGAGTTATCAAATGAAGAAGTCTTGGAGGAGCTCGAGTTTCTTCTAGCAAGTGAACCAAGACAAGGAATAGAGAAAACCATCGAAGTTCCTGAAGAAATTGCCCAATCGTCGATCCTTCCAATTGGTGAAACTTCAGCTTTCAAATTGGAAGAGCGAGTCTTACCCATCATACTGGTAGCTTGCTTGACAGTCGGGAAGAGGAAATTAACGATTGTCCCTCTAAGTGGATTGATAAGCATCATACTACACATGTTTTCATGCCCGACTGTTTACATTTTTATGCATGATTATCCCGTTTTATGCTAGAATCACCTGTCTTTTGTTTCCTTTCTCGTTTCATGTCATTTTCAAAGGACACCATCAATAATCGAGGGAAATACGTGTGATTACGGACCAGAATCCATCAAATTGGGTGAGAACTAGCACCGGTTGAGCACGGCCTGACTCGTGCTGAATTACCAAGAGGCTATCCCCAATTGTGCCATTTCAAGACGACTTCAGAGGCCACCATGTACCTCCAAAGACGGCCTCTGTGGTGGCTCAAGACCGCTGGGCAGGCACGGCTTGGAAGGAGTCAAGATAGATTTCCACAGATTCAAGATCGCTTGACTCCTACTGTCGAATCATCACACCGGACTCCGCCATGTCGACCATCACACTGGACTCACCATGTCAATCAACTATATAGGCAATTTTGAGTTCTTTTGGAGAGGAGACGATTTTTGGACTCAATTCTAAGACACACACTTAATCAATTGTTTTCCTATACCTCAATTGTAGACCTTGAGAGATAAAAAATTCATCAATTGAAGGAGGGATTTCACTTGTTCCAACATCGAATTGAAGATCAAGACAAACTTTGGGAGCATTCAAGAGGCAACTGGGGTTTGAGATTTCGAATTTGCAATTTTAGGGTTTCTCATTCAGCTTGAAAGAGAAGGGTGTACATGCCTTTAATTTGTTTTTCCTTATTTTGTTCCCTAATTGCTTTAACCATGAACATGAGTAGCTAGATCTTTTGAATCCATTAGGATTCACCTTTGTTGATGGATTATGCTTAATTGTTAGTTTTTATAATTGTCATTCTTGCAATCTTCTTGCTATTCAGTAATAAAAGTTTGATTTAGTTAATTTGAGACGTTGGATTAATTGTTTATTAGGTTGTTTCTTGACATTGAGAAATGCTTGTTACAACTGGAAATTGAATAGTAAGGACTGGTAGTTAAACTTAGAGATAAGGTTGATTTACTCCCCGGATTAAGAACTAATAACTCTTAATAGTTTTAAATCATACTTAATGCTAATTTGTAGTAATCCGATAGGAAGAGATTCCATTAGGTTAGTGCAGGTTTAGGAATCCGGTAAGCTCGAGAGAGGAACCGGGATTCAATTCAGGATTTAGGCACGGGTAAGCAAGATCGGCAATCCATACAATCCATTTTTAGAATTCCATCACTTAGGCTCCCTTTTGGGTTTGTTTCTCTCTTTGCAATTGTCTTTTGATTGTCCGTTGTTCTTCATTTACTTATTTGCACTCATGACCATTAAATTGCACGTTAGAACTTTCACACCCTATTTCGTACTAGATAACATAGCAAACAGTAGTAACTCTAGGTTCACCCGATCTCCGTGGATACGGCCTTGATACTCACTAGTGCTAGGCTGCACTCAGAGGTTCACCGCCTTAGGTGTAGGTTGCATAAAGAGCCCATCAAGTTTTTGGCGCTGCCGGGGAACACAAAGAATTATGAACTAGAGTGAATTGTTTTTGTGTCAATTTAGTCATTATTTGTTTATTCATTTATTCTTTATTTTTTTTTATTTATTTTATTTTTATTTTATTTTTATTATTTATTATTTATTATTTATTATTATATTGTTTTTGTTGATTGGTGGTTGTGTGGACTTTCGGGCCTGTGTAGTTTATGACCGGAGCTCAAACTCGAATCTTATAAAGCCTCTATCCGATCCAACGATCCCCGGACTCTTAAGGAAGAGGTTGCAATTAGAAGAGGAGGAGATTGAGGTTGAGGTACCTGTGGATAGACTAGACACGATGGAAAACCATGACCCCCGTGCCAACGATGATCGGGGAGGACGATGTACGAGTTTGCTCGACCATCTTTAGATGGGACGAAATGAGTATAGTCGACCACCGTGAGTACCAATAATTTTGAGATAAAGGCCAATGTTATCCGGATGATCCAGCAAAGCGTGCAATTTGGAGGATTGCCCAGCGAGGATCCCAATGCACATATCTCCAACTTTTTGGAGATTTGTGACACATTCAAGATAAATGGAACAACCGATGATGCCATTAGGCTGAGATTATTTCCATTTTCCTTGAGGGACAGAGCAAAGAGATGGCTGCAATCTCTTCCACAACAGACGATCATTACTTGGAAGGCGTTGGCTGAAAAAATTTTATATAAGTATTTTCCTCCCGCTAAAACTGCTAAACTTAGAAATGACATATCTTCTTTTGTGTAGTTTGATGATGAAAGCATGTACGATGCATGGGAGAGGTTTAAGGATCTTTTGAGATGCTGCCCACATCACGTATTGCCAGTGTGGATGCGTGTCTGGACCTTCTACAGTCGGGTTGAACCTTGCAACGAGGCGATGGTGGATGTCAGCAGTGGGCGCTAAACAAGAGACGGTGCTCGAACTTGATAGAGGAAATGGCCATGAACAACTATCGTTGGCAATCCTCTAGGAGCCGACCAGAAGACAGGAGTGGTCAACCAAGTGGACTCTACAGCCTTGGCGTACCAAGTGGAGCTTCTAGCCAAGAAGATCGACCAACTCCGATGCTCTGCTCATGCAAATAACGTTGGTCATGAAGTTTTATAGTGGCCCGCATTACAAAGGCGAATCGCATCGCAGGAGGTATGTTTGCTTCATCTTCTACTAGTTTTCCATCTAATTCGCTATGTCTTCTAATGTTGAACAGTTGATTATATGGGAATACCCCAAGGCAGCAGAATAACCCTTACAAAGAATACAAACAACGGCCGGATGGCGCAATCATCCCAATTTCAGTTTGGAGGAACAATAATACCTAGGGTCTGCCAGGCTTTTCAAAGACTTCATCAATGTACCACGATAACAACCTTGGGCTGCACAAGCTCCTCCTCTACAAGAAAAGAAGTCAAATTTAGAGGAGCTTATGATGAAGTTTGTGACGCTCACAAACGAGATTCCAGTGATTGATAGTGCACTTAGGAATCAGCAGGCCTCGATTCAGAACTTGGTGACTCAAATTGGCCAAATTTCTAAGATGCTTTCAGAGAGACCTCCAGGATCGCTCCCTAGCACTACAGAGTCAAACCCGAGGGAGCATTGCAAGGCTATCACCTTGCGTTCAGGTAAGAAATTGACTGGTTCTTCGCCTTTAGCTGATAAGGATAATACAATCGTGCAGGTCGAGCTAGCTAAGGAAGGACTAGACCTTGAGGTGGTAGAGAATGAGAGAATGAAAGAATACAGGCAAAAGAGCCCTGTGCGGGAGCATCAGCCCTCGGTTCCATATCCTGCAAGGTTGAGGCAGGATAAGGTGGACAAGCAATACAGTAAGTTTCTTGACTTATTTAAGCAGCTGAAAATTAACTTACCTTTTGTTGAGGTAATTTCACAGATGCCGAAGTACACCAAGTTTTTAAAGGAGATTTTGAGCAACAAGAGGAAGTTGGAGGATCTTGGTCAGGTGGTGCTTAATGAGGAGTGTTCAACTATTCTCCAGAACAAACTGCCACTCAAGCGACGAGATCTAGGGAGTTTTACTATCCCTTGTATGATTGGTGATTTATCAATTAGTGGTGCATTGGCTGATTTAGGAGCTAGCATTAACTTAATGCCCACTAGTTCATTTGCCAAATTAGGGTTGCATGAACCTAAGCCTACTAGGATGAGTGTTCAGTTAGCAGATAGGACTGTTAAAATTCCTAGAGGTATTGTTGAAGATGTACTTATAAAGGTAGATAAATTTATCTTTCCTGTGGATTTTGTGGTAATGGATATGGAGGGTGAGTGCACTGTGCCTCTTATCTTGGGTAGGCCTTTCCTAGCTACATCGAGGGCTGTTATCGATGTAAGCGATGGAAAGCTTAAGCTTAGAGTTGATGATGAGACCATTACCTTTGACCTAGCCACTTCCATGAGACAGTCACTGGACTATGATAATACTGTATATTCTATTGATGTGATTGATGATGTGGTTGAGTCCCATTTGCAAGAAATTTTATGTTCTGACCCTTTGCAAGTAGTAATAGCTGAGGATGAGGAGTTGTCCAACGAGCAAGTGTTGGAGCAACTCGCTGTTTTATTGGCTTCTGAGCCGAGCTTGTCAACTGATCCCTATCTTTTTCTTGACAAGTCTGGGGTGCAGAAAGTAAAGACTTCATTCGAGGACCCACCAGTCTTAGAACTGAAGGAGTTACCGAGCCACTTGGTTTATGCCTTCCTCGATGAAGAGAAGCGCTTACCAGTATTCATAGCAGCCGATCTAACTCCTGAAGAACAAGCCATGCTGTTGGAAGTTCTAAGGAAGTACAAGAAGGCCTTTGCTTTCAATATAGCCGATATCTCGGGCATAAATCCAAGTTTCTGCTCTCATAAGATTTCATTGGAGGACAGTTTCAGGCCGGTTGTTCAGCCTCAAAGACGACTCAATCCGAACATGAAAGAAGTGGTAAAGAAGGAGGTAATTAAACTTCTTGATGCAGGTTTAATATATCCCATTTCTGACAGTTCGTGGGTTAGTCCTATGCAGGTTGTACCCAAGAAGAGAGGCATCACAGTGGTAAGGAATGAGAAGGATGAGCTGATCCCGAATCAGACGATAATAGGCTTCTGAGTTTGCATTGATTACCGTAGGCTTAATGATGCAACTTGAAAGGACCATTTCCCTATTCCTTTTATTGATCAGAAGATTGAACGTTTAGCAGGTCACATGTTTTATTGTTTGCTTGATGGCTTTTCAGGTTACTTTCAGATTCCTATTGCACTTGAGGACCAAGAGAAGACTACCTTCACCTGCCCTTATGGGACGTTTGCTTATAGACGGATGCCATTTGGACTGTGCAATGCACCGGCTACATTTCAGCGGTGCATGATGGCTATTTTTGAGGACATGATTGAGGAGTCTATGGAGGTATTTATGGATGACTTCTCTGTTTTTAGTAATTCTTTCTCTCTTTGTTTGGCAAACCTTGAGCGCATGTTAGCTAGGTGTATTGAGGCTAACTTAGTACTAAACTGGGAAAAATGCCATTTCATGGTGAGAGAGGGGATTGTTTTGGGGCATAAGATCTCTCAGGCTGGGATGGAGGTGGATAGAGCTAAGGTAGAAGTAATATCTAAGCTACCTCCTCCTAGGTTCATTAAGAATTTAGGAGTTTTCCGGGCCATCCAGGTTTTATAGGAGATTTATTAGAGATTTTTCTAAGATTGCTAGGCCTCTCACTCAATTGTTAGTTAAAGATATACCTTTTATTTTTGATGATGCATGCTTGGCAGCTTATGAGTTACTTAAGAAACTTCTAACTACAGCCCCAATCGTAGTTTCTCCTGATTGGGGGCTGCCTTTTGAACTGATGTACGATGCTAGTGATTATGCATTGGAGCTGTGCTTGGATAGAGGATTGGAAAAAAGTTCCAACCCATTTACTACGCTAGCAAGACTTTGACAGGAGCCCAGGAACACTACACCGCCACAAAGAAGGAGTTATTGGCTGTTGTTTACGCCTTCGACAAGTTTAGATTATACCTCGTCCTCTCCAAAACCATTGTCTTCACGGACCACTCGGCGTTGAGGTACTTATTCCTGAAAAATGATGCGAAACCGAGATTGATTCGGTGGATTCTTTTGTTACAGGAATTTGATGTCGAGATCAAGGATAAGAAGGGCGCGAAGAATCTGGCAGTGGACCATTTGTCGAGATTGGAAAATCCTCACTTGGATGCACTTGATGAGACGGCCATAGACGATCGATTTCCAGAAGAACATTTATATATCACTCAGGTATACACTGATACTCCTTGGTTTTTAGATTATGCTAACTATTTGGTTGCTAGGATTCTACCAAAGGGTATGACTTATCAGTAAAAGAAGAAATTCTTCGCTAATTTGAAATACTATATTTGGGAAGATCCCTTTTTGTTTAAAGTATGTGCAAATCAGGTGATTCGCCGTTGTGTATATGGCGAAGAGACTCTCCAAATATTGAAGCATTGCCATGAGGGACCCACTAGAGGTCATCACACAGCAAACCATACAGCGAGGAAGGTGCTAGAGGCAGGATTCTATTGGCCTACGCTCTTCCAAGATGCACGGAAATTTATTCAGGTTTGTGACCCTTGCTAGCACGCAGGTAATATCTCTTCTCGTGATGAGATTCCCCAAACTAGTGTGCAAGTCGTTGAGATTTTTGATGTTTGGGGCATCGACTTCATGGGACCCTTTCCCTCTTCATATGGTAATAAGTACATTCTAGTTGCTGTTGAATATTTCTCTAAGTGGCCTGAAGCTCAGGCTGTAGCCACTGATGATGCCAGGGTTGTCTATAGATTCCTTAAGCGATTGTTTGCTAGGTTTGGCATACCCAAGGCGCTTATTAGTGATAGAGGAACACATTTATGCAACGCCCAATTAGAGAAAGTACTTAAGCGGTACGGAGTTACTCATCGATTCTCTACTCCCTATCACCCCCAGACTAGTGGGCAGGTTGAGGTAACTAATAGGGGTATTAAACGTATTTTAGAGAGAACCGTTAGTACCAGTAGGAAAGACTGGACCCTTAAGTTAGATGATGGATTATGGGTGTTTAGGACTGCTTTTAGGACATCTATAGGTTTTACGCCCTATCGCCTTGTTTATGGAAAGTCATGTCATTTGCCTGTTGAGTTAGAGCATAGGGCACTTTGGGCCCTTAGAACTTGTAACTTTGATATTGATTTTGCAGGTAAGGAGCGACAATGGCAGCTGAGTGAGCTAGATGAGTGGCGCCAGCAGGCGTACGAAAACTCCTCAACTTACAAAGCAAGGACTAAGAAATGGCATGATCAAAGGATTCGTGAGCCTAAGGAGTTTCAAGTTGGGGATCGAATGTTGCTTTACAACTCTCGCCTTCGTCTGTTTCCCGGAAAGCTGCAGACTCGTTGGTCTGGACCATTTTAGATCAGACAAGTCTTTCCATATGGAGTGGTAGAGTTGCATCATCCAGAGAAGGGAGATTTCAAAGTGAACGGCCATCGGCTAAAGCGATACTATTGTAACTCGTTGATTAGTGAGCAACGAGTTGACCTGGCTTTGTATGCACAGGAAGGGTGATCCGAATGAGTCAAGCTTAAGACTCTGCTAAATAAATAAATAAATAAATAAGCACTTCTATACATTCGACTTGGATTATACTTTCATGTTTTTAATTAGTTGTGATTGTTTCATTATTTTCCTTTGACTTTATTATAGTTGCTTAACAGTAATTAGGGTTTTTAATTTTTCGGACTTATGTAATCGGAGAGGACAGACTCTTCCGTTTGACCATATCTACTTGTTCTATGATCTAATTACGTGCGTATATGTGTTAAATACAGGTATGGAGCAAGGCGACTCGAGATGGCAAAGGAAAGCCCAGAAACACCTCGTTTCATCACGGTTTCCGTGGCCATCACGGGCTACAACACCAGGCCGTGCTGAGGAGCACGTCTAGAGTCAAGCCCGTGTTGAAGGATAGAGAATAAATGGTCACGGCTTCCGAAGGCATCACGGGATACAACCCCATGCCGTGCTAGTCAGCACGGCCGTGCCACTGCCCGTGCCAAGGTGTATCACAAGAAGGCTAAAGGCTCAGCACGGGCTGAGTCCTAGCCGTGCTGGTCCGCACAACCTTACCCTCACCCGTGCCGACCACGTGCCTATAAGAAGGGGAGGCCTCTAAAAATTTTGCTTCCCTTTTGTTTTCCTTAGCTCAAAGGTGTTGTTCTTATACCCTTATCTCACCCTTCTCACTTTCCTCAACGAACTCAGGTAAGTCTCTTCATTTGTTGCTTTATTTTTTTTAATTTAATTATGATTTGACTTCTATTTTATACATATACTTTTGTTAGGACATGCTAGGATATCTTGGTGGCTTTATATTGTAACCATATGACCTTGGTTAGGTTAATTTACATTAGTTGTTGTGTTTGTAGTGTAGTCGGTTATGAAAATGATAAGTGTAGGGTTTTGGTGGAAATAAAATGTGCCTACAGCATGCAAAGCATGAACAATGTTTAGACTTAAATTGCAATTGCTGGTTCACGATAAATTAGATTGGTATGTATCGGCTTATTAGTTTATACAAGTTTTTGGTTAGTCGAATTATAATCATTATGTTGTTGATTCGGTAGATTATTTCTTTCATTAACTTGAATTCTTACAAAAAAAAATAATAATAATTCGTTGCATTAGGTGATATGACGGACCGCGATAAATCTCGTAGAAAGCAACTGAAACGCGTCGGTACCAGCAAGCGATCGCGTGGTGAAGGAACGTTTTCCTCCACAAAGACTGTGAACCAGCACCATGACTTCCACCTCCACCACAACAGCAAATAGTCCGACCTCGGAAAGCACCTGCTGTGAACCTATCCACACCTGGCCGTCATCCATTGTGGACATTCCCTAATGCAGACAATGAAAGTAGATTCCAAGTCATGAGATGGAAGAAAGTGATGGCGGGCCGTTGCATAGACTTCACATCCCTAGAGAGAGTGGGATTAGCTCAAGATGTGCACACACTGTTCGAGACTCTGCCGTATGCGAGATTTTTTGACATCATTGAGCCAACCTACCGTGAGCTTACGATCGAGTTCCTCAGCACCTTCTTCCTGCAGCAAGAGATCACAAATTGGCATCAGCCTGATGCAATTTATTTCAGGCTTAGGGGAAGGGAGTTCTCGATGTCAGTCCCACAATTTGGCATGCATTTAGGATTATGGACTGAACAAGAAATCTCAGGGGAGGAGTATCAGGGATGTCTCTACATCCACCCAATTTCATATGACACCATGTGGGACTCATTGGTAATGAGGCCGGAAACATACTACCCAAGCAGGTCTAAGGCATCTAGCCTACCGGACCATCTCCGCTACATTCATACCCTTCTAGCTTACACCATTACAAGCCGAGGGGACAGCCAGAATACGCATCGATGTCTTTATTCTCTGGGCTATGCAACATCAGAAGAAGGTAGACTTGGGATATTTATTGGCTCGCTAAGTCCGTTCATTTATAGTAGACGCCCAGAAGAAGATGCATTATTGTTTCGGTCCGTATGTGACTAGGTTAGCTAAGAGACTGGATGTATTGGACGACTGTCTGTCGGAGCTTCCAAATATTGGTGACATGACACCACTAGGGATCAGATAGATGATCAACATGCAGATGATCACGGCCACTAGACATCCACATGGTATTGAATATAGGCTCGTGAGCACAATAGTCAGGGAGGCTAGAGAGGCAGCGGCTAGAGGAGCCCAACATCCGTCGGTCGAGATTCCGAATGTTAGGATTCCTAACCCAGCTAGAGTGTTTATGCCCTCATCTGGAGCCTCATCCTCTCATTCGGCAGGGACATCGAGCGTTTAGATCAGTGCTATGGCCGACCGTTTAGATCGAGTCTGCGATCTACAGCAGCAGCAGTATACTGATTTTGTGCGGTTTCAAGAAGAAACAAAGGCACAGTTTGGCAGTTTGAACAGTGTGCTTCAACAGCTCATGAGTGGTTTAGAAAGGCAGGCCACCCAGACAGACTTCATAGTAGTGCAGATTCAAAAGATGGCAGAGACTGGAGCACAAAATCAGCGGCTCATTGATGATATGGAGTTCGATTTGGCAACATGCTTCACGGACCCTGATCCACCATCGCCCCCTTCCTCAGCAAATTTCCCTGCCCCCCAACTTCCAGCAGATCCAACCAGTGAGGATACACCATCAGCAGACTCCTAGCGAAACAAAATTTTGTGATATTTTCCTTTTTCCTTTTTCTTTATTTTTTTTATTATTATCTCCTTTTACTTTCTTGCTTGTAGCATGCTTAATTTTATGTTATTTCCTTGCATTTGTCTGTTTATGTTAAGTAGAACACTATGCCTTTTAATTTTTTTAAAAAAAAAAAAGTATGACCTTTCAGAACCATAATATGTGAATCATATGCTTGCTCAGTCTTAATCTCTCTAACACTGTGGACAGTGTTATACTAAAATGTGGGGTAGGTATCTACTGATGTTATACCTATCTTGATTTTTGTTTTAATTAAGTAGTTGATGACTTTTTCTCCTTTGAATGGATTCCCTTATAGCTTTTATCGAACCTTGTTGGGAAGAAGGCAATGAACGAATCTCTTAATTACAATCCAGCCAGGTAAAACTAGTATTTTTCCTTAAATTCTTCCATTTTACTTTATCTTAGATATAGAACACTGTTAATATTGTTGCTTATTATTATGATTGACTGTTTAAACTTTGGTTTGAGAATTCATGCAATTTTAACCCACTCAAATGGTGAGATTTTGAGCTAATTGGTGCATCACTATTATGCTCCCTTTTCTTTCATTAGTGAGCATTGTACAGAATCTCTGTTTCTAGAACTTGCTTTACATGAATCGTCAATAATCGTGAGATGATTTGGGCACTTAGGATTTACACAATTTGGCCAAAAAGCCTAACCCTGTTTTTCCCTTAGTGAACCAATTTTGAGCCTTAGCCTTTCCTTTCGTGATAATAATAACAGTGACACTCATTTTATCACTTCTATTCATTTGACCATTCTTTCAACCATTGTTGCTGGAAATTATGTAAGTTTATGCTGCATTTTATTTTGGATCAATCTGCAATCATATATTTCACTAAGTTGCTAGATTTTTCATAGATGCTCCCTTCAATTAAAAAAAAAAAAAATTGATATTCAGTCTTATTGTATGTGTCAATAACCAACAACCCCTACATAAGCTGTTGTAATATATATACATAGTATATATATATTCAATAAAAAAAAATAAAAAGAGTATTAATTTAGTTCATTTTGAGCATCATCTTATTTTTAGAGCAATTTAGTGTTCATTTTGGTACAACACTTGATCCTTCATTACTTTCTTGCATTACTTGCTTAACTTCCAGCAACTTGTAGCCTACTTTCCATATTTATACGTACCCTACCTTAACCCCATTACAACCTGGCTCAAGACCCTTTGATCATGATTATTGATTATTTCGTAGTAGTGGAGATTGGATCTATAAGCAAGCCTATGGTAAGCACTTTTTCTGTATTTTTGCGTTGAGAGCTTGGCGATCTTCTTTCACCTATATACACTTGTGTGTTTTGAGTGACATCTTGTGAGGCATGGTTCTCAATTTCTCAATTTAGATGGTTTATCATTTTAACTTTAGCAACTTTATTAAGTTTGTTCTCTCTCTTAAGGATTTAGTGATTTGGGGATTTTGGGAAAAATCATTATGGAGTTTTGAAATTTATTTTGAGTTAACCTCCTGCAATGCATTTGATTGAGTTATTTGGTATCTGTTTGAGGAGTGAGTTGTTGATTGCTTGAGGACAAGCAAAAGTTTAAGTGTGGGGTAATTTGATAAGCATCATACTACACATGTTTTCATGCCCGACTGTTTACATTTTTATGCATGATTATCCCGTTTTATGCTAGAATCACCTGTCTTTTGTTTCCTTTCTCGTTTCAGGTCATTTTCGAAGGACACCATCAATAATCGAGGGAAATACAAGTGATTACGGACCAAAATCCATCAAATTGGGTGAGAACTAGCACCTCGAGGGTTGAGCACGGCCTGGACTCCGGCCGTGCTGAATTACCAAGAGGCTATCCCCAATAGTGCCATTTCAGCATGACTTCCGTAGCCACCACGGCCTCCAAAGACGGCCTGTGGTGGCTCAAAGACCGGCTTGGGCACGGCTTGGAAGGAGTCAATCATCACTGACTGGACTCAAACAATCAACTATATAGGCAATTTTGAGTTCTTTTGGAAAGGAGACGATTTTTGGACTTAATTCCAAGACACACACTTATTCAATTGTTTTCCTATACCTCAATTGTAAACCTTGAGAGATCAAAAATTCATCAATTGAAGGAGGGATTTCACTTGTTCCAACATCAAATTGAAGATCAAGACAAACTTTGGGAGCATTCAAGAGGCAACTAGGGTTTGAGATTTTGAATTTGCAATTTTAGGGTTTCTCATTCAGCTTGAAAGAGAAGGGTGTACATGCCTTTAATTTGTTTTTCCTTATTTTGTTCCCTAATTGCTTTAACCATGAACATGAGTAGCTAGATCTTTTGAATCCATTAGGGTTCACCTTTGTTGATGGATTATGCTTAATTGTTAGTTTTTATAATTGTCATTCTTGCAATCTTCTTGCTATTCAGTAATAAAAGTTTGATTCAGTTAATTTGAGACGTTGGATTAATTGTTTATTAGGTTGTTTCTTGACATTGAGAAATGCTTGTTACAACTGGACATTGAATAGTAAGGACTGGTAGTTAAACTTAGAGATAAGGTTGATTTACTCGCCGGATTAAGAACTAATAACTCTTAATAGTTTTAAATCATACTTAATGCTAATCTGTAGTAATCCGATAGGAAGAGAATCTATTAGGTTAGTGCAGGTTTAGGAATCCGATAAGCTCGAGAGAGGAACCGGGATTCAATTCAGGATTTAGGCACGGGTAAGCAAGATCAGCAATCCATACAATCCATTTTTAGAATTCCATCACTTAGGCTCCCTTTTGGGTTTGTTTCTCTCTTTGCAATTGTCTTTTGATTGTTCGTTGTTCTTCATTTACTTATTTGCACTCATAACCATTAGCTGGTACGTTAGAACTTTCACACCCTATTTCAGACTAGATAACATAGCAAACAGTAGTAACTCTAGGTTCACCCGATCTCCAAGGATACGACCTTGATACTCACTAGTGCTAGGCTGCATCGGTAGGTTCACTGCCTTAGGTGTAGGTTGTATAAAGAGCCCATCAAAGTGGATACTTGAAGACATTTCCTTGGAAGAAGGATGGATGGTTATCGATCACGCCCGTTTGCTTTTCACCATGAGTCCAGCTAAGAAGGTCATCACATAAAAAAGAAGCGCTTTTGGGAGGCACCCCAATTTTTATCTTTAATCTCTAATATTTTAACTTTTTATTTTGAAACATTTTATTAGTTTTAGTTTTTATATTTTATTTAATTTTTATTTAATTTTTATTTCAGTTTTGATTTTAATTCTTTATTTTATTATTTGCAGCCACTCATCTACCGTAGACTAGCCAACATCCTGATATCCCTGATGATGCACCTCTTTTCACTCTAGAGCCATAGTCAGGGCAGTATTAGTTCTTTTTCCTTTTTCATTTCTTATATATTTTGTATACTGGGGACAGTGTGTCCTTCAAGTGTGGGGTGGGTAATATTTATCACATCTTAGTTATTTATTTATTCTTTTTGCAATCTTTTGTAAAATTTTGAAAATTTTTCACTTTGTTTCGATGCTCTTACTGTTGACTTGCTTTTGAAATCCTGTTTATGTCCATGTGATCGGGTAAAATCGATAGTGTTGAGTTTTGTGGAAGAATGTAAGATAATTAGTTTGAGTTTTGCACTAAGTTGCTTTAGTTTATTTAATTTTGTTTTGATGATTTTTGTTTGGAACCTACTCAAAAGCACACTTGTGAGAAATTGAGCCTAAATTGTAAGCATACACTTTATATGCTTGTATTTATTTCTTGTTGAGAGTGCCAATTACTGTCTTTACTTTTAGAACTTGCTCGGTAATGCTTATGAGGGCCACAAGGAGAGTTTAACACTTTGGTATGATAGAGGCACTTAGGTTTTTCATTCTAGCCAAATAGCCTTCATTCGTTTATTGATTCTGTAGATAACCCTCTCTTTCACCATTCTTTTTATCATATTTCATTGCCACTTAGTTTTATTCTGCTTTGGGTTATGATTCTGCATATCAGTTATTTTTATTGGGAATTTTTGTCTTGGGAATAGTGTGGAATCTTATAGCAGCTTTCTTCAATCCAAAAGAAATTCACTCTATTACGTGAATGTTCTTCCCTTATGAAAAAAAAAGAAAAAAAATAAATAGAAGAATAAGAAGGAAAGGTGATGAAAAGAAAGAAAGTAAGTGAGCTAAACATTTTGACTTGATTCCTATTTCCCACCTTGGACTACTGTTCATTGTTTATCCCTTATAATTTTTGTGGCTTGTGTGCATGTCATTTATCTCATTGTAGAACACCATAGGTTCAACTCTTACCAAATTTACCTACCCTTACCTAATCCCCATTACAACCCTTATAAAGAACTCTTGACATGGCTGTTGACTCTCCATAAGTGGTAGGAGCAGGATTTAAGAGCAAGCATAAGGAAAATAAACCACTAAGGAACAACACTTAAACTGACAAACAAGCTAGAGAGCTCCTGCACATATCCTTAACAAGCATAAGTCAAGGAAAAAGAAACAAAGCAATCAATTCAATCATCACAACCAAGATGCTATAAATTCACAAAATACTATCTCAACAAAATTATTCAGAACCAACTCCTCACAAGATTCACTCTAAGTCACTCAAAGTGTTTAAAGGATAGTGTTAAATCGCTCAATGCATCAAATACTGCCTTACTTACTCTTGATTGCTTGAGGACAAGCAATGAGCTAAGTGTGGGGTTATTTGATGTGCGTAAAATACACACATCTAAATGGGGTTTCTAAGATTGATTTTATGGACATTTGGATGTGAATTGGTCCCAACACTCACCCTATGTGTCTGTTTGTGTGCATTAGGTCTAAAAGAATTCAAAGAATGATAAATGGAAGAATTGGAGTATAATTAGACGTCAAAGCTGCCAAAACAAGCTAAGTATGCGCATGAGAAAGTTGAACATGGCCATGTTGGTTTAAACACTGGCCGTGTACCCAACACGGGCACCAACACGGCCATGTTGGGTGCATCAAACATCAAAGAAAAACAAGTTGTATTCTTCTTGCTTTCAGTATTAATAAGATAATGCATTATTCATGAGACGTTGTGAATTATGTATTTATATTGCTTTGTGTGATTGATATGTCCATTTGGCAATTGGAATTTTGAATAGCAAGAACTGTATAATAATCGCTTAGAGATAAGGATAATTAACTAGCCGGATTAAGAATTAACAAAGCTTAATAGAGGCGGATTAAAGCTTAATACTAATTTAAGAATCAATCATTAGGAAGAGATTCCAACTTTAGGTTATTAGATTTAGGAATTCGGTTATCTCGAGAGAGAAACCGAATTCTGTTAAGAATTCATCCACGGGTAGCATAATTAGACTCACCAATCCTTTATCATTTATTTGATTGCCAACTAGTTTAGGTTCCATTTGGGTTTGCTTTCTTGTCTTGGTTATTTTATTTATCAATTACTCCTGCATCTCCCTTAGAATTTTGCTTGTAGCTATTAGTTAGTTTAGAAATTATTCATCATTTATTTTAGGTTAATATAACAAAGAACAAAAGAGTAACTCTGGGCTTTCACTTTCCCAAGGAATACGACCTTGATACTCGCCATTAGTGCTAGACTGCATCGATAGGTACACTGCCTTAGATTGTAGCTGCATAGAAAGCAACCATCATTAACACAAACACAAATTCACTCTAGCTGACACAAAAGTTCCCCGGCAACGGCGCCAAAAACTTGATAGGCAAATTATATAGTTACAATCTAAGGAAGTGAACCTATCGATGCAAACTAGCACTAATGGCGAGTATCATGGTCGTATTCTCAGGAAAGGGTGATCCTAGAACTACTGCAGCGTCTTATGCTATCTAACCTTAACAAATCGATGAAGTTGCTATTCTATGATTATATATAAGCTAAGTGATTAACTAAATGTCAAACAGTCTGGAAGGATTTCATGAAACAATTAAAGGAAAAAGCAAACCCAAGAGGACCTAAGCTAGTTGGATTTTAGTGAAGGTAGAGATTATATTGATTACTAATTGCGATTACCCGTGGATGAATTCTTAACTGAATTCGGTTTCCCTCTCGAGATAACCGAATTCCCAAACCTAAGAACCTAAAATTGGAATCTCTTCCTAACGATCGATTATTAAGTTAGCATTAAGCTTTAATCCGCCTCTATTAAGCTCTGTTAATTCTTAATCCGGCTAGTCAATAATCCTTATCTCTAAGTGATCATTGACCAGTTCTTGCTATTTAAATTTCCAATTGCTAAATGAACTTCTTAATTACATAAAGCAATCTAAACACCACAACTCACAACGTCTCATGAATAATGTGATTTCTCATTAATAATGAAAGCAACAAGAAACAAGCATTGATAATCAAAGTCTCATAAACATTAAAAGCAATCCAACAACATAGGAACCCCAATGGGTTCAACCAATCTAGCTACACATGTTCATATCTAAAACAAATAGGAATTCAATTACAATGAGAGAATAAAGAAATTGAAACATATACACCCTTTTCCTAGAATTGGATTAACAGCTCCAAGTCTTGATGTACACTACAGTTGATCTCCAGAATAGCCTCTTGATTTGCTCCAAAACTCCTCTTCAATCTTCAATCTAAAATCCAGAATCACTAATCTGAGGTTCCAAGGTGGGACCAGTCTCCTGGAAGCCGCCCTGAAATGCTTGAAACATGTCTAGCAAAATTATAAAGGAAGATGAAGAGTCAAAATCGCCGATCTGGAACCCCTTTCGCTCTTTTTGGCTCGTTCCTTTTATACATTGTGCAAATACGGCTGTGTTCCAACCCGTTTCCCTCAACACGGGCTGTGTCCAGTCCGTGTTGGACTCCAATTGACAGAATGAACTAAATCGAGCAGGGCCGTGTTCTGACCTGTGTTAGCCAACACGGACCATGCTTTGGGGCGTGATACCCTCGAAAAATGTGCTGCTTCAAAGTTCTTAAGCTACATGACTTGGAATTTTTGCACGGGCTCCAATACGGTCCTTGTTGACTTCCCAAGGTCAAAAGCTTGTGATTCCCTCCGTTTTTGCCCGAAATTGAACTAAAATGCTAAAGCACTGATGATGGACCTACAAAATCTCTTGGAACACGAAAGAACACAAAACATGGGTGATCATGCTATAAAAACACAATAAATGCTAAGAATATCCGCAATAATATGCCAACAAATATGTGTAAAACTATGCATATCACGACTTCGCTCGGTTGTCCGATATCTTCAAAGTTTAAAGGGTAATTGAAATGACTAGTCCTTACGATTCCATACCATATTCGAAAGTATTTTCTTAGGATTCTTACTGGCTGCTTCTACTATTCCATTCACTTGAGGTTTGTACGAAGAAGACATATGATGCTTTATCTTGTATTCCACTAGCAAGTCCACTGTTTCACCCATGAACTGTACCCTATTATCCATTACAATGTGATGTGGGACCCTGTATCTACAGATTAGGTTGCTTTTTATAAATCTAGCCATCTGCCTTGCCCTAGAGTGGTGAATGACTCGGCATCGACCCATTTTGAGAAGTAGTCAATTGCTATATGAACCTATGACCATTCAAATGAGGCTTTATTTCTCTAATGATTTTGATCCCCAAATGGCAAAAGGCCAAGGAGACATTATGCAGCTTGTTTAGGGGCACGTGACTCAACTCACTGTACAACTGGCATTCTCGGCATCTATACAATCCTTTTCCATTTTTAATCAGTAATAACCTCGCCGCATGATTTTCTTAGTTAACATTATGTCATTCATATGAGGCTTGCATACTCCCTTGTGCATTTTCTTCATCACTACTTAAGCTTTTACTTTAGTCACACATCAAAGCTATACAACTGACACCATTCTTCTATACAGGATTCCCACGTGGTTGATGTAGTTTCTAGCTTGAATTCACAGCTTGCTTCTCCTTTAGTCCCATCTAAACTTGCATTATATGATCCCTCTTCATAATAAGGTGCACCTGATTTCACGATCACCAAAGGCTTTCTTGATAGCTCCGAAGGATTGACCCACATAGACGATAAAGTTATTGACCTAAGGTGTAATTGATATCTATTTTCATCTTAACACCCAAATTGAACCTTACTAACATCATTTTTGAGTGTCTATATGATAGAGCACTAAAGGAACCAAGCATAGACTAAACATTCTTAAGCTTTAAAGTAAGTCTTGTAAAAAGATCCAAAAAGCGCGAGGGCACTTCTAGGGCACGGGGGCATTTCTAGGGCATTGGGGTGCTTTTCATAAAATCAAAAGTTTACAAGACATTGAAAAATCCACCTAATATCTTGCTATTTACATTGTAACATCTAGGAGTTAAAGTGTTAAAGCTTCAAGAAGTGTAAGAGCACTTCAGAAGCATGGGGGCATTTCATATTTGAGCTTGAGACTGAAAGTAGCAGATGATAGCGTGATGAAAAGCGCGAGGGCACTTCTATGAGCGAACAAGGTAAGCGCGAGGGCGCTATTGTGGCACATGGATAGTTTTTGCAGTTAATGTGATGTCAGTAACCGTTGAGATACCAGTCATCCCATCAGTGCCATGTGAATGGAGCCGTTGGAGCCCCAACGTTTCTTTTCAGGAAGCGGGAGCGCGCTTGGGAAGTGCGGGGGCACTTTTCATGACCATAGGTAGTTTTTTGCCAAGTCATCAATCTTGCAATTACTAAGTTTTAGACTCATTATAACATCTCCAAGGGATTGGTATATGTATAAATACCCCTCTTAAAGACTCTATATCTAAGTATGTGATTTAGGTATACCAAAACTCTTATAAATTTATTTCTCAACTTTCTACACTTAGTTTCTTTCTTTGTAAAGTATATTAGGTTAAAACTCTTTGTTTAAGTAAAACTCTATAGGGTTGTTGTGTGAGCTTAGGTATTAAAAACATAGGGAATTGGTTGTTGAGTAACTATTAATAATCAAGTATTAAAGGACTTAGTGAGAGATTGATTCACTAAGGGAAGAGGTTTTCTGTAAGCTTTGAAAAACACCAAGTTGTTGGGTTAACTTGTAAAACCCAAAGGTTGTAATCTTAGTGATTATAGTGGAATACTCAAGTGTGATCTTGAGGATTGGATGTAGGGAAGATTATTCCCAAACCACTGTAAACCCTTGTGTCATCTTCTCTAACCTTTACTCTCCTTGTATTATCCTTAATCTCTTGTGTTTTTACCTAAAACCATTTACTTCAACAATTTAAGGTCACCAATTTAATCCCTTTAGATCCAAGGGACAACAAGTGGTATCAGAGCAAGTTCACTCTTATCAAGCTTAATTGCGAGTGTAAAGGTCATGGCAACCAATGAAGCAACCCAACACTACAAGCCATTTTTCGACGGATTTGAATATGCTTTTTGGAAATTTCTTATGGAAATCTAGTTAGATTCCTATGATATTGAAGTGTGAGACTACGTGATGAAGGAATGGAAAGCTCCTACTAAAATAAAGAATGGTGAAGAAAGAATCCTTCCTAAAGAAGAATGGGTGGACAACCACAAGAAGTAAGCAAGCAATGGCTATACTTGTGAGTTGTCTCTCTAGAGAAGAATGTGGGAGAGTGCAACATTGCACTACGACTCATTAAATTTGGACTACCTTGGAACTACAATGAAGGCACAAAACAAGTAAAATCAAGTAAGATCCAAATGTATGTCACCGAGTATGAGATGTTTAAGATGAAGCCAAATGAGTCTATCACTGATATGACAAATAGACTATTCACCATCATCAACAACATGAGAAAGCTTGGGAAGCATTATGAGCTAGTGGTCATTAACAACAAAATCCTTAGGAGCCTTCCTTTGGATAAATATGGTGCTAGAGTGGCTAGGATTGAAGAAGCAAATGAAGAATTAAGGAAGATTCCTACGGATGTTATCATAGGTAAACTTCTAATCCATGAGATGTCTCTTGTGAAGAATGAAGTTGATAGAGATAGTGGGAAGAAGAAAGCCCTAGCACTCAAGGCTAGGAACAAGTAAGGACAAGAAGGAGGAAGTCACTTACTATGAATGTGGAAAGCAAGGACATATCAAGTCGAATTGTCCCAAATACTTGAAAAGGGAGAAAGGAGACAAAGAGAAGAAGAAGGGTTTAAAAGCTACTTGGAGTGATGCATCTTCATCCTCCAACAATGAAAGCGAAAGAGAAGAGGAGGCAAATTGATGCGTGCTAAACACGACAAGCAATCTATAGGCAACTGCACCTATCGAATGTAATCTAGCTATGGCTAGTATTAATATCGTATCCCATGGGAATTGAGAAAGTACTGCTACTATGCTATTCCTATTATCTAACTGATCAAAAGGTGGTAAAACTTATTAACTAAAGATGATCGAGAATGCAATTGAAAGCTAAATTTTAATAAAGAGAATAAGAGTTGAAGAAAGACAATAAGATGAGTTAACCAAATTGGGGATCACTTTAGCTAGCTTGCTTACAAATAATAATTTATGAATTGATTGATTAAGAATTGTGATATGTAGATAATTTCTTGAATGAATTGGCCTTTCTCTCAAGTTAACCGATTCCTAATCCTAAAGATCTAAAGCTAGAATCTCTTCCTAACAATTGATTTTATAATAAAATTGATCTCTAAAGTATCGTTAATAAGAGTGTCTAATTCTTATTCCAATAAGCTATTACACCTATCTCTAGGATGTAAATCACCTAATCACACAAACAATTGTCCAAACTCAATTGAATTTCTCAATTACAAAGGAGTTCTCAAATTGATTCAACATTAAAGAAGAAACAATAAATTTATTATACTTGAATGAAAACTACAATCTTAATTCAATAATCCAATCATTTAAGCACAAAGAAAGTCTAACATGGCTAAAGATCGCCCCCAAATGGGTTTGCTAGAATTAGTTACACATGTTCATGATTAAACTAAAATAGGAATTGAATACAAAGTAGACAAGAAATGAAAAGAACATGAACACCCTTTTCTCAAATGGTGAGATGCTATCCTCTCTTGAATAACTCTGTATCAACGCTCTACAGCTCAGATCTCTTTCTTCTTTCCCTTGAATCTTCGACCCAATCCTCAATGAGCAGCTATCTTTGTTTCCTCTTCTTGATCCTCTCGAGGTTAGCTCTAAGGATCTATCTTGGATACTTCAAAGTTCTCTTCTTTTTCTTTGCACGGCTCTCTCTTCGCTTTTGTTTTCTTTTCTTTTAATTTAGGTTTTGGGATTCAACACGGCCTGGATTTAGGCCATGCTGAGATCCATGTCGTGTTGATCTAAAAGTATACTTTCGGCCTTTTTCATCACGGCTTAGATTCGGGTCGTGCTCCTCAGTACTGCTATGCTCCTAGGCCATATTACTCTCGAAAATCGTGTTGCAAATTGCTTCTTTTCACCTTGGGTAAGGCATTTCAGCACTCCTTTTGGACCTGACCTGCTCCTCAGCACGGGCGTGTTGAACAGTCTAACACTCCCGATTCATCCGTTTCTTCCCGATTCTGGTCTGATTTCTCTCTAACTTAGATGATGTGACTAGATAAACACTTGAGACACAAAGGAAACTAAAACAGGGTGATTCTAAAAATAGATAAATTGCTCTAAAAATAACTCAAGATCAAGCATGTAAACATGTGTAAAATCAAGAATATCAAATCGCCCCATACTTAAACTTTTGCTTGTCCTCAAGCAATCAACAGTTTAGATCATAGGCTTGCAACCAATCCTCCTTAAAGTTCATGAATTGGATTACAATTTGAGCAACATTCAATCTATACCAAATTGAAACTCAACCAAAATCCAAACCAGTAATCTAAACAAGAGTAATTATCATGTTAGTGGATGAAGAAGTTAAATAGTACATTCAATATTAAATATTCAAGAAACCATATGCCTCACAAGGGATCGCTCTATGCACTTAGTGTTTAAAAGGTAGCCATCAATCACTCAAATCAATTATATTCAACTTACTTACCATAGGCTTACTTATAAATCCCATCTCCGCTATTGCAAGCAATCAAATATCATAATCAAAGGGTCTTTACAAGGGTTGTAATGGGGCTTAGGTTTAGGTATGGCAAATTTAGGAGTGAGGTGTAAATAATTTCTGAACTTTTACAATGCCTCCCCCACAATTTAGCTCAAAAAGGACTAAATGCCAAACAAAGGTAATTAAATTCACTATAGTTCCAAAGTCTCTAAAACAAGATGCTAAAAAAGGTGAAGAATGAATGAATACTCAATAAAGTACTTTTTATTTGTTTTTTTTAGGAAGAAAGAATAGATTTGTTTTGGATTAAAGGGAGCATCTAAACAAAATTTTTAAGGGACTTAGTAAATTCAATAAAACTGGCATTTTATCCAACAACTCAATGAGCACATTGCAGAAATTCAAGAACTAGGGTAAGGATCAACAAATGAAAGGCTTAACAAGGTGTGATAATAAAGAAAAATGGCAAAAATAAAGAAAGTGGATAGGTTCAAACATGGCTAACTAATGGAAAATATCTACAGGTTGGCTTTTGGCTACAATGGTGAATCCTAAGTGCCCTTATCATTTCATAACATTTGATTGTTCATATGACCTCAACAAGCATTACCGAGCAAGTTCTAGAAATAAGAACAATGTAATTGATGTGCGTAAAATACACACATCTAAATGGGGTTTTCAAGATTGATTTTATGTACATTTGGATGTGAATTGGTCCCAACACTCACCCTATGCGTCTATTTGTGTGTATTAGGTCCAAAAGAAGTCAAAGAATGATAAAAGGAAGAATTGGAGCATAATTGGACGTCAAAGCTGCCGAAACAAGCTAAGTTTGCGCATGAGGAAGCTGAACACGACCGTGTTGGTTTTAACACTGTTGTGTTCCCAATACGGGCACCAAAACGGGCTGTGTTGGATGCATTTGATAAAAGAAGCGTTAAAGAGCACGACCACAGAGAGTAACACGGCCATCAGCATGGGGCCGTGTTCCCAACACGCCCACCAATACCAGGCTGTGTTCCCAACACGGGCATCAACACGGTCATGTTCATGGCAGCTGGAAAAATTAATTTAAAAAGAAAGAAAACAGGAAAAGGGAGGCAACTACGGTGAGAACATCCCAAACTCATCTTTTTCTCTCTCTAAGGGTTTTCTAAGCTGGAACTAAGGAAAAAGGAGACATGGACCAAGGTTTCAATTGGATTCTCTTGGAAGATCAAAGATTGGAGAGGATCGTCGATTAGTTTCAATCTGAGTAAGAGAAACAAGAATCGATCCAAGATTGGGCAAGAGGAATCAGAGCTGTTTACTCTCATCCAAGGGTGTATTCAGGTTTCTCTTCCTTTCTCATTTTTGTAATTGAATTCTTGTAGGTTGTAATGATGAACATGATTAGCTAAACTTGTTAACCCATTAGGGTTCTTTATCTAGGGATTTTGTACTTAAATTTCAAATTGAATGTATTGATTGTCCATATTGGTTTGCAATGGAAGTGTTTATTGATTTGTTCTTCATATCTTGTTGAATGATTTTTGAAATTTGAATGACCTTTAGAAAGAGGTTGTAGATTTGGATTGTCCTTTGCAACCCATAATTGAATTCGCCTAGAGATAGGGTGTTCGTTCTACCAGATTAAGAATTAACAACTCTCAATAGTGTTAAATGGTACATAATGCTAATTTGGATAATTAGAGTTAGGAAGAGATTTCAACCTAATTAATCTAAGTTAAGATGTTAGTGTTCTTGAGAAAGGCGTTAATTGCATAGAGATTTCCCCACGGAAATTGAATTCAATCAATCAATTCCACCTTTAGTTTCCATTCCCTAGAGACAAGAATTCCTAAGGGGTTCTTCCTTTACTTGAATTAATCCTTCCCTAGTAGACGTAGTTAGACAACAATTAGAATAGCTATTAGTTAATTTATGAATTATTCATCAATGCCATTTTTTAGATTAGATAACAGAGAAGATTGAGTAGGTTTAGGTTCACACGTTGATATGCGTAAAATACACACATCTAAATGGGGTTTTTAAGATTGATTTTATGGACATTTGGATGTGAATTGGTCCCAACACTCACCCTATGCATTTGTTTGTGTGCATTAGGTCCAAAAGAAGTCAAAGGATGATAAAGGGGAGAATTGGAGCATAATTGGACGTCGAAGCTGTCGAAACAAGCTAAGTACGAGCATGAGGAAGCTGAACATGGCTGTGTTAGTTTCAACACTGGCCGTGTTCCCAACACGGGCCCCAACACGACCGTGTTGGGTGCATCAAACATCAAACATCAAAGAAAAAGTAATTCTTAGGGAAGAGCACGGGGAGTACCCCAAATCCCAGGTATTTGTAGTGTTAGGAGGTAGTGGCTATAGTCACCATTTTGCTCTATCCTTCAAAAAAAATGGGAACAAACAGATCTGAATTGCATCATCTGTTGTCCTATTAATCTTGAAGGTATCACAAATCTCCAAGAAACTTGCTATATATGCATTAGGATCCTCATTCGGCAAGCCTCTGAACTAAACCGTTTGCAGCACCATCTGAATCACATTAAGCTTTATTTCGAAATTATTGGCGGCAACAACCGGTCTCGTAACGCATGTTCGTGTCCCCTCCAGCGATGGTTTTGCAAAATCATACATCATCCGGTTATTATTATTTTTGTCGTTGGCGTTTGCCATTTTTATTGTAATGTTTCCCGATTCACTCTCGTGTGCTGCTTTCTCAACCTGAATCCTTTCTCCTTTATGTTCAATCGCTTTCTCAATTGCCTGAGGGATCGCTCTAGTTCTGGTAGAGGGTCTACTAAATCAAGATTGGACCTTCTGGTCATACACTACTTGAAATAACACATAACCAACAACATAAATGAATAGAAGAATAAAATTAAACAAAGGAAAAATAAAGAATAAAGAATAAATGGCTGAATTAACAAGAACACACAGTTCATAATATTTCTCAAAACAAGCTCCTCGGCAACGGTGCCAAAAACTTAATGCGTGCTAAACACGACTAGCAATCTATAGGCAAGTGCACCTATCGAATGTAATCTACCTATGGCAAGTAGCAATATCGTATCCTACGGGAATTGAAAAACTACTACTACTATGCTATTCCTATTATCTAACCGATCACAAGGTGGTGAAACTTATTAACTAAAGATGATCAAGAATGCAATTGAAAGCTAAATTATAATAAAGAGAATAAGAGTTGAAGAAAGACAATAAGATGAGTTAACCAAATTGGAGATCACTTTAGCTAGCTGGCTTACAAAAAATAAATTATGAATTGATTGATTAAGAATTGTGATTTGCAGATAATTTATTGAATGAATTGGCCTCTCTCTCAAGTTAACCAATTCCTAGTCCTAAAGATCTATAGCCGGAATCTCTTCTTAACAATTGATTTTAGAATAGCATTAATCTCTAAATTACCGTTAATAAGAGTGTCTAATTCTTATTCCAATAAGCTATTACACCTATCTCTAGGATGCAAATCACCTAATCACATAAATAGTTATACAAAATCAATTGAATTTCTCAATACAAAGGCGTTCTTAAATTGATTCAACATTAAAGAAGAAACAATAAATTTATTATACTTGAATGAAAACTACTATCTTAATTCAATAATCCAATCATTTAAGCACAAAGCAAGCCTAACATGGCTAAAGATCGCCCCCAAATGGGTTTGCTAGAATTAGTTACACATGTTCATGATTAAACTAAAACAGGAATTGAATACAAAGTAGACAAGAATGGAAAAGAACATGAACACCCTTTTCTCAAATGGTGAGATGCTATCCTCTCTTGAATAACTCTGCATCAACACTCTACAGTTCAGATCTCTTTCTTTTTTCCTTTGAATCTTTGATCGAATCCTCAATGAGCAGCTATCTTGATGATGTTGAAGTGGAATTCATCTTTTTTCCTCTTCTTGATCGTCTCGAGGTTAGCTCTAAGGGTCTGTCTTGGATACTTCAAAGTTCTCTTCTTTTTCTCTGCACGACTCTTTCTTCTCTTTCTTTTTCTTTTCTTTTAATTTAGGTTTCAGGATTCAACGCAGCCTAGATTTGAGCTGTGCTGGTCAGCACGGCCTGGATCCATGCTGTGTTGATCTAAAAGTGTGTTTTCGGCCTTCTTCATCACGGCTTGGATTCGAGTCATGCTCCTCAGCACGACTATGCTGTTAGGTCGTGTTACTCTAAGAAATCGTGCTGCAAATTACTTCTTTTGCCCTATGTAAGGCATTTAAGCACGCCTTTTGACCCTGACCTAGCTCTCAGCACAGGCGTGTGGCCAGGGCATGTTGAATAGTCTAACGTGCCCAATTCATCCATTTTTTCCAATTCTGGTCTGATTTCTCTCTAACTTAGATGATGTGCCTAGAAGAACACCCGAGACACAAAGAAAACTAAAACAGGGTGTTCTAATACAAAAACACATAAATTGCTCTAAAAATAACTCAAGATCAAGCATGCAAGCATGTGTAAAATCAAGGATATTGCAAATCTTTGCTTCACAGCAAACATGGAAGACTCCCATGACGTATGTTGCATTTCTCATTCATGGAATTCTTCTTCTTGTTGTTCATCTTCTCATTCTTTTACTAATGGCTTGTTGGATGGTAAGGATGAGATCTTACAAACATGCTTTCAAAACTAAATTTTTACAAAAATATATGTTCTAGTTTGGAGGAAGACTTTAGGATTTCAAAGAAGGAAATTGCCTCCTTAAAAACTTCCAGTGATACTTAAGAAAACCATTGGATGATATTTCAAAAGAAAAAATTTTTAAAGGGAATAATTCTTTAAAAATGAGGTTAAAGGGCTTAGGAACTCAATTTTAAAATTTCATAAAGGGAAAGAATCTCTTGACACAATAGTCGTGTCTCAAAGACCTCCCATTATGAGACATAGACTTGGGTTCAATGGAGCTTCATCATCTTCATCTCACAACAAATTGAAGATGATGAAGGCAATCATCTTCATCTTCATCTAACGAATCTTATTCATGCATGTGCAAAAGGCAATCATATGAGGTCTAAGCCTCAAGCACAAGTGGCTAAGAAGACCAATTCAAATCTTATTAAAAATGCTAAAGTCACTTGCCATTATTGCATGAAAATTTGACCTATCAATATGAAATGAAAAATAAGGAAAAAGCATCATTTCATGAATGAATTTTCCAATGCTAACCTTGTTTGGGTAGCTAAAATCAAGTGAATTAACCTATTTTTGTTAGTGTGTCTTATATCCACAACCACAAATCTTTGGCATATTGATAGTGGTGCTCAAGGCACATGACAGGTGACAAGAGCCTCTTTGTGAATGTCAATAACTATAACGGAGGCAAAGTATCTTTTGGAAATGATGCCAAAGGTAAGGTAATTGGAATCGGCTCCATAGGTAAGGATGGTAGATCTTTCATTGATTATATTTTCCTAGTTGATGTTTTGAAATATAATTTATTAAGTGTGAGTCATTTTTGTGACAAAGGGAACAAATTAACTTTTGACTCTAATGGATGTCTTGTCAACACCCTAGTGGATGACAAAGTGATATTCAAAGGAGAAATAAGTGGCAACACCTACACAATTGACCTACACAAAGTTACTAATCAATCTTTTAAGTGTCTTGTGTCTATTACTGATGAATCTTGGTTATAACATAGAAGACTTGGGCATTGAAGAATGAAGCTTCTACACAAGTTAGCCAAAGATGAGCTAGTAAATGGACTTCCAAAGGTGAAGTTCATCAAAGACAAGACTTGTGAACCATGTCTAATGGGAAAATACATTTATCATCCTTTAAATCTAAAACTATTGTAAGTACTTCTAAACTACTTCAACTCTTACATATGAATTTGTTTGGACCTACTAGAGTAGCTAGTTTGGATGAAAAGTCATATACATCTGTGATTGTTGATGATTACTCTAGATTTACTTGGATTAATTTCCTTGCTCATAAGAATGAAGCATCTAATATTTTCAAATCTTTTGCAAAACATGTTAAAAATGAAAAAAGGGTATTTGATTTCCTTTATAAGAATTGATCATGGAAAGGAATTTGAAAATGATCTTTTTGAAAACCTTTATAAAGAATTTGCAATTTCTCATAATTTTTCATCTCCTAGAACACCACAACAAAATGGAGTTGTGGAAAGAAAAATAGAATACTAATGGAAATGGCTAAGACAACTCAATGAGTACAAACTTCTTTCTTACTTTTGGGCTGAAGCCGTTAACACTAGTTGTTATGTTACAAATAGAGTTTTCAAAAGACTTTTACTAAACAAAACTTCTTATAAGCTTTGGAAAGGAAGAAAACCTAAGGCCTCATATTGGAGAGTTTTTTGATGCAAATGCTACATTTTAAATACCATGGACAACCTTGGAAAATTTGATGACAAAATCGATATAGGAATCTTCCTAGGCTATTCTACATCAAACAAAGCTTATAGTGTCTTTAACAAACGTACTTTAGTAGTTGAAGAGTCTATGAATGTAGTTTTTGATGAATCAAACAAGCTTGATCTTGGGAAAGGTGTTTGTGTGAATGATCTTCTAGGTGCATTTGAGGAACCTAAAGAGAATGTTGAGAATCCCTCAAAAGGAGTGGTGATATCCTTGATATTACACATGTTTGTATGCTTGATTTTAAGTTGTTTTTAAGGCAAATTATATGTCTTTTTGTATTAGAATCACCATGTTTTAGTTTCCTTTGTGTCTTAGGTGTTTTTCTAGGTACATCATCAAATGTAGAGAGAAATCAAACCAAAATTGGGAAGAAACGGTTGAATCAGGCGGGTTAGACTATTCCACACGACCATGCTGAGGAGCACGATTAGGATCAGAGAGTGTGCTGAAATGCCTTACCTCAATGAAAAGAAACGATCTGCAACACAGTTTTTGAGAGTGACACGGTCTAAAAGCATGCCCGTGCTGAGCAACACGACCCAAATCCAAGCCGTGTTGAAGAAGGCTAGATGTACACTATTAGATCAGCACGGCATGGATCCAGGCCGTGCTGGTCAGCATGCCAAATCCAGGCCGTGTTGGATCCCGAAACCTAATTTAAAAGAAGATAAAAAAGGAAAGAGAAAGACTAGAAAGACATAGAGAAAGAACTTTGGAGTATTCAAGACAAACCTTGAGAGCAACCTTCCAAATGATTAAGAAGAGGAAAACATAGATGAATTCCACTTCAACATTGATGGGAATTGTAGGTTTCATCAATTAACTCCCCAATAGCAAAAATACTATGATAAGTTGAATTAGAAGAAAACTAGAAATTACCAATTTAATTCACAAATTCGGATCGTTCAAAGATTGAAGTAAGAAGATGGATGCTACTTAACCCCTTTACCAACAAGGATAAAGATACTAAGATAGACTTTGAATTTCCTCTTATGCCACAAACAAGAAAGTTTGATAAATAACAAGAAAACAAAGATTTAGATTTTGACACCACAAGCTAGAATAAAGCTTGATAAGTTGCAAATTTCAAGCAAGAAATTAAAGACAAAATTCCTCACAATAAAACTCAAACAAAATTTCATATATCAAATTCAATCATGCTCTAAAAGAAAGAGAAAAGGACTTGTTTATATAGAGTACAAGTCCATGCACACACTACTAAAATAGACTCACACACATAGGATTACTTTTACTCTTAAATGGCCTTAGTAACCACTATCCACACTAATAGCCATTACTTGGTATTGATTACCCCATTAACTTGTATATGGTGGCTCTTAATAACCACTACCCACATTGATAACCATTACTTGGTATTAATTACCACATTAACTTGTATGGTGGCTACATGTAACCCTAATTGTTATTAACATGAAAACAAGTTAAATATTATTCCTTGGGCCTCCATGGATGCCTTATTGGGTTGAAGTTCTTAGGCTTTCCAAATGTCCCTAATTAAACCCAATATGGCTTGTTGAAGCTTCTTGGATTTGGACCTTGTGATTGGGCCTTCTTATACTATTAATGGATCTTGGATCTCTTTAAGCTTTGAACTTGGATTCACATCATTCCCCCTTTCTTCAAAAGGATTTGTCCACAAATCAGCTCCATCATCTTCATCACCTACATCAAACAAAGACAAGTCACTAACATTGAAAGTAGCACTAATATTGCCATACTCACTTGGAAGTTCTAGCTTGTAGGCATTGTTGTTGATGCGTTGAAGCACTCTAAAAGGACCATCTCCTCTTGGCATAAGCTTTGATTTCCTTTGGTTAGGAAATCTTTCCTTCCTCAAGTGCACCCACACCCAATCTCCAGGCTCAAAAATGACCTGCTTCCTCCCTTTGTTGTGTTGCTTTTCATATTGGAGTGTTTTCTTCTCAATGTTTGCATGCACCTTCTCATGCAAAGTCTTGATGAATTCAGCTTTTTGTTTCCCCTCTAAATTAGCTTTGTCTAATGGCAATGGTAGCAAATCTAATGGAGTCAATGGATTGAATCCATACACAACTTCAAAGGGTGAGCAATTTGTTGAACCATGCACACTCCTATTGTAAGCAAATTCCACATGTGGCAAACATTCTTCCCAATTCTTAAGATTTCTTTGGATGAGAGCCCTCAAAAGTGTTGCAAGTGTCCTATTGACCACCTCTGTTTGTCCATCCGTTTGCGGATGACAAGTTGTAGAATACAAAAGCTTTGTCCCCATCTTTCCTCAAAGAGTCTTCCAAAATTGACTTAGGAATTTGACATCCCTATCACTCACAATGGTCCTTAGCACTCCATGCAGCCTTACAATCTCCTTGAAGAATAGATTCGCAATATGGGTTGCATCATCTGTCTTGTGACATGGAATGAAATGTGCCATTTTGCTAAACCTGTCCACAACAACAAAAATATAATCTCTCCCTCCCTTGGACCTAGGTAATCCATAGAAATGTCTACCCAAGGTTCATTTGGTATGGGAAGAGGTGTATACAAACCATGAGGCATTGCTTTGGATTTGGCTTGTTTGCAAGTAATGCATTTCTCACAAATTCTCTCAACATCCCTTTTCATGTGTGGCCAAAAGAAATGGTCACCCAACATATCCAAAGTTTTCTTAATCCCAAAATGTCCCATTAAACCTCCACTATGTGGCTCTCTCACAAGTAACTCTCTCAAAGAACTTTGTGGCACACACAATTTGTTTTCCCGAAAAAGAAAACCATCAAACTTATAGAACTTATCAAAACCCCCTTTCTCACATACCCCATAAACATTAGCAAAATCAGGATCATTAGAATACAGATCTTTTATGTATTCAAATCCTAATAATTTTGCATCAAGTTTAGAGATCAAGGCATACCTTCTTGACAATGCATCGGCCACCACATTTTCTTTCCCTTGCTTGTACTTAATGATGTATGGAAAGGATTCAATGAATTCCACCCATTTTGCATGTCGCTTGTTGAGCTTTCCTTGTCCTTTGAGATACTTTAAGGACTCATGGTCAGTGTGAATTATGAATTCTTTGTAGCCAAGGTAATGCTGCCATGTCTTTAGAACCCTCACTAATGCATAGAACTCCTTGTCATATGTAGGGTAGTTTAGACTTGCTCCACTTAGCTTTTCGCTAAAGAATGCTATGGGCTTGCCTTCTTGCATCAAAACTCCTCCAATACCTATGCCACTTGCATCACACTCAATCTCAAAAGGTTTAGTAAAATTTGGCAAAGATAACAAGGGTGCAGAACTTAATTTGTCTTTTAGCAAGTTAAAAGCCTCATCTTGTTCAATTCCCCACTTAAAACCAACATTCTTTTTTATGCATTCAATTAAAGGTGCAGCTATGGTAGAAAAATTCTTAATGAACCTTTTATAAAAGCTAGCTAAACCATGAAAGCTTCTTACATCACTTACACTTGTGGGTGTTGGCCATTCTCTAATTACTTTTACCTTTTCTTGATCAACATGAATACCCTTGTCATTGACAATATATCCAAGAAAAGTAATTTTATTAGTGCAAAAACAACATTTCTTTAAATTAGTATACAACTTCTCTTCTCTAAGCACATCAAAAACACAAGTCAAATGTTGTACAAGCTCATCTAAATTTTTGCTATAAACCAAGATATCATCAAAATAGACAACAACAAATTTGCCTATGAATGCTCTTAAAACATAATTCATCAATCTCATGAAAGTGCTTGGTGCATTAGTTAAACCAAAAGGCATTACTAACCACTCATATAAACCATGTTTAGTTTTAAAACCTGTTTTCCATTCATCACCTTCTCTCATTCTAATTTGGTGATAACCAGATTTCAAATCAATTTTTGAAAACAAATATGAACCATGCAATTCATCCAACATGTCATCTAGCCTAGGAATGGGATGTCTATACTTCACCGTGATTTTGTTGATGGCACGACAATCAACACACATCCTCCAAGTTCCATCTTTCTTAGGCACTAACAAGACGGGTACGGCACATGGACTCATGCTTTCATGAACATAACCCTTCTCCATAAGCTCACTCACTTGCTTTTCGATTTCCTTGGTCTCCTTCGGATTACATCTATATGCTGGTCTATCTGGAATGCTTGCTCTGGGTATGAAATCAATTTGGTGCTCAATGCCTTTTTTAGGTGGCAAACCATTTGGAATTTCTTCCGGAAATAAATCTTCATAAACCTGCAAAAGATCAACAACAACACTAGGCAAACAATTGGTTATTTCGTTAGAAATATGCAAAATCTCCTTGTACATAAGTACAAGCATGTGTTGCCTCAAAAGCATAGCTTCCTTCACATCACTCATTTTTGCATAAACACTCATTTTTCTTTCATTTGAACCTTCTTTGTTTTCTCTCACCTTGTGTTTCCCATTTTGGTCAATAGAATTGGAATTTTTAGGTTCACTCATCTCACCTTTTTCTTTACTCTCAAAGGTTTCCCTTCCCAAAGAGTTTCCCAATGAAGAACCCATTTCTTCATATTGTTGCTTGATGCGCATTTGGTCTTCAAAAATCTGTTTTGGAGTTAATGGTCCAAGGTTAAACCTTTTTCCATCCATAGTCAAAGTATACATATTTTTGAATCCATCATGACTAGCCCTTCTATCATATTGCCAAGGTCTCCCCAACAACATATGTCCGGCCAACATTGGCAACACATCACACAACACCTCATCCTTATATCTACCAATTTGAAACGAAACTAAAACTTGCTTATTTACCTTTACAACTCCACTTTCATTAAGCCATTGCAACTTGTATGGTCTTGGGTGCTTGGTAGTAGGCAACTTCAATTTCTCCACTAGCAAAGTGCTTGCTACATTGGTACAACTTCCACTATCCACAATCATGTTGCACAACTTGTTAGAAATCAAACAATGAGTATGAAACAGATTTTCCCTTTGCTCCTTATGGACATCATGTTTATTTTGCAAACTCAATGTTCTTTGAACAACAAGATTATCTCGCTTAGCACATTCAACATCACTACAATCTTCTAAAGAAGGCATATCATCATCACTATCCCCCTCACTCTCCGACTCAATATCACCATTCCTTAGAATCATAGCTTTCTTATTTGGACATTCCCTAGCAATGTGCCCATGAAACAAACACTTAAAACATTTGATTCCCCTAGTTTGGGCTGGTTGATTCTCACCCTTTCCCTTATTACCCAAGTCAATTTTAGGTTTAGTTTCTTCCACTTTTGACTTAGTAAAAGGTTTATCATCCTTTTTCCCCCAAGAAGTTTTCCAAGAAGAAGAAGAACCCATATTTGGTTTAGAATCATACCTCTTTCTTTTCAATTGCCTTTCCACTTTCATGGCCAAATTCACCATATCTTCAATCTCCACATAATGTTGCAAATCAACAACATCAGCAATGTCTTTGTTTAGCCCTCTTAAGAACCTTGCCATGGTAGCTTCACGATCTTCTATCACATTTGCTCTAATCATAGCCTTCTCCATTTCTTTGTGATACTCCTCCACACTCATGGATCCTTGAATTAGAGTTTGTAATCTTTGATGAAGCTCTCTGTAGTAGTGGCTTGGAACAAACCTCTTTATCATGATTTGCTTCATTTCTCTCCAAGACTCCACAGGTCTTTCTCCATATCTACGTCTTTCCTTACAAAATTGATCCCACCAAACAATTGCATAATCACTAAACTCAACAGCGGCAAGTTTTACCTTTTTCTCCTTCGAATAATTATGACATTTGAAGATGAGTTCCACTTTCCTCTCCCATTCAAGGTACATATCTGGATCATTTCTTCCTTGGAATGAAGGAATCTTCATTTTGATGCTTCCAAGGTTGCGATCAACATCATCATTTGGATGTCGTCTCCTAGCTTATCTCCTAGGATTGATTCGTTGTCCCAACAAGGTGACTTGATCATCATCCAAATCATCCTCTCCTTCATAGTCCTCTTGGTCAATTGGTGGATGTCTCCTTTGTCTAGGCTCTCCATGTAATTGGTTAAGGATGCCATCATGCTTCTCTAATTTTTCATTGACTCCCGCCATCATACTAAACATTCTTTCGAATTATTATTGCATAGCTTGAATCACATGATCATTTGTAGAAGAACTTGTGTCTTTTGACATGATTGTAAAACCTAAAATTTTAATAAAAGAAAATAGAAAGAAACGATCTCACAACACTCCCTCACGTGTTTTCACTCAAAATTGATGTATACCACTTGTGTTTATACTCAATTTTGGCTTCTTCTTTTTTTTTTAATGATCTCACACTCTTGCCTTTTACCTCTCAAATTTGCCTTTTGATTTCTTAGATGAACTAAGTTTCTCAATCAAACAAAATTTCAAGAATGTAGTAATCAATGAAAAAAAAATAAGGTAGGCTAACAAGAAAATAATAAGGTAGGCTTAAAGAAATAAACAATTTGTAGCAAATAGGCTAATAGAAATGAAAAACAAAGATAGATCATCAAAGAACACAAAGATATAGAATTATAAAGATAGATCTCAATGGAATATGAAGAGTTAATTTTTTTTTTTTATGTAATCTGAGATCTAACACAAAAATATCAAAGATAACAATTTTTTTCTTTTAGGACGATTTTTTTTTTTTTTTTTGATATATGCAAACAAAATCTTGAGATAAGAAGAATAAAGATAAAAATAATAATAATAACAAGAACAATAGATGGCAAAAGGTGCAAAATATAAGATGAACACAAGATATTGAGAATTAAAAGATAGTATTGGATACGCAAACCTCAATCTCGAGCCAATGCTCTGATACCACTTATGATGGGAATTGTAGGTTTCATCAATTAACTCCCCAATAGCAAAAATACTATGATAAGTTGAATTAGAAGAAAACTAGAAATTACCAATTTCATCCACAAATTCGGATCGTTCAAAGATTGAAGTAAGAAGATGGATGCTACTTAACCCCTTTACCAACAATGATAAAGATACTAAGATAGACTTTGAATTTCCTCTTATGCCACAAACAAGAAAGTTTGATAAATAACAAAAAAATAAAGATTTAGATTTTGACACCACAAGCTAGAATAAAGCTTGATAAGTCGCAAAGTTCAAGCAAGAATTAAAGAAAAAATTCCTCACAATAAAACTCAAACAAAATTTCATATATCAAATTCAATCATGCTCTAAAAGAAAGAGAAAAGGACTTGTTTATATAGAGTACAAGTCTATGCACATACTACTAAAATAGACTCACACACATAGGATTACTTTTACTCTTAAATGGCCTTAGTAACCACTATCCACACTAATAGTCATTACTTGGTATTGATTACCCCATTAACTTGTATATGGTGGCTCTTAATAATCACTACCCACATTGATAGCCATTACTTGGTATTAATTACCACATTAACTTGTATGGTGGCTACATGTAACCCTAATTGTTATTAATATGAAAACAAGTTAAATATTATTCCTTGGGCCTCCATGGATGCCTTATTGGGTTGAAGTTCTTGGGCTTTCCAAATGTCCTTAATTAAACCCAATATGGCTTGTTGAAGCTTCTTGGATTTGGACCTTGTGATTGGGCCTTCTTGTACTATTAATGGATCTTGGATCTCTTTAAGCTTTGAACTTGGATTCACATCAAACATCATCCAAATAGTTGTTCTTAAGGATTTGTTTGAAGATTCAAAGGAAAGAAGAAGGAGATCTTGAGCTACAGAGATTGGATTTAGAGTTATTCAAGAGGAGATAACATACCCACTATTTAAGAAAAGGGTGTTCATGTTCTTGTCGATTCTTGTTTACTTTGTATTTGATTCTTGTATTAGTTTAATCATTAATGTTTGTAACTAATTTTATTAAACCCATTTGGGGGTGATCTTTAGCCATGCTAGGCTTCTGTTGTGCTTAACTGATTAGATTGTTGATTTAAGATTGTAGTTTTCATTCAAGTACAATGAAATGTTTTTTTTCATTCTTGAATCAATTTGAGAACACGTTGTAATTGAGAAATTCAATTGAGTTTTGACAACTGCTTGTACGATTAAGTGATTTGCATCTTAGAGATAAGTGTAATAACTTACTGGAATGAGAACTATTATGAAATATTGTGAACTATGTGCTCTTGTTAATTTAGCCATCTATTCTTTGTTCTTTATTTATTTTTCATTGGATTTTATTATTTTATTCATTTGTGTTATTGGTTATTCGTTATTTCAGGTAGTGTATGACCAAGAGATCCAATCCTGATCTAGTAGACCCTGTACCAGAACTAGAGCGATCCCTCAGGCAGTTGAGGAAGCAGTTGAACATAGAGGAGGAAGAGATTTTGGTTAGGAAAGCCGTAGATAAGAGTGTACTGGAAGACACTACAATAGAGATGGCAAACGACAATGACAACAATGCGAATAACCAGACGATGTATGATTTTGTGAAACCATAGCTGTAGGGGACGCGAACATGCATTACGAGACCAGCTGTCATTGCCAATAATTTTGAAATAAAGCCTAATATAATTCAGATGGTGCAACAAACGGTTCAGTTCGGAGGCTTGCTAGATGAGGATCCTAATGCACATATAGCGAGTTTCTTAGAGATTGATGATACCTTCAAGATTAATGGGACAACAGACGATGCAATTCGTCTCTGCTTGTTTCCATTTTCTTTGAAGGATAGAGCAAAGGGGTGGCTACAGTCGCTATCTTCAAACACTATCCCTACTTGAGATTCTTTGGCGGAGAAATTTCTATTTAGGTACTTTCCTCCCTCTAAAACTGCTAAACTTAGAAATAACATATCTTCTTTTGTACAGTTTAACTATGAGTCGATGTACGACACTTGGGAGAGGTACAACGACCTACTGCAATTCTGCCCACACCATAGACTACCAATATGGTTATAAGTACAAGCTTTTTATAATGGTTTGAATTTGGCTACTAAGCAGATGGTAGATGCAGCTGCAGGTGGTTCTTTGAGCAGCAAGACACTGAAGCAAGGAGCATCCTGATGTACCTGTTTGGGGCTACCATTTTCTCTAACTTCAAGTCGACCATCCACCCGAGCTTCTTGATGAGCCTAGTGGATCTAAATTTTGTTAAGGCATTAGCCTAAGATCAAGCAGCCCTCTACCAGCTCTACTGCTTCATGGACTGCGACTGTTGGGGTGGAGCTAGGGTTGGTGGCTTCGCTTACTTGCTGCTGGAAAGTTTGTTGATCTCCTTCTTCTCTTATTTTGTTTTTATGTTTTCATCACAGATTGGGGCACATAAGTAACGATTGTTATGGATTAGTGCCATGGCTGGCATCGAAAGGTACCCTTTCTTAGATCGATGGGCAGACTCGCGATTCGAATCTGAGAGCCCACATCAGCTAGACCAACATCGTTAGAGGTTGAACACAATCACCTAGCATGAGGTAAAAATGAAAAGTAATTACTTAATGCTTACATTGTATTTATTGTATACCTATATGTTTGACGTGTCATGTAGTATAGGTGAGGACGGACCCTAGGGGTAGGTGACCTTATGGTCCAACACCATGTTAGATGCGACGGCGTTTGATGAGTGTCGATTTTTAATAGAGAGTTCTATGTACTGCAATAGATATTTTGGTTATCGGATTAGGGAGTGGAGGGCCATACTAGTTGCACGTCATGTCTGTATGATCTACCTCTCCCAAGATCAGCGATGGCGCCAAGGTGGCTGGCATATGAGGAGCTATAAGACGCTCGCACAAGGGCATTCTTCAAGGGTCCCGACGGTCAAACTGTTTCTTATGTTGAGTAAGCTGCTACATTGCCTCTACGATAGGTCGGTCTGGGAGTGGTCACTCCTAGAGCCGAGGGTTCGAGGCCCGCAAAAGGAGGTTGGACGAGCATCTGAGACCCAAGTGGCAGCTCATCGCAAACCTGATTGCCCAACCGGAGGGCATGGTGATCAATGACTTTGTTACCCCGCCTTCAGCTCGGTGATGGATCGACCCGGACCTCATGCCCTCTTACAATTCTGCGGGGACCACTCACATATGTCCCCGTCCCTTACTTAGTGAGTTTTCTTCTTTCATGTTTTAAGAGACTTTCACGCTCACACATTGAGAGACTTGGGACAGTGATAGAAAACTCAGAGATCAGCCGTGTGCTCACTTACTCTTTGGTAGTTCTCCTCGGGTTTTCCCATCGAAGCTGTTGATTTAGGGATATACCAAAACTAGAGACTCTCTATCGAGCGAGTGGGAATTAGGCTAATCTTGAGGTTTTCTATTAACATTCCAACAATCATGCAAACATGTGGTAAACCTAACGAGAAGGAATTAGATTTTACTATATGAGTTTTGGCTAGGTTAATAAGGCTGAGTTTCCCTTGGCAACAAATACCCTTTTTATACTTCGTAGAAACTTATCCCTTTTTTGAATATAGCAGGGTATTGTGTTAGTGGTACTCAACACCATAATTTTGTGACCTCCTTAGTACGGGCCAAAGGTGGTGATCATCATCAGTGTAAGTCGTCTCTTGTTCGATTGGAACATGGATATCCTTTGCATCGAAGCCACCAGAAATATAGGGCCTTCCTTAATTCTAATGCAAATGCAATGCAAGGTTAAGTCAATAATGTTAGGAAAGGAAAAAACTCATCCACTCCTCAGAGTCAACTATTGAAACCCCCAATCGAGTCACCTCTGTGAATGACAAGATCCACTATTGGTCCGGGGTTCGCTCTCCGTACTAAGCCCGTTTCGAAATGAGTCATTCGGTTGAGGGCCTTAAGAGATTATGAAATGGTCTCAAGACTAATTGGAGAAAGAGCCGCCAGCCGATGAGATCGAGATAGTTTTGGGAGTGAGGATGATGGCTTTGTACCCCTAGTAGAAAGCCTAAGTTTCTATCTCCCTAAAATTAGAAATTCTAGGTTTGGAAAGTTAGGTACATATAGGAAAGATTTATGAAAGCACCATATCCGCCTAGGCATTGAAGCCTAGCCTCCACTAAAGCAGATGAGCTTTTATCTATCATAATAACATTGTCTTAGCATGTTTTACCCTATATGCATTTTTACACATCAACCTCTTTTTATCTTCCTTAGCATGTGAGGTGAGGAAACAAGAGACTAACCTTAAGAGGTACTTTGGTACCTAGGGGGAGGCACATTGGTGCCTCTGCTAGTCCTAATAGAGAGGTACTTAGGTACCTTAGGTTTTTATCATCTTCAAATGGGAAAGGTGACCAAATTAGAATCTAGTTTTATTACCTAAGCCTAGGTATCATATTTGTTTTAGACTTTAACATTTGAGGTGAGTACATGCAAGGCGCAAGAGCATACTTTTGTAAGCATTCAATTCTTTTATCTTTGCACATGAGGTGATCAAAGTAAGTACTATGTCCAATTTTATCTATTTTTGACATGATGTCCTAAAACCTTAATTAAACATACATAGAAAAGGAGGAGGAGATAGAACCAGAATTGGATTAAGGAAGACGAGGATCAATCGGGAGGAAAACTATGCATGTGAATTGCCCTAGCAGTCTTAATACAAATTAATAACTGATAAATAAAACAAAATAAAATATGATTGAATTGGATCCTCGTCGAGGGCAGATCACCAGGAATTATCCATTCTGCACTTCAGTCACTTGATGGGACACAAATGATAGCAAATGCAAACATAGTGAATAAAATGCTTAAGTAAGACAGTGATAATTAAGAATTATGCAAGAAAGCACATAAAAGGAATAATAATAAAAATAATAAATTTTTTTTACCATCACAGAGGCTGACCTCGCGCGCGTATAGGATGAACCCGTATGAGATTAGTCCTCTCAAGGTATAGAGGGCTCACAATATCTTTTGGATGCTAACTCCTAGTTACTAGAAGAGAGAGATTGAGCTTGCATGTGCACAAGGGTAAGCCCACAGAAACTCAGCTCTAATGAGAGCTACAAATACCACACGGTTACTCAAACCATCATTGTTTGGGTTCATATGGCACCTGGACCCATGCGTGGTGAGGGTGACCATGTGCGAGCTTAGAGTCTCAGGTCCTGGAACTCGCTTAATTCCGTGTTTCAAGAAAAATGACATCGACTAGCCTTGGGCTCCCTGACCTCATATAGGCAGAGGCTAACCCCGCACGGGCTTAATGGCTCAGGTCCCAATGGCTTGACTGACACCATTTTAACGCGAAGCGTAAAAATTAGCACTTAAAATGACAAAAGCTTGTGGGGGAACGGGCTGACCTCGCGTGAGTTCAACCTATCCAATGGATGTTCAGCACATTCAAAAAAATGTGAAGAAAAATTGATGATGCATTAAACAAAAAGAAAACAAGAAAATGGTGGGAGAATGGACAAAAACTAAATCATGAGAAAATGCAAAAAAGATGCAGGAAATAAATGCAAGAAAAATGAAATCAAAAGTTACATTTGGGCCCTCAAGCGGCTACCTTGGTGATTTAAAATCAAGGAAGAATCAAGACTTTTTTGTGAACCAGAAAAACAAAAAGAAGCACGACTTCTTTTGAATAATTACCCCCTAAAAGTTCTATTTTTTTCTCCAAAGAAAAAACCTTTTTCTTCTTAACTCATAATATTTAATTCCTCTCCTCAATAAAACAAACTGCCAACCTTTGACTAAGTGAAAAAGTTGATTTTTATAGAGGCTGGACATGTGTCTCTTCCTCATTGGAGGGAAAATCCTGCCTAAATTCTTAGCCAATGAACAATCAACACATCACCTCTGGCATGTCGTTTGCCCAAACTATGCTCGCATAAGGTTAGAGGGAGTCCTAGTGCGAGCTTAACTTGGACACGCGCAAGCTTAGAGTGAACTTGCGTAAGTGCAGGTACAGAGGCGGTTCCCTCTAGGTCAACAGCTCTCCTTGCATGAGATACAGTGAACTCGCGCGGGTTCAAGCTGAACGCTCACAAGCTCACATGGAACATGTACGAGGTTGTAAACCGTGTGGTGTCTAGGTGAACTCACGCAAGTGCAAGTTGAACGAGTATAGGGTCAGCCTGGATCTGTGTGAAATCAATCTTAAGACTAATATCATTTAGTATTTTCCCTTTTTTGCTTTAGGCAATTTCCATAGGTTTTCTAGGATTGCGGCTCCTTTCCATTTTTCGATTCACAGCCAACTAAACCTTCTCATCATCAAGCTTTATGTAACTTTAGTTTCCAAATTTCTATGATTACAAAGGAAATGGCATTTCCAAGCTGTTAATAAGTTTTTAAGACGAGTAGAAAGGTATAACTTAAGGCTTATTCCAAAGAAGAGTGTATTCAGAGTAACATCAGGGAAGCTGCTAAGGTATAGTGAATCAACCGGGAATAGAGATCAATTCGAGCAAAGTAAAGTCCATTTAAGAGATGCTAGCGCCGAAGATAGAGAAAGAAGTCAAAGGATTTCTAGGACACTGGCCATACATCAACAAGTTCATTTCTAAGGTCATGATGGTTTGTGATCTCATATTCAAGCTTTTAAGGAAACACCAACCCAATGTGTGGGATGAGCATTATCGAAAAGCCTTTTGACAAGATTAAAGAGTATCTGATGAAGCCGCCAAAAGATGGAAATCTGTTGATTCTATTCTTGGCCTTGGAAGAGGAAGCCATGGGGACAATACTAGCATAGTGTGGATGATGTGGAGCATGTTTTTATTATTTTAGCAAGAAATTATTGCCTTATGAGTCAAAATATCACCTCGTAGAAAAGATGTGTTTGGCCATGATATGGGCTATGAAGAAATTAAGACACTACTTGCAATCTTATAGGGTGCAAGAAAATTCAAAAATAAACCTATTGGAGTTGACATCGAGTACGTTACCACGAAGGTAGTCAAGGGTAGGCCTATAGCAAAATTTTAGCTCAAAATGCAATTGAGGGAAATGACCCTTGGGGTTTGGAGTTTCCTAATGAAAATCTAGGGGCAATCGAGATCCAAGAATGGAAGATGTACTTTGGTGGTGCTGAAAGCGCAAGTGTAGGGTTAAGAGTAGTCTTGATCACGCCAAAAGGAGAAATACGACCAATTGGTAAGAGACTAGACTTTAAGGTGACAAATAATATGGCAGAGTATGAAGCATGTTTATTTAGATCAGAAGCGATTGTGGTAGCAGGAGCGAAGCAACTGATGGTCTACGAGGAATCTATGCTGGTAATTCAATAAGCCATTGAATAGTGGGAAGTGAAAGAAGAGAGGTTAAAGCCATATTTCAATTACCTCAGGACTTTAGTTTGCAATTTCTTTAAATGTTCATTCATACACTTGTCTCGAGATGAGAACCAAATAACCGATGCATTGGCTACCCTATTGTTGATATTGGACAATCCCTTGTAGCTTCCAATAAAGCCATTGATGATCATGAATTCGGGAGCACATTGTTACCAAGGAAACAGGATAATGCAAATACAAATGGGACCAGAAGAGAAGTCTTGGTTTTATGATAAAAAAAGATTTGTAGAAGACAAGGAATATCATGAGGAAGCAACTACAAAGGAAAGAAATTCACTACAAATTCAAGTTAGGAATTACATCAGCCATGAAGAAGTGCTATACAAAAGGATGACTTCGGGTGTCTAACTTCGATGTGTTACTAAGGCGGAGATGCAGGATGTAATGGAGGAGATGCATAAAGGGTTATGTGGGCCTCATATGAATCTCATAATGTTAACTATAAAGGTTATGCGTCAAGGATATTACTAGTTAACAATGAAGAAGGATTGTATAGCTTTAGTAAGGAAATGTCGTGCGTGCAGCTCTACAATGACTTGAGTCACATACCTTCGACCGAAATTCAAAATTTGACATCTCCATAGACTTTTATCATCAGAGAGATAAAGCCTACTTCAAATAGTCATAGGTACATAGTGGTGGAAATTGACTATTTCTCCAAGTGGGTTGAGGCTGAGTCATTCACTAGTATAGGGGCAAGATTAATAGCTAGTTTATAGAAAGGAACCTAATCTATAGGTATGGGGTCCCACATCACGTTGTGATAAACAACAACATGAAATTCATGGCCCAAGCAGCATATCTAATAGCGGAATACAAGATCAAGCATCACAGCTCTTCTTCGTAAAGACCTCAAGCAAATGGAGCGGTGCAAACAACCAATAAGAATTTAAAGAAAATGCTCTCGAAGATGGTATGGAATCACAAGGATTGATTATTTCAATTACCATTTTGCACTTTAGGGATATCGAACAACTGAGCGGACATCGACAGGACAGGCTGTCTTGCTAGTAGAGTTGGAGTTGAAATCGTTGAGAGTTGTATACCAAAGTACCAATGGGTTAAGCAAAGGTATCAACAGTTAGCTCTAATTAATGAAAAGTGGACGAAAGCCCTTTATCATATATAATTGTGTTAGAAGCGAATAGCTAGGGCATTCAATAAGAAAGTAAAGCCAGGGAATATCGGAACTGGTGACTTGGTGTTGAAACATACAAGACCTACCGTGTTCGACCTAAGAGGGAAGTTCGGACCTAATTGGGAAGGCCCTTACTTGGTAATGAAAATTCTACCTAATGGTGCAGCTAAGATCTCAGCCTTAGAAGGGAACGAATTCTCTGAATTAATTAACCTGGATCGTCTCAAGAAATATGATGGTTGCTATCTATGCAGCTACAATCTAAGGCAATGTACCTATCAATGCAGTCTAGCACTAATGGCGAGTATCAAGGTCGTATTCCTCGGGAAAGTGAAAGCCCAGAGTTACTCCTTTGTTCTCTGTTATATTAGCCTAAAATGAATGATGAATAATTCCTAAATTAACTAATAGCTACTCTAATTGTTATCTAACTACGGCTACTAGGGAAGGATTAATTCAAGTTAAGGAATAACCCCTTGGGATTTCTTGTCTCTAGGGAATGGAAACTAAAGATAGAATTGATTGATTGAATTCAATTTCCGTGGGAAAATCGCTACACAATTAATGCTTTTCTCAAGGACATTAACATCTTAACTTAGATTAATTAGGTTGAAATCTCTTCCTAACTCTAATTATCCAAATTAGCATTAAGCACCATTTAACACTATTGAGAGTTGTTAATTCTCAATCCGGTAGAACGAACACCCTATCCCTAGGCGAATTCAATTCTAGGTTGTAAAGGACAATCCAAACCTAAACGTCTTTCTCAAGAACATTCAAATTCCAATAATCATTCAATAAGATATGAAAAACAAATCAATAATCACTTCCATTGCAAACCAATATTGAAAAACATTCAATTCAAAGTTTAAGTACAAAAATCCATAGATAAAGAACCCCAATGGGTTAACAAGTTTAACTAATCATGTTCATTATCAAAACCCACAAGAATTCAATTACAACAATGAGTAAAGGTAGAGAAACCCGAATACACCCTTGGATGAGAGTAAACAGCTCTAATTCCTCTTGCCCAATCTTGATTCGATTCTTCTTCCTCTTACTCGAATTAAAACCAATCAACGAACCTCACCTAATCTTCAATCTTCAAAGAGAATCCAATTGAAACCTTGGTCCAAGTCTCCTTTTTCCTTAGTTCCAACTCAGAAAACCCTTAGAGAGAGAAAGAAATGAGTTTGGGACGTCCTATCCCTACTTGGATCACGTTTTTCTCTTTTCTTTCTTTTAAATTAATTTGTCCAGCTGCTGTGAACATGGCCGTGTTGATGCCCGTGTTGGGAACATGGCCTGGTATTGGTGGGCGTGTTGGGAACACGGCCTCGTGTTGATGGTCGTGTTACTCTCTGTAGTCGTGCTCTTTAACACTTCTTTTTCCTATTGTCAAATGCATCCAACACAGCCCATTTTAGTGCCCGTGTTAGGAACACGACTAGTGTTAAAACTAACATGGCCGTGTTCAGCTTCCTCATGCGCGAACTTAACTTGTTTCGGCAACTTTGACGTCCAATTCTACTCCAATTCTTCCTTTTATCACTCTTTGACTTCTTTTAGACCTAATGCACATAAACAGATGCATAGGGTGAGTGTTGGGACTAATTCACATCCAAATGTACATAAAATCAGCCTTAAAAACCCCATTTAGATGTGTGTATTTTACACACTTCAAATCACCCCACACTTAGCTCATTGCTTGTCCTCAAGCAATCAAAAGTAAAATAAGGAAAATAAACCACTAAGGAACAACACTTAAACTGATAAACAACCTAGAGAGCCCCTGCATATATCCTTAACAAGCATAAGTCAAACAAAAAGAAACGAAGTAATCAATTCAAGTATCACAACCAAGATGCTAATGATTAGTAGGTTCCAAAAAAAATCATCAAAATAGAATTAAATAAACCAAAGCAACTTAGTGCAAAACTCAAACTAATTAACTTACATTCTTTCGCAAGACTCAACAATATTGGTTTTACCCAATCACATGGACATAAACAGGATTTCAAAAGCAAGTCAATAGTAAGAGCATCGAAACAAAGTGAAAATTTTCAAAATTTTACAAAACAATTGCACAAAGAATAAACAAATAACTGAGATGAGATAAATGAAATGCGATATATACACTTGAAAAGGATCCAAATTTTATATACAAGAACAATAAAAAAAAAATGAAAGACACACAAGATAAATAAAGCTAAAAGATAAACAAAATATAAGAAAACAAGTGTATATAAATATCACCCACCCCACACTTGAAGGACACACTGTCCCCAGTGTAACATGTTATGGATACCCCACATGGTAATGCTCATCTAAGAGAAACAAAGGCAATGCAATCCAAATGCATGACATGTATATAAGAAATAAAGTAAATAAATGCAAAAAAAAAAAAATCTAGTGGACTGCCTTGATCGTCCACCGAGGTTGGTGTAGTGGACATTCAGTGTGTCCTCGGTGGAAGTTGCAAATAATAAAATAAAGAATTAAAAATCAAAACTGAAACAAAAATTAAATAAAATATGAAAACTAAAACTAATAAAATGTTTCAAAACAAAAGGTTAAAATATTAGAAATTAAAGATAAAAATTGGGGTGCCTCCCAAAAGCGCTTCTTTTTGATATGATGAGTCTTCTTAGCTGGACCCATGGTGAAAAGCAAACGGTGGGGATTGATGATCATCCATCCTTCTTCCAAGCAAATAGCTTCAAGTATCTGCTTAGAAGACTAATTGTCAAATTCCTCTTCTCGACGGTCAAGCGAGCTGCCAGTATGATGAGCAAAACTCGCTCCTCATATATTTGCATGTAGTCATGATGCTCTAGGGGCTCTTCCAATTTGAAAGCTGGAGTTTCACCAATTGGAAGGACCGACAATTGGGCAATTTCTTCAGGAATGTCGATGGTTTTCTTCAATCCTTGGCTTGGTTCACTTGCTAGAAGAAACTCGAGCTCCTCCAAGACTTCTTCATTAGATAACTCGTGCTCATCTTCCATCATCGAAGGGACTTATGGAAAATCCACCAAAAATTCCTGTAACCGCAACTCAGCATCATCAACTGTACATTCCTGTTGATAGTCTTTCAGAGGAATGATGTTCGCCTCTTCCTTTTCTGGTTCTATCTCCATGTTTAAGAAATCGTCCTGCACAGAAGCATCATTATCAAACATAATAGATAAACCAGAAAAATTCTCACCTGAACGCAAAGTGATGGCACTCAAATGTTCCTCAGATTCAGTAGCGTTTGATGGAGTTCCCCATTGTTCTGCCGCTAGTAACTTGAAGATCAAGCCTACTTGATGCTCTATGTTCTTAATTGAGGCTTGTTGACTTTCAAGGACCCTCTCTGTTTGTTGGAATCTATCATCAAGACTTGCAATGAACCTCATCATCAACTCCTCTGACACTGACTCTTCATCTTGAGTTGAAGGTGCAAGATTAGGCTGCTGATGTAGTTGCTAAAATCCTGGTGGTTCTTGGCCATCGAAGCTCCATCCAAAGGGTGAATGAGTGCTCCATTCTCGGTTGTAGGTGCTTTCATACGAGTTATTTAGCCAACTTCTCGTATAGTTCACCTGTTCAAAATTATAAGAACAATACGCAAAATCACTGCACAATGGACAATCATTACTCAAATGTAAACCACAACAAATTTCACAAAAATCTTGAGATGAAAGGATAGGAGTGGGAGTTGATCGGTAGCCCTGCAAAACGATTCCACTCGAGTTGCTAAGGCTGCACAGGTGTCCCAATTTTTAGCACTCTCTTGGTTCCTGATCCCATTCTCTAACGACTCATACAAAGAGTTTAGCATTGAACCTCCTTATCATCCACTACCTGAATCATAAACTTAACTAAATAAATATGTACAAACAAAACATAAATAAATAAAAATAAAAAAATGGCTAAATTAACAAATAGCAAATTTCACTCTAGCTTTCAAACATTCCCCGGCAATAGCGCCAAAAACTTGATGGTTGCTATCTATGCAGCTACAATCTAAGGCAGTGTACCTATCGATGCAGTCTAGCACTAATGGCGAGTATTAAGGTCGTATTCCTCAGGAAAGTGAAAGCCCAGAGTTACTCCTTTGTTCTCTGTTATATTAGCTTAAAATGAATGATGAATAATTCCTAAATTAACTAATAGCTACTCTACTTGTTATCTAACTATGGCTACTAGGGAAGGATTAATTCAAGTTAAGGAATAACCCCTTAGGAATTCTTGTCTCTAGGGAATGGAAACTAAAGATAGAATTGATTGATTGAATTCAATTTCTGTGGGAAAATCGCTACACAATTAATGCTTTTCTCAAGGACATTAACATCTTAACTTAGATTAATTAGGTTGAAATCTCTTCCTAACTCTAATTATCCAAATTAGCATTAAGCACCATTTAACACTATTGAGAGTTGTTAATTCTCAATCCGGTAGAACGAACACCCTATCCCTAGGCGAATTCAATTCTAGGTTGTAAAGGACAAACCAAACCTAAACGTCTTTCTCAAGAACATTCAAATTCCAATAATCATTCAACAAGATATGAAGAACAAATCAATAAGCACTTCCATTGCAAACCAATATTGAAAATCAATACATTCAATTCAAAAGTTAAGTACAAAAATCCTTAGATAAAGAACCCCAATGGGTTAACAAGTTTAGCTAATCATGTTCATTATCAAAACCCACAAGAATTCAATTACAACAATGAGTAAAGGTAGAGAAACCAGAATACACCCTTGGATGAGAGTAAACAGCTCCAATTCCTCTTGCCCAATCTTGAATCGATTCTTGTTCCTCTTCCTCAAATTGAAACCAATCAATGAACCTTGCCCAATCTTCAATCTTCAAAGAGAATCCAATTGAAACCTTGGTCCAAGTCTCCTTTTTCCTTAGTTCCAGCTCAGAAAACCCTTAGAGAGAGAAAGAAATGATTTTGGGACGTCCTAACCCTACTTGGATCGAATTTTTCTCTTTTCTTTCTTTTAAATTAATTTGTCCACCTGCTGCGAACATGGCCATGTTGATGCCTGTGTTGGGAACACGGCCTGGTATTGGTGGGCGTATTGGGAACACGACCCCGTGCTGATGGTCGTGTTACTCTTTGTGGTCGTGCTCCTTAACGCTTCTTTTTCCTATTGTCAAATGCATCCAACACAGCCCGTTTTGGTGCCCGTGTTGGGAACATGGCCAGTGTTAAAACTAATACGGCCGTGTTCAGCTTCCTCATGCGCGAACTTAACTTGTCTCGACAACTTTGACGTCTAATTCTGCTCCAATTCTTCCCTTTATCACTCTTTGACTTCTTTTGGACCTAATGCACACAAACAGACGCATAGGGTAAGTGTTGGGACCAATTCACATCCAAATGTACATAAAATCAGCCTTAAAAACCCCATTTAGATGTGTGTATTTTATGCACATTAAAATACTATGTATAAAAATAGAAAAATAACAATAGTAGAAAAATAGTCTGCTGATCAGAAAACCTGAAAAAGGCTTATCAAACAAAAATTAGGGCAATAAGAGGAAATTATTAGCTAGAAAATCTAGAAAGGATTGGCTAATGTATGGGCGGTAGTTTCGGGCGCGCAACCAAGTGTATTTAGTGACTACGGCACTACAAGGCTTTTCAACCTAATTGGGAACACGCTAACTAGTCACAAATACTAGCGGGGAGATGGGAGTCGCCACTCGGGTAACCAGGACACTTTTCTTAATGAGTGGCATTTTTTGATTCCATAAGAAAGCTTGCGTCATAAATCTAAAGATGGATTCGGAAGCCAACTTCCTTATTTGTTTATATTTGTCTTTAATTTTATTGTTTAATAGTCTATTTTTTATAAATGCAACACTTATATATTACACATCAATCACTACTTGTGAGGTCCTCCTAAATCTAGCTGATTTTATTAAAGCCCAGTAATATTCTAAGTTATTAACCTAACTTACTAATTAATTATGTACAAAGCCTACTTAGTCTAAGTCCAATTACAAGTTATCCTTTGATTTTGAACTTTAAGCCTAATGGACTATTTTTTATAAAAAGGCCTAATTCAGTAATCTTAAATCTAATATGGCCCAATTAATTCAATTAAGCATGACAAAACCCACGAAATCTATATAGATTTTAAATTTAAACCCAATATACCATCTCCTTAACCTAATGAACTATAATTTTTATGTCAGGTCCAATTTTAAGGCCTAATGTTTATATCTCTAGCTTTAATTAGGCAATCAAATAACAGATATTTGGCATACATCCAAAATAAAGCAAAAATAAAGTTCAGAAAATTAAATCTAGCTATTATAACCCTTCTACAACTAAAAATCAAAAGAAAAACGCATAAAGTTACAGTGTACAAAAATTTCCAAAAATCGCATAAGAAGTCCGAAAATAAGGCAAAAATTGGTGCAGAGCAGTTCGACTTAGGGCAAAGCCAATCGGCACTACACAGAGCCGATCGGCTCTAGGGATTAGTAACGACCGATTTTGCATCTTTTCGTTGATCATCTGGCCCCGGAGCTGATTTAACATGCATAAGAGATAAAAACATGATTAAAAATCAAAATAACAAGGCTAAGGACAAAAAAACTAAATTAAGCCAGAAAATATAAAATAATAAAAATCCTAGAAAGCAAAAATTGATAGAAAGTAAATAAGACTTCATATGGCAGATTCTAACATGCTACTCTAACTATTCTAATCATCAAATCCAAAATCCAATACCTTCATATTATCATATTCAAAATCTAATATGCATAAACATCATAGAGACATAAAATTATTAAAAGAAGCCCTATATTCAATCACATAAAGGGATATCAAGCATTTGAAATCAATCCTAACATGTTTCTAAAATGATAAAAATAAAAGAATAAGTAAAGGGGAAGAAGATATTGATGATGTTGGATTTTGGGGAACCCTAAGGTTATCATCGTAGATTGTTGATCTGCGAGCCTCTAGAGATAATGAGGCGCTGAAATTGAAGAACGGATGAAAATCCAGTGTTATCTAGGGTTAAAAAAATCTTTTATCGTTCTAAAGAAAAAAATTCCTAATTCGAAACGTATGGTGAATTCTCCTAGGTGCTAGTTTATTGCTCAAATGAATATAGCTAACCCTAGACTTAGGGCATATTGTTCTATTTATAACAATAGGGTTAGGAAACCATAGATGTATTAGATAAATGTTAATTATTTAAAATAAAAATCATCGATTACTTTTTTATTTTATCATATTAATATCTAATAAAATAAAATAAAATCTTTTATATTCAAATAATTATCACTAGAAATATCCAATAATTGTCACAAATTACTTCTAGAAACTTCCTTTTATCAACTTCAACATTTTAAATCAAAAAAGTATTAAAAACAATATCAAATCTCAAATCCAGCTATCATGGTCCCACAGGGTGGCAATTGATTGAACTTGCGCATATGGGGTGGCAATTGATTAAACTTGCACATACTTTAACTCATACTTGTCAATGTTCTGTCGGATGGTCAGTATCTGAAGCTTCTCGCACAACCCAATCTGTAAAAAGAAAGGAAATAAAAAAAGCAAAGAAAAGAAAAAGAAGAAAAAGCTAAGTTGAAAACCTAAAAGGCGACTTAGGTAAAAATAAAGTCTGCAAAGTTGAAAACCCAAAAGGGCGGCTTAGGCAAAAGTTAAGATATTAGCCTGCTAAGTTGAAGAACAAGCAAGGTTAATGGAGAACAAGCCTTCTAAAAAAGATCAAGTCTAAATAGTGATTCGAAATGTTCTCTCATCTTGGGTGGAAAAGCTACAAATGATGAATCCCAAAACTGGGCTTATGCGATGATAGCTTGCAAGTAGAAGAAATTAAAAATGTTAGAGCTGAAGGGTACATGGAAACTATGAAGCTATAAAGATTGAAATGCTACCATCTGAAGATGATGAAGCTTCATAAGACTCAACTCTTGATTTATTTTAAGACAAAAGCATGATTACGGATATTCATCTAACTGAATATCTAATAAAATCAAGAGATTTCATTAATTATTGATAATTTTCTAATACATCTAGGGTTTCCTAAAAACCTACCTCTATAAATAGAAAAGAATGACCAAAGTTTAGGGTGGATATATTAATCATAGGCTATTAGCTACTGTGACTAGAAAAAGAAAACCTACATTCATTTTAGCAAAGAGGATTTTTGGTAACTAGAGAGTAAAGTCACTAAGAATGAATAAGATTAGGAAAGTTGTTTCTTTAAATGATAGAAGTTTTTTCTCAAGCCCAACAGAACACTGAATTCTCATCCAATCTTTGGTTTAACCACCTTATCATTTATAGAGACGTGCAGATCAACGAAATACGGTGACAACTTGAGGGTTCTAAAATCCAGCATCGTCAACACCCTTTTCCCTTTTCTTTAATTTTATGATTTTAGAAATAATTTAGGATTGATTTCAAATGTTGTATATGATTTATGTGACCAAATTCAAGGTTTTTAATAGTTTTACATGTTTCTGTAATGTTTATGCATGCTAGGTTTTGAATATGATAATATGAATATGTCGAGTTTTGAATCTAATAATATGTTTTCTATTGGATTTTGAATTTAATGATTGGAATAATTAGGGTGATATGTTTGATTTATTTTTTTTCATGTGATCATGTCCAATTTCTAGGGTTGCATGTTTGAAATCTAGGATCTGCCATGTGAAATTGTATTTGCCTTCTATCAGTGTTTTTTGTTTTCTAGGGTTTGTATTAATTTTATGATTTTTGGCTTAATTTGATTTGTTTTGTTATGATTATTGCTTCATTTTCTAAGTTTTAATCAATTTCTTTGTCTCTTGTACATCTAAAATCGGCTTTTGAGTAAGGAGAATTGAGAAAAAATGCAAAATCGACCGCGACCAAGCCCTAGAGTCAATTGGATTTGTGCAGTGCTGATTTAGCTCTACACTAAGCTAATCAGCTCCGTGTTTGTGTTGATTCAACTCAACACCAATTTTTGCCCTATTTTTGAATTTTTATGCAATTTTTGGCAATTTAGGTACACTATAATACTTAGTTTATGTGTTATTCTTTTGATTTTTAGTTATAGGAGGGTCGTAATAGCTAGATTTAATTTTTCTCCACTCTATTTTTGTTTTAATTTTTATGTATGCCAAATATCTGCTATTTGGTTACCTAATTAAAAATGGACATATAGACATTAAGCCTTAAAATTTGACATGGCATGAAAATTGTAATCCGTTAGGTTAATAAGATGGTATATTAGGCTAAAACTAAAATCCATATAGACTTAGTGGGTTTTGGTCATGCTTTTAATTAACTAATGGATCACATTAGAGTAAGATCATCCAATTGGGCCTAAACATAAGTCCATTTAGGTTAAAAGGTTGATAATCAAAGTATAACTTGTAATTGAGCTAGACTAGATGGACCTTTGTACATAATCAAATAGTTAAGTAGGCTAACAAAATTAAACAAGGTTGAGCTTAAATAAAATGGCTAGATTTAGAAAGACCTCACATGTTGTAATGGATGTTTGTAGAAATACAACTATTGCATTTATAGGGAATATCCCATTAAACAATAAAATTAAAGACAAAGATACACAAATAAGGAAGTTGGCTTCCGAATCCATCTCTGGATGTGGTGAAGATTTCTTATAGAATCGAGAAATGCCACTCAATTAAAAAAATTGTAATGGAGAATTACCCGGGTAGCGATTCCCATCTCTGCACTAGTTTCTATGATTAGTTAATATGTTCCTATTAGGTTGAAAAGTCTTGTAGTGTCGCAGTCGCTAGAGACACTTGATTACATGCCCAAAACCGCCACCCAAGCTTTCCTTTATTATGCATACGAGAATATGTTTTAGGTGTGTGATTAGATGCATGTGTCTTATACATGAATGCATGATCTGTTCCTTTAGGCTTAGCCTTTGGAACTTGTGGAGCTCTTAACTTTTTCTTAGGATTAAGAGCTTTAGTGGGTGCTTTAGCCTTTTCAACACCCTCAATAGAAGAAGTTTGTAGTATTGAGGCCTTTACAAATTTAGATATAAAAGGAGATGGGGTAGATGATGATGCACCATTGAAGCCCAATCCATATTTGATCAAAGGAGGACTTTAAGACACAATTACTGTATCTAAGGCTTCCTTTCCTTTATGGAATTTTGAAATTCAGTCTTTTAACTGCTCAACCTCTTTTTTTAAGGAGCCATTTTCTTTTGAAATAGATTTGAAGGATAAGGTTTGAGATGAGAACTCACTTAAATATTTCTTTAGATTATCACTTATGAAGATCTTTTAAATCTTGCTCAAATTTTGAACTTTTATCTTTGTAAGCTTTCATTTTCAAATGATGTTTTTTGAATTTTAAGTTTATGGTTTCAAATTCTCATCATTATCGAAAAAATTCATGTCATTTTCATAATTTAAATCATCACAAAAGTGGGATGTGGAACATACCTCATTAAAGTCATCTTCAAGTGCCATGAAGCATAGGTTGTCCACTTTTTCATCTTCATCTTCATCTTGATGAAGAGTCATCCCAAGTAGCTTTGAAAGCCTTTCTCTTTCCTTCTCCTTCTTAAACTTCTTCTTCTTCTTGCTCTTAAAGCATCTGGCATTAATGTGCCCTTGATTCCATAACTATAGCAAGTGAGATCACTATCCTTCTTGTTGTTATCCTTATAGCTTGAGGTGGAGTTGGAGGATGTTTTATAAAAGACCTTTTGATGGTTGCTATCTATGCAGCTACAATCTAAGGCAGTGTACCTATCGATGCAGTCTAGCACTAATGGCGAGTATCAAGGTCGTATTCCTCGGGAAAGTGAAAGCCCAGAGATACTCCTTTATTCTTTGTTATATTAACCTAAAATTAGCGATAAATAATTTCTAAACTAACTAATAGCTACAAGCTAAGTCCTAAGGGAGATGTAAGAGTGATTGTTAAACGAAATAACTAAGGCAATAAGACAAACCCAAAGGGAATCTAAACTAGTTGGCAATCAAACAAAAGATAAAGGATTGGTGAGTCTAATTATGCTACCCGTGGACGAATTCTTAACCGAGTTCGGTTTCTCTCTCGAGATAACCGAATTCCTAAATCTAATAACCTAAAGTTGGAATCTCTTCCTAACGATTGATTCTTAAATTAGCATTAAGCTTTAATCCGCCTCTATTAAGCTTTGTTAATTCTTAATCCGGCTAGTTAATTATCCTTATCTCTAAGCGATTATTAACCAGTTCTTGCTATTCAAAATTCCAATTGCCAAACGGACTTCTCAATCACACAAAGCAATCTAAACACACAATTCACAACGTCTCATGAATAATGCACCATCTTATTAATACTGAAAGCAAGAAGAATACAAAACTAATCCAAACAATCCAACAATATAATACTAAGCCAACATAGTAAAGAAATCCCAATGGATTTAATCCATCTAGGTAATCATGTTCATTATCAAAATACACAAGAATTCAATTACAACAATGAGTAAAGGTAGAGAAAACCCGATTACACCCTTGGATGAGAGTAAACAGCCCCAATTCCTCTTGCTCAATCTTGAATCGATCCTTGTTCCTCTTACTCGATTTGAAAACCAATCGACGAACCTTGCCCAATCTTCAATCTTCGAAGGGAATCTGATTGAAACCTTGATCCAAGTCTCCTTTTCCATTAGTTTCAACTCAGAAAACCCTTAGAGAGAGAAATATTAGGGTTTGGGACGTTCTAACCCTAGCCGCCTCCTTTTTTTTCCTCTCTTCATTCTTTTAATTAATACACCCTGTCGCCTCCAACACGACCGTGTCCCTGGCCGTGTTGAGGACACGGGCTGGTGTTCATGGCCATGTTACTCTCTGTGGCCGTGCTCCATAAGATCTACTTCTTCTTTGATGTCTAACACGGCCGTGTTGGTTCCCGTGTTTGTAACACAGCCTGTGTTTTGTGACTGTGTTGAGAACACGGCCAGTGTTGAGACCAACACGACCATGTTCAGCTTCTTCATGCTCGTACTTAGCTTGTTTCGGCAGCTTTGACGTCCAATTATGCTCTAATTCTTTCCTTTTTCATTCTTTGACTTCTATTGGACCTAATGCACACAAACATACGCATAGGGTGAGTGTTGGTACCAATTCACATCCAAATATCCATAAAATCGATCTTAAAAACCCCATTTAGATGTGTGTATTTTACGCACATCAATTCCATAACTATAGCAAGTGAGATCACTTTTCTTCTTATTGTTATCCTTATAGCTTGAGGTGGAGTTGGAGGATGTTTTATAAAAGACCTTTTGATGGTTGCTATCTATGCAGCTACAATCTAAGGCAGTGTACCTATCGATGCAGTCTAGCATTAATGGCAAGTATCAAGGTCATATTCCTTAGGAAAGTGAAAGCCCAGAGTTACTCCTTTGTTCTTTGTTATATTAACCTAAAATGAATGATGAATAATTTCTAAACTAACTAATAGCTACAAGCTAAATTCTAAGGGAGATGCAGGAGTAAATGGATAAATGAAATAACCTAGACAAGAAAGCAAACCCAAAGGGAATCTAAACTAGTTGGCAATCAAACAAAAGATAAAGGATTGATGACTCCAATTATGTTACCCGTGGACGAATTCTTAACTAAATTCGATTTTTCTCTCGAGATAACCGAATTCCTAAACTTAATAACCTAAAGTTGGAATCTCTTCCTAACAATTGATTCTTAAATTACCATTAAGTTTTAATTCGCCTCTATTAAGCTTTGTTAATTCTTAATCTGGCTAGTTAATTATCCTTATTTCTGAGTGATTATTAACCAGTTCTTGCTATTCAAAATTCCAATTGTCAAATGGACTTCTCAATCACATGAAGCAATCTAAACACCACAATTCACAACGTCTCATTAACAATGCATTATCTTATTAATACTGAAAGCAAGAAGAATACAAAACTAACTCAAACAATCCAACAATATAACATTAAGCCAACATAGTAAAGAAATCCCAATGGATTTAATCAATCTAGCTAAACATGTTCATTATCATAAGCTACAAGAATTCAATTACAACAATGAGTAAAGGTAGAGAAACCCGATTACACCCTTGGATGAGAGTAAACAGCCCCAATTCCTCTTGCTCGAATTGAATCGATTCTTGTTCCTCTTGCTCAGACTGAAGCCAATCAACGAACCTCACCCAATCTTTAATCTTTGAAGGGAATTCGATTGAAACCTTGCTCCAAGTCTCCTTTTTCCTTGGTTTCAGCTCAGAAAACCCTTAAGGAGAGAAAAATTAGGGTTTGGGACGTTCTCCCCGCCGTCTGTCTTTCTTTCCTCTCTTCTTTCTTTCCTCTCTTCTTTCTTTTAATTAATTCCCCCTGTCGCCGCCAACATGGCCGTGTTGATGCCCGTGTTTCCAACACGGCTGGTGTTTATGCCCGTGTCTCCAACACGGCTGGTGTTTATGCCTGTGTTACTCTTTGTGGCTGTGCTCCCTAAAAACTTCTTTTCTTTGATGTTTGATGCACCTAACACGGCCGTGTTGGTGCCCGTATTGGGAACACGGCCAGTGTTGAAACCAACACGGCCCTGTTCAGCTTCCTCATGCACATACGTAGCTTGTTTCGGCAGCTTTGACGTCCAATTATGCTCCAATTCTTCCCTTTATCATTCTTTAACTTCTTTTGGACCTAATGCACACAAACAGACGCATAGGGTGAGTGTTGGGACCAATTCACATCGAAATGTCCATAAAATCAATCTTAAAAATCCCATTTAGATGTGTGTATTTTACACACATCACCTTTTCTCCCTCTTTCTATTCTTCATAATCTCCTTGATTATCCATGAGACTATAGCCAATTCTACATCTTCATCTTCACTATATTCAAATGCAATAGAGCTATCACTCTCTTATTGTTGCCTTTTGGAGCTTTTAAGGGCCAATGGCCTCCTATTTATTTCTTTTTCCTTTTCTTGCTCCTCCTCTTTATTAAGAGCCATCTTGTGGGCAAGTAGCTTGCTAATAAGTTCATTTGTTGATGCCTTCCCCAAGTCCTCATTAGCTTCTTCAATACTTGCCACTCTTGAACGATCGTCTTTAGGTGGTAGAGCTTTAAGGATCTTATTGTTAATGTCAACAAGTTCATAGTGCTTACTCAACTTTCTCAAGTTATTGATGATGGTGAGAAGCCGGTTGGCTATATTATTAATGATCTCATTAGGCTTCACCTTGAAGAGCTCATATTATGTCACCACGAGTTGAATTTTCTTGGACTTGACTTATTTAGTACCCTCATGGTAATTCTCCAAGGTCTTCCAAATCTTGTATGCGGTGGAAAGAAGTTAAACTCTCTCACGTTCCTCTCTATACAAGGTACTAAAGAGGATGATCATAGCTTTCTTACTTTTGCCATTTGCTTTTCTATGAGCATCCATCCATTCATCTATATTTCGAGGAATGTCTATACCATCTTCTTGCTTTATTGGTGGCTTTCATTCTTTTCTCACACTATCCTAAATATATATTGTATCACTATCCAAGTAGATTTCTGACTTGTACTTCCAATGGGTATAATCAAGCCCATCGAAGTATGGTCTTAGGTGATGTATCCTTTCGTTAGCCATATTAATCTTTAACTCTTGCACTTAAGCTTCATGAAGAATCCTCGCTCTAACACCACTTGTTTTTCCTTATGAACAAGAAGGGGGGTTTGAATTGGTGAATACAAGAACGATGATTGATTAAAAATATGATGAGAAAGAATAGAAGAGTAGAGAAGAATAAAGAACACGCAAGTTTATAGTGGTTCGGGTATTAACCAACCCTACATCCACTCCTCAATTCCCACTTGGGTATTCCACTATCTCAATACACAATATAATGGGGTTTCGTAAACTCATTTCCAACTTAGTCTTTGAGGCTCATACTAAACCTTTACGCTTATATTTTAATACCTAAAACACAAATCCTTCAATAGTTTTACCTAGGCTAACTCTTAAACCTAATCTCAATTTTTTAGGTTAACACTCAAAACCTTACGAGAACATTTAGAGCTCTTTAAGAACCTTTCGAATGTTAATTACACACAAAAGTAATAAAGAAGGTGTGAAAGAATTTAACAATGAATACGACACAATAAGAGGTTGTTGATCAACTATAGAAGTCATTTGGCAAGGGTATTCATAGCCTCAAAACATCGAAGAGACATTACTTTATGAATATAGGCCATATTATTGCTTTAAGCTCTAGATAGTGCATTAAATGCACTATCAAAGCACAATTACAGTCGCTACACCTTATTTGCACTCCTAACTCGGATGTTACGGTTGAGAGGCTTTTGTGGTTGCGACTACTTGATGGCGGTTGCAATTTAGGAGGTAGAAATGATTCTTGATCTTTCTAAGGTATAGATGAATCCTTTAAGGAAGACTGGTGTAGATGATTCTATGCATATTTATTGACTGTTTATCAATCGTTTATTCGTGCATTTGAGTCATATTTATTCCTGTTTGATCGCACTTTGGTATGTTTTTTAGTTTTTCAGGTTTTCGGACTCCTTGATGGGAAATTGATTGATTTCCGGGCAGAAACCAAGCTATATGGATGATTTACGCATATTAGATGTTTGTCATATTCGATTCCTTGTTGGCGTGCAATTCGAGGCTTTTGCACGGGCAGTTGCACGACCATGCATATTTGCACGGCCTCCCTTGCCCGTCGGCATGGGCTAGGGCACTTCTGCCTATAAGTAGGCGCACGCAAAATGAAACATGGTTCCGCTTCTGATTTCTAAACTTCTCTACGCGTGCGACCCCCCACTTTTACACCTCTGTTCTTGACATTTTGGGAAACCAACATCATTTCAAAGGATTGATTTGGGAGATTCAAGTAGAGATTGAAGGTTCTAGACGATTGATCGAGACATCCGAGATCCATACTTGAGGCTGGTTTCAGAGTTGGCTTGCGACATTTCCACTCCGATTCGAGAGAAGAGGGATTACATGTTCCATTTCCTTTTCTGTTGTTTACTTCCTTTTGTATTTGTTTCTTTCATTATGAGTAGCTAGGGCTGCCGAACCCATTGGGGTTCACCTTTGTTGATGGATTGTGCTTAGTTATTAGATTTTTAATTGCCATTCTTGTAATCTTCTTACTGTTTAGTAATAAAGTTTGATTCAGCTAATTTGAGACGTTGAATTAATTGTCTTTTAGGTTGTTTCTTGATATTGAGAAATGCTTGTTACAATTGGAATTTGAATAGTAAGAACTGGTAGTTAACACTTAGAGATAAGGTTAATTTACTCGCCGGATTAAGAATTAACAACTTTTAATAGTTCTAAATCATGCTTAATGCTAATCTATAATAATATGATAGGAAGAGATTCCATTAGGTTAGTGGAGGTTTAGGAACTCGGTGAGCTTGAGAGAGGAACCGAGTTCGATTCAGGATTTAGGCACGGGTAAGCAAGATTGGTAATTTATAAAATCAACCTTAGAATTCCATCACTTAGGTCCCCTTTGGGTTTGTTTCTCTTCTTGCGGTTGTCTTTCGATTATTAGTTGATGTTCATTCATTTATTTGCACTCATAGTCATTAGTTAATTAATTTAGACTTCTCACACCTTATTTCAGACTAGATAACATAGCAAGCAGTAGTAACTTTAGGTTCACCCGATCTCCAAGGATACGACCTTGATACTCACTAGTGCTAGGCCGAATCGATAGGTTCACTGCCTTAGGTTTAGACCGCATTTTTTATCTTTCTAAGATATAGATGAATCCTTTAAGGAAGACACTTAAAATTTAAGGTTAAAGATACTCAATTTAATTGTTAATGTCAAATTCAAGGGTGCCTATTGTCATGAAAAGACTTAGGTTAACATAAACTATTGACGAGAAGTAAACCCCATGTAATTTATATCAAGTGCATCAATATTCATAATACTTATCGGACAAGTATTTTTTATTAGTTGTTTTAGTATCAAATATTGAATGACATGAGACTCGCCATTCTATCATCATTAGCATCTCATACTTAACGTGGAAAATATGTAATTAGCCAGTTTTCTAGGTTAGTGATGCTCAATCAAAAATTCTATAATAGGGAACCCTTTTTATAATACTAGTGCTAAGGCATTTGTCACTGATATTCTCAACCGCTTAAAAATGAATACTTCATCTAATAGTGTTGGACTTATCAATTAAAATATAATATATAGAATAAATTGAATTTAATTATAAACTACCATTAAATTAATAAATGTCACATAAATAAACATGCCTTCAATGATACTAAAACATCACTAATAATTTCCACTAAAGCCAATCTCTGCAGTATCTAAGTTCCATCCTCTCTAGATGGAGATCTAGTTGTTCTTGAATTATAGACTCTATAAGGAAACCTTCTAGAATCTGCATCTAGACGTAAAATCATCGCAAAAAATGACATCAGATTGTAAGAAACCCAATAGTCTTTATGTAGAGCCGATTGCCTCTATGTAGAGGAAATTTTAAAAATTGCAATTAGGTCCGTAGAATTATGAAAACTGCCGTTTTGACCCTCAAACTTAATTTTTTTCTTATAATTAGGTCCAGAAAAGATAACTCCAACTGGATTAACCTCGACTCTATCCTCACCTCTCCCGTCCTTCACCTCCCGAGACCCGAGGTGGCAGTAACTTTCATCATAGGGTTTTTCATTCTTCCCTCGATATCTAGATCCGGAAAAGGGGTGCTGATAGCTGCCCCCAATTTATCAAAATTTATGAGCAATGCATTAAATAAACTGAGATAAATCATAGAGAACTAGGATATAGTAAAAGGATATGTGAGCTATAGAAGCCACGCCTTGTAAGCTCGATCTTTGATTGCTGATTCGATATGGGGGCCACATCAGCTTGTGTTGAGAACTTCGCCTACTTAGATTAAGGACTTTGCCTGCTTGGGTTGAGGACTTCGCTTGCCTTTTGGGGAACTACTCCAATTGAATTGGGAGCTACACTCGTTGAATTGGGACCAGGCCTATTGAATTGGTGATTGTAGAGACTTCTCTCTAGCTGTTTTCCACTTCTAGGAAATAATTTGCCGCTTCAGGTCAATTTGGTAATTTTCCACTATCAGGTACTTGGGTTGAAATTTCCCACATCGGGGCATAATTTGACTTGTTTTTATGTTTTCCGGAAGCCATACTGGCATTTGACCTATCGAGGGACTAAAATGTAATTTTTTTGGATCAGGGACTAATAGGCTATTTCTACAGCTACAATCTAAGGCAGTGAACCTATCGATGCAGTATAGCACTAATGGCGAGTATCAACGTCATGTTCTCGGGAAAGTGAAAACCAGAGTTACTACTTCGTTCTTTGTTATCTAACCTAAAATATATGATGGATGAATTCTAAATTTACTAATAACTGGAAACTGAGTTCTAAATGAGATGCAAGAATGAAATAAATAAATGAAACAATCAAGACAAGAAATGCAAACCTAAAGGGAACCTAAACTAGTTGGCAATGAAACAAAAGACAACAGATTGATGAATCCAATTATGCTACCCGTGGACAAATTCTTAACTGAATTCGGTCTCCCTCTCGAGATAACCGAATTCCTAAACCTAAGAACCTAAAGTTGGAATCTCTTTCTAACGATCGATTATTAAGTTAGCATTAAGCTTTAATCTGCCTCTATTAAGCTTTGTTAATTCTTAATCCGGCTAGTCAATTACCCTTATCTCTAGTGATCATTAACTAGTTCTTCCGATTACTTGATGAATTTCTCAATTACAGAAAGCAATCTAAGGAACACAATTCGCAACGTCTCATGAATAATGCGATATCTTATTAATACTGAAAGCAAAAAGAATACAAAAAGGAACTCAAACAATCTATCAATTTAGTACTAAGCCAACATAGTAAGGAAATCCCAATAGGTTTTATCGATCTAGCTACATATGTTCTTGTCTAAAACAGCTAGGAATTCAATAACAATGAAAGAATAAAGAAAATGAAATAGATACACCATTTTCCTTCAAATTGGATAAACAGCTCAAAATTTGAATATACACTGCGGTTGATCTACCAAATTGCATCTTGATTTGCCTCAAAACCCACTATTGATCTTTAATGTGATGCTTGAACCACTGAAATCCATCCTTCAATATGCGAAATATGATCTCACAAAGTCGAATATCGAAGTCTAAAAAGGGTGACTCGCGCATCTATGTGAGATCTAGAGTCAAAAAATCGAACCCATTACAAAAGAACTCGATTTTGCCTATATAATGTCTCAGCATGGATGTGCTCAAGCCTATGTTGGTCAGCACGGCCGTGTTCAAGCTTGTGCTGGTCAGCACGACCGTGCTCAAGCCTGTGTTGGTCAGCACGGCTGTGCTCAAGCCTGTGTTGGACCTTCGAGTCCCGAAAAATCAACCTCTTCTCCCTAACCGTGCCCTCGCCGGTGCTGAGCCACCACGGGCCATGATGAAGGTCGTGGTGGCCTCAGAAATCATGCCAAAATGACACTCTTGAGGGTCAAGTATTGATGGTTCAGGACGGCCAAAATCCAGGCCATGCTCAACCTTGATATAGTAGCCCTTGCTCAATTTTGATAGATTCTAGTCAGTATTTGCACGTATTTCCCTCGACTACTGATAATGCCCATTTATAATCACCTAAAACATGAAAGGAACCAAAACACAGGTGATTCTGGCATTAAACAAGATAACTGTGCAAAAAAATGGAAGTAATTAGGCATATAAACATGTATAAAATAATGCATATCAAACCACCCCACACTTAAGCTTTTGCTTGTCCTCAAGCAATCAATGACCTTGCTCATAAATCTCATCTTCGCCACTACAAATAAATAAATACCAAAATCAAAGGGTCTTTATAAGGGTTGAAATGCGGCTAAGGTAAGGGTAAGAATATTTGGATAGAAGTGTAACATCTACTGAAAAATCATGTAATTATTTAGAATGAATTGCTTCAGGAGCTGAATGCCAAATCGAGAAAAATACTCACTAAGCCTTATTTGAAGTAAAGGATGCCCACAAGAATTAAATCAAAAAGAGAAAAGAGCTTAGAAATAAGTCAAAAATTTTCTCTTCTTTTTCTTTTTCTTTTTTTTTTTCAACATATATATGCCACAACAGCTTACACAAGGGCTGCATGATTAGTGACATAAACAGTGAGAATAGCTATACAATTTGGATTGAATGGAGCATCAAAGAATGATTAAAAAGACTAAGTGAATTTATAACAAAATTAGGCACTATGATTCCATAAAAGAAGAAGCATACATAATTATTCAGTATACAGTGTGAAAGAAAAGATAAATGTATAGAATGGTGTAGATGTAGTGTATAGGTGCAAATCATGAAGAATAGGTTAAGGCTCAAAATTGGCTAACTAATGGAAACAAAGGGTAGGCTTTTGGCCAGATGTGGTGAATCCTAAGTTGCCCTAATCATCTAATCGTATTCAAAAGTTCATGTAATCTCAATAAGTATTACAGAGTAAGTTCTAGACACAACATTAAGTACAGCGCACACTCAAACTAGAAAAATCATGAGCACAATTTGCAATGGATGCTTAAATTTTTGTTCAAAAACTCACGTTTGAAGTGGCTAAAATTTGCAATTGGTTCCCAGACTTATCAATTGAATCATCACATAAATTGTATAAGAGATTGGCATAATCAAAGTTCAAAGATAAAGGTTGTAAATTTGCAAGAAAGTCAAGCAACACTGGTTTAACCCGGCCAAATTGACATATTGATTACAGTGAAATTGCTTTCCAAGAATAAAAATTGAGAGGGACAATCAATTACTAGTGTGTGAATTAAGTCATTAATTACAAAAGAATAAACTAAGCTTAAATGTCATGAAGAACCTAGGTCCTAACCTCCTATGGATAGTCCATTATTATTGCCTAAACAATCAAGGGGTAATAAAACCACAGATGCCCACCCACACTTGAGTATAACACTGCCCTCAATGTTAGAAAACAAAATGGATATATAACATAGCTAGCACATAAGAAGAATGAAGATCATATTAAATGTAAATAGCATAAAGGCAAAGCAAAGTGTTCCACAAAAATAACAGAAGATGAAAGAATAATGAAAGAAAATAAAATGAAATGAAAATGCAAAAAGAAACGAAAACAAAATAAAATAAAATAAAAATAAAAATAAAGAAAGAAAATAAAAAGGAAAAGAAAAAGAAATAGAACACAAATTTTTATCACTGCTGGTAGTCTGCCGAAGGCACATCCTCACTGGTTGGATCGTTAGAAGGTGAGGAGTAGGGGAAGGCACTGGAAGAGGGGGCGATGGTGGTGGCACAAGATCCGTGAAACAACCTACTAGATCAAATTCCATGTCATCGATGAATCTCTGATTTTGTGCTCCGGAATCTGCCATCTTTTGTATCTGCTCTGCCATTAGGTCCGTGTAGGTGGCCTGCCTATCCAATCCATGCATAAGATACTGGAGCATATCATTTAACCCTTGGAACTGTGCCCCAGTCTCATCTTGAAACTACCCAAACTCCTTTCTGTGCTGCACAAACTCAGTATAGTGTTGCTCCTGTAAATCACAAACTCAATCTAGTCGGTCAGCCAAACCACTAATCTGAGCACTCGATGTCCCTGCAGAGTAAGAAGAGGAAGCTCCAGATGTAGGCATAAATGCTCTGGCTGGGTTAGGAATCCTAACATCTGGAATCTCAGCCATAGGGTCTTGGGCTCCTCGAACTGCTGCCTCTCTAGCTTCCCTAACTATTGCACTGACGATACTGTACTCAATCCCATGTAGGTGTCTAGTGGCCGTGATCATCTGCATGTTGATCATCTGTCTATCCCCTAATAGTGTCATGTCACCAATTTGAGAAAGCTTGGATAGATAGTTATCTAGTACATCCAGTCTCTTGGCCAACCTAGTCACATATGGGCCAAAACAGCAGTGCATCTTCTTCTAGGCGTCGACTATGAAGGAATGGACTTGACGAGCCAATAAATATCCCATGTCAAGCTTCTTGCAATGTTGCATAGCCCAGAGAATGAATACATCGGTCAGTGTGACCGCTCCAAAACTATTTGCTCGGCCTATAATAGTGTAAGCTAACAGTGTATTAAGATAGTGGAGATGATCTGGAAGGCTAGACACCTTAGACCTGCTGGGGTAGTATGATTCTAGCCTGAGTACTAATGAATCCCACATGGTGTCGTACGAGATTGGGTTAATGTAGATGCATCCTTGATAGTCCTCGCATGAGGTCTCCTGCTCAGTCCATAAACCCAAATGCATACCGAATTGAGGAACTGACATTGAGAACTCCCTTCCTCTAAGTCTGAAGTAAACTGCATCAGGTTGATGCCAGTTTGTGATCTATTGCTGTAGGAAGAAGGTGCTAAGGAATTCAATGGTGAGCTCGCTGTAGGTAGGCTTAATGATGTCGAAGAATCATGCGTAAGGCAATGTGTCAAACAGTGCATAAACATCCTGAGCCAATCCCACTCTCTCCAGGGATACAAAGTCAATGCATCGTCCGGCCATTACTTGCTTCCTTCTCATGACTTGGAAGCGGCTCTCGTTATCAGCATTTTAAAATGTCCATAAGGGATGTCGACCAGGTGTGGGTGGATTTGCAGCTGATGTTCTTCGTGCTCAGACTAGTTGTTGTTACAGTGGGGGTGCTGGTGCTGGTGCTAGTGAAAGTGAAGTGGAAGAAAAAGTTCCCTCGCCACGCGAGCGCTTGCTAGTAGCGGTGCATTGCGGTTGCTTTCGATGGGATTGATCTCGGTCCCTCATATTGCCTAATACGGTCAATCATTAGTATTCGGACAAGAAATCAAGTTAACATAAATTACATAAAATATTTAGCAGCATAACGGCTATAATTTGATTAACAAAAAACTTTAGGCTTAAAACTAAGACTAAAGCTTCAATTTCTTGTAGAAAACTAATTCACAATGGCATTCCAGCCCATAGTATTACGCACCAAATAAAGAGAATTATACTAAATAGAATACTATAAATTAACTTTACTGCTCCCGAACCCCAGACTTAGCATGTCATTATTCAAAATCACACAAATACAGCAACTAATCTGAGCTAAATATAATCCAAATCAAACTCAAGCAGTGTAAATAAAAATAAAATAAAATAAAACAATAAACCAATCAAAGCAATAAATATTGACAACTACTAGAGCATATCAAAATGTTCTAAATAGTAAAAAAATACATAAAAAAAATCAAATTTAACCAAATAAAAGTAAAAGGTGAAGAAACTTACTTGAAATTGCCGTGATAGGTAATAAGAATTGAGAAGAAGAAGAAAAGTACCTTAGAAGTTTAGAGAGGGAAAAGTTGGAAGAGGTTTGAAATGGCTTGCTTTTATAGTCACGAGGGTCAGCACGGGCGAGGGCATGTCCGTGCTGGTCAACACGACCTGGTGTTACAGCTTGTGGTGGCCTCGGAAGCCGTGGTGGACGGTCAATTTTCCAAACTCTATATGTGCATGTTCATCACGGGTAAGACTTCGGCCTTGCTTATCAGCATGGCCTGGGGATCCAACCCATGATGCCCACAGAAACTGTGGTGAACCCCTGAAATCCAAGCTTTCCTTCGACATCTCGAACCGCCAAACTCCCTACTTGCGTTCAGCACACACACGTACACATTTAGGCTATAATTCAAGTAAAAGTGTATCAAACAAGGAAGTTCATCTTCACCAATCACTAAAAATCCAACTTAAGTTATTAAAACCCTAGCTTTATACAATTAGGTTTAGTAACTAAGCAAGTGCTCTAACTACCATCAAACATGCAAACGACTGATAAAATAAAAAGAAAAACATAAATCTAAATATGGGAATGCCTCCCAAAAGCGCTTCTTTTTAGTTCTCAAGTCATTTAGCTAGACTCGACATTGGACTACTATCGTGGGAAAGCACCATGTTCACTCGCTCCTCAACTTCTAGCGAGTTCTCGTGATAGTGCTTCAACCTATGTCCATTAACCTTGAAGTCTCCCTTCTCCGAATGATGCAGCTCCACCGTGCCATATGGAAAGACTTGCTTAACTATGAACGGTCCCGACCATCAGCTCTTCAGCTTACTTAGAAACAACCGAAGACGCGAGTTATATAAGAGAACCATGTCTCCATCTTTGAACTCTTTCGAGCCTTTTAGTCGTTGATCATGCCACTTCTTCGTCCTAGCTTTGTAAATTATGGAGTTGTTATAAGCTTGCTGATGCCACTCCTTTAACTCATCCAGCTGCCATTGTCTTTCTTTACCTACAGAATCAACACTAAAATTGCATGATTTCAAAGCCCAAAGGGCCCTGTGTTCCAATTCAACAGGTATATGTGATGGGATAATTATGCAACCTACACCTAAGGCATTGTACCTATCGATGCGGCCTAGCACTATTGAGTATCCAGGTCGTATCCCTGGAGATCGAGTGAACCTAGAGTTACTATTGTTCACTGTGTTATCTAGTCTGAAATAGAGTGTGAGAAGTCTAAATTAATTAACTAATGATTATGAATGCAAATAAAGGAATAAATAGCAACTGACAATCAAAAGACAACCACAACAAAAGAAGCAAACCCAAAAGGGACCTAAATAATGGAATTCTAAGGTTGATTTTATAAATTAGCAATCTTGCTACCCGTGCCTAAATCCTGAATCGAACTTGGCTCCTCTCTCAAGCTCACCAAGTTCCTAAACCTGCACTAACCTAATGGACTCTCTTCCTATTAGATTATTACAGATTAGCATTAAGCGTGATTTAGATCTATTAAGAGTTGTTAATTCTTAATCCAGCAAGTGAATTAACCTTATCTCTAAGTGTTAACTACCAGTTCTTACTATTCAATTTCTAGTTGTAACAAGCATTTCTCAATGTCAAGAAACAACCCACAAGACAATTAATTCAATGTCTCAAACTTTATTACTGAATAGCAAAAAGATTACAAGAAAGGCAATTACAAATCTAACAACTAAGCATAATCCATCACAATAAAGACCGCAATGGCTTTAAAAGATCTAGCTACTCATGTTCATAGCTAAAGCAAAATAAGGAAAAGAAAATTGAAGGCATGTATTTTCTTTCAAGTTGGATGAGAAACCCTAATTTTCCAATCCAAAATATCAAACCCTAATTTGCCTCTTGAATGCTCCCAAATGTTGTTTTGATCCTCAAATCGATGTTGAAAACAAGTGTAATTGAGTGTATACTCGAATTAGGTCAGAGAAAATTGAGCCTCCTCTAAGAAAATTGAACTTTAGCCTTTATACTCTCTTCAACACGGCTGTGGTCAAGCTTGTGCTAGTCAGCACGGGCGGAGTCCAGGCCATGCTGATCCCTAGGGTTCCATTGTGTTGACCTCTTTCAAGCCGTACCCAAGCCAGTGATGACTACCACGGGCCGTGGTGGAGGCCGTGGTGGCTACGGAAACCGTGCCAAAGGGCACTATTGGAAGGCAGCTAGTTGGCAATTCAGCATGGTCGAAGTCCAAGCCGTGCTCAACCCTCAGGGTGCTAGTCCTTGCCTAATTTGATGGATTTGGTCCGTAATCACGCATATTTCCCTCGATTATTGATGGTGTCCTTTGAAAATGACCTGAAACGAGAAAGGAAATAAAAGACAGGTGATTCTAGCATAAAACGGGATAATCATGCATAAAAATGTAAACAATCGGGCATGAAAACATGTATAGTATGATGCCTGTCAAATCACCCCACACTTAAGCTTTTGCTTGTCCTCAAGCAATCAACAACTCACTCCTCAAACAAATACCAAACAACTCAATCAAATACTTCGCAGAAAGTTAGCTAAAAACAAATCTCAAAACTCCGTAATGAATTTCCATAAAATCCCCAAGTCACTAAATCCTTAAGAGAGAGAACAAAACTAATAAAACTGCTAAAACTAAAATGATAAACCATTCAAACTGAGAAATTGAGAAACATGCCTCACAAGATGTCACTCGAAAACACACAAGTGTATATTGGTGAAAGAGGATCGCCAAGCTCTCAACGCAAAAATACAGAAAAAAGTGCTTACCATAGGCTTGCTTATAGATCCAATCTCCACTACTGTGAAATAATCAATAATCATGATCAAAGGGTCTTGAGCCAGGTTGTAATGGGGTTAAGGTAGGCTACGAAGAATTATGGAAAGTAGGCTAAAAGTTGTTGGAAAATTATGCAGGTAATGCAAGAAAATAGCCCAGGATCAAATGTTGTACCAAAAATGAACACTAAGTTGCTCCAACAATAAGATGATGCTCGAAACGAACTAAAGGAATACTAAATTCTCTTTCTTTTTATATATATATACTATGTATATATATTATAGTAGCTTATGTAGGAGCTGTTGTGTTTATTGACATAAGCAATAAGAATGAATATCCAATTTTGGATTGAAGGGAGCATTTATGAAAAATCTAGCAACTTAGTGATTATATATAAAAAGAATGCAATTTGATCCAAAATGAAGTGCAGCATAAACTTACATAATTTCCAGCAACAACGGTAGAAAGAATGGTAAAATGAATGGAAGTGATAAAGTGAGTGTCAAAGGTGAATCACAATGAAAAAAAGGCTAAGGCTCAAAATTGGTTCACTATGGGGAAAACAGGGTTAGGCTTTTGGCCAAATTGTGTATATCCTAAGTGCCCAAATCATCTCATGACTATCAAAAATTCATATAATCTCAAAAGGAATCACAAAGCAAGTTCTAGAAACAAAGATTATGTGCAATGCTCACTAAACAACAAGAAAATGAGCATAAAAAAAATAATGATGCCCAATTTGGCTCAAAAGCTCACCATTTGAGTAGGTCAAAATTGCATGAATTCTCAAATCAAAGTTTAAATAATCAATCATAATAACAAGCAGCAATATTAATAGTGTTCTATTTCTGAGATAAAGTAAAATGGAAAAATTGAGGAAAAACACCGGTTTTACCTAGCTCGAGTGAAATTAAGAGATTCGTTCATTTTCTTCTTCCAACAAGATTCGATAAAAGTTATAAGGGTATCTATTCAAAAGAGGAAAATCATAACTACTTGATTGAAACAAAACTCAAGATAATAACAAACTAAGGTGCCTACCCCACACTTAAGTATAACACTGTCCACAGCGTTAAAAAGATTAAAACTGGGTAAGGATATGACTCGCACAACATAGTTATTGAAGATCATGCATAGTTTTCAGGTTGGGAACCATAGTGTTTTGCTAAAATAACTTAACATGACATAAACAAATGAAAGGAAATAACATAAAATTCAGCATACAAAAGCAAGAAAATAAAATAAAATAAAATAAAGGAAAGAAAATAAAAAGAAAAAGGAAAAAGAGAAGTTGCACAATTTCTTTTTGCTAGGAGTCGGCTGATGGTGTATCCTCACTGCTTGGACCTGCTTGAAGATGAGGAACAGAGGGCTGCGGTGGATCAGGGTCTGTGAAGCAGCCTGCTAGATCGAACTCCATCTCATCGATGAGTCATTGATTTTATGCTCTAGCGTCCATCAACTTTTTCATTCGCTCTACTAGGAAGTCTGTCTGGGTGGCCTGCCTCTCTAACCCGTTCATAAGCTGCTGAAGCACGGTGTTCATTCTGCCAAGTTGTGCCCTAGTCTCCTCTTGAAACTACACAAACTGAGTATGGTGCTGCTGTTGTAGATCGCAGACTCGATCTAGTCGGTCAACCAGAGCACTAATCTGAGCATTCGATGTCCCTGCAGAATAAGAGGATGAGACTTCAAATGGAGGCATAAACACTCTAGCTGGGTTGGGGATCCTAACATCCGGGATCCCAGCCGACGCATCATGGGCTCCTCTAGCCGCTGCCTCTCTAGCCTCCCTAGCTATGGTGTTCACAAGCCTATACTCTATACCATGTGGGTGTCTAGTAGCCGTGATCATCTGCATGTTGATCATCTTTCTGATCCCTAATGGTGTCATGTCATAAATAATTGAAAGCTCTGACAGACAATCATCTAATACGTCCAGTCTCTTGGCTAATCTAGTCGCGTATGGGCCAAAACAACAGTGCATCTTCTTCTGGGAGTCTACTATAAATGATCGGACTTGACGAGCCAATAAATATCCCAAGTCCAACTTCTTATGATGTTGCATAGCCTAGAGGGTGAAGACATCGGTCTATGTCACCACTCCAAAACTATCTCCTCTGCCTGTAATGATGTAGGCTAATAAGGTATGGAGATAGCGGAGATGATCCGGAAGGCTAGATGCCTTAGACCTGTTTGGGTAGTATGTTTCCGGCCTCAGTACCAATGAGTCCTACATGGTGTCATAGGATATTGGGTGGATGTAGAGGCATCCCTGATGCTCCTCCCCTGAGATCTCCTGTTCAGTCCATAATCCCAAATGCATGCCGAATTGCAGGACTGACATTGAGAACTCTCTTCCCCCAAGTCTGAAATAAACTACATCAGGCTGATGCCAGTTTGTGATCTGTTGCTGCAGGAAGAAGGTGCTGAGGAACTCAATTGTAAGCTCACGGTACGTTGGTTCAATGATATCAAAGAATCGCGCATACGGCAGAGTCTCGAACAGAGTACGCATATCCTAAACCAATCATACTCTTTCCAGGGATGCGAAGTCAATGCAATGACCCGCCATCACTTGCTTCCACCTCATGACTTAGAACCGACTCTCATTTTCTGCATTAGGAAATGTCCATAGTGGATGATGACCAGGTGCAAGTGGGTTCACAGCAGGTGCTCTTCGAGCTCGGACTAGTTGCTGTTGCGATGCTGGGGCTGGTTCTAGTGCTTGTGCTGGTGCTGGTTCTGGTGTTGTGGAGGAAGATGTTCCTTCGCCACGCGATCGCTTATTGGTAGGAACTCGTTTTGGTTGCTTCCTACAATATTGATCGCGGTCCGTCATATCGCCTGATGTAATGAATCATTAGTTATTCGTAGAAGATATTAAGTTAATCAAAAATCCTACTGAAAGTTGGACAGCATAACGGCTATAATTTGACTAACAGAAAACTTTAGACTTGACGAAAGACTAAAGCCTCAATCTCTTGCATAAACTAACTAACCCATACATTGCAAACTACTTTATCGTGCACCAACTAACACAAAAACACTTGTTCATAATGGAATGCCATAACAAACTGTAATTATGCAAACCCCACACTTATCAATTTCATAATCAACTTCACAGCAATTAAAATAACTAATATAGATTAAATCTAATTAAGGTCATCTTAAGGTAGTGCAACAACATAAGAACTACCAACATACTAGCATGTCCTAGATAAAGTATATGCATAAACAAAAACTAAATTGAAAACAAGCAAAAGCAAAAAGTGGAGATACTTACTTAGAATTGCCGAAAAAAAATAGGGAGGATGAGAGAAATAGAAGAAAACCACACCTTGGAGCTTTAGAAAAGGGGTGGCAAAAAACTTTTGGAGGCCTTCTTTATATAGGCGAGGGTCGTACGGGCAAGTGCAGTAGTCTTGATCATTCTGACTTTGGACTCGGCCGTCGAGCCTTTATGCCTTGATTTTCACCAATTTGGCACGGGCGGGGGCACGGCCGTGCCCATCAGCACGGCCTGGTGTTGCGCCCGTGATGCCTTCAGAAGCCATGCTGAAATGGCCGAAATTCCCCAAGTCTTCATGTGTCTTTCATCACGGGCTTGACTCGGGGCCGTCTTGATGGGCACGGCTTGACTCGGGGCCGTCTTGATGGGCGCGGCACGGTGTTCTGGCCGTGATGGCCATGAAAACCGTGGCGAAGGGGAGGTTTCCAGACTTTCCTTTGCCATCTCGGGTCGCCGAGCTTCCTACCTTACCGTCTGCTTTAACACTCTAAGATATGTTAGTCCTCCAAATTGCATATGAGCGTCGAGTAGGTTAACTTCTGCAAAACTCAAGAATAACACAATCCAAGCAACATCTAGTAAAAAGGTTCAATAAACTAAAATCGTCTCAAAATAAAATAAACTAAAATTAAACTGAGATATCAAACTAGAGAAGTAACTAAATAATAAAAGATGTCCAAAGAAAAACTCAAAAAGCATAAATAGATTCAGGAATGCCTCCCGAAGGCGCTTCTTTTTGTTCGAGTGGTCTAGGCGGACTCTGACATTCTCGCATCGCGAGCAAATTGAAGGTGGGCTCAATGTAAGCTGGGGCTCGAGGCATATAAGTGCAAAGAGAAGGTCTGATGTGTGCAGTAGATGACCAAGGAGGTGCTCTCCGCATCGAGTCGGGATGCCCATTCATCCACTTCGAATTCTGGCTAAGTGACCTGTCAAAAACAAACTTGCAACTACCCTTCTCGGGTCTATCAAAGCACAAAGTATCAAATTGATACAAGTTGTTTTCTTCAGGTAAATAACACATTTCAATAGGGAAGGAAACATGTATAGCATCATCCATTTGTACGCCCTGTGGTTGTTTATTACATGCAGGACCAGTTCCATTAATACTACAAATGGCATGAACTTGGTCGGTGGAAGAACTATCAAATGGGGGTAAACTAAAAGTAACACAGTCATCCTCTATATTAAGTTCTAACTTTCCCTTAAATACGTCTATTTTAGCTCTAGCTGTGGCAAGGAAAGGTCTCCCCAAAATCAATGGTACACCATGCTCATTATCCATATCCATAACCATAAAGTCCACAGGAAATATGAACTTATCTACCTTGACTAGCACATTTTCCACAATTCCCCTAGGAAGCTTAATAGAACGGTCAGCTAATTGAATGCACATCCTAGTGGATTTTGCCTCCCCCAAACCTAGCTTATTGAACAAACTAGTTGGCATGACATTTATGCTAGCCCCTAAATCAGCTAATGCATCATCAACACACAAATTACCTAAAGTGCAACGAATAGTGAAACTCCCTGGATCGTGACATTTCTCTGGCAACTTGCTCTGAAACACCGTTGAGCACTCCTCGTTAAGCTGAATATAGGCTACCTCCTCCAACTTCCTTTTTCAGCTAAGTATGTCCTTTAAGAACTTGGCATACTTCGGCATATGCTCCAATGCATCAATAAAAGGTAAGTTAATATGCAGATGTCTAAAAATATCTAAAAACTTACTGAACTGCTCTTGCGCCTCTGCTTGTTTGACTCTAGTAGGATAAGGAATCTTAGGTTGATATTCCCTAACTGGAATTGATTTCACCTTTTGTCCCTCAGGTTCCCTAACCTTGCTACTCGCTTCAACCTGCACATCAATAGTGGAGTCGTAAAAAACAGGCTTAGAAGGAGCTGAAACTAACTTACCTGAACGCAAAGTGATGGCATTCACGTGCTCCCTCGGGTTAGACTCAGTGGTGCTTGGGAGCGCTCCTTGTCGCCTCTTAGACAATGTCTTAGAGATTTGGCCAATCTGGGTCTCCAAGTTCTAAATCGAGGCCTGCTGGTTCCTAAATGCACTATCAGTTTGCTGGAACCTCATCTCCGTAGACGTTACAAACTTCATCATATGCTCCTCTAAATTTGACTTCTTTTCTGGTGGAGGAGGAGCTTGTGCAAGCCCAGCTAGCTGTTACTGTGGCTACTGATGAAGTCTCTGAAAACCAAGTGGACCCTAAACATTATTGTTCCTCCAACTGAAGTTGGGATGATTGTGCCACCCAGGGTTATATGTGTTGCTTTAAGGATCATTTTGCTGCCTTGGGGCATTCCTCATATAGTCAACCTGCTCAACATCAGAAGGCATAGCAGAAACAGATGGAAAAGTAGAGGAAGATGAAGCAAACATACCTCCCGCAGTACAATTCGCACTGTAGTGCGAGCCACCATAAAACTTCGCGTGCGTTCATTTGCATGAGCAAGCATCTGAGTTGGTTAATCTTCTTGGTCAAAAGCTCCACCTGAGCTGTCAAAGCTGCTGTAGAATCTACTTGGTTAACCACTCCTTGTCTTCCTGGTCGGCTCCTAAAGGATTACCACTGATAATTGTTCATGGCCATTTCCTCTATCAAATTCTGAGCCTGCTTGGGCATCTTACTGTTTAGCGCCCCACCTGCTGCAGCATCCACCATCTGCCTCGTCGTAAGGTTCAACCGTTTTATAAGGTTTGAACCTGCATCCACACTGGCAATTCGTGATGTGGGTAGCATCTCAAAAGGTCCTTGAATCTCTCCCATGCATCGTACATGCTTTCATCATCAAACTGCATAAAAGAATATATGTCATTTCTAAGTTTAGCAGTTTTAGCGGGAGGAAAATACTTATATAAATAATTTTCGGCCAACACCTTCCAGGTAGTAATTGTCTGCTGTGGAAGAGATTGCAACCATCTCTTAGCTCTGTCCCTCAAGGAAAATGGAAACACTCAGCCGAATGGCATCATCAGTTGTTCCATTTATTTTGAATGTGTAACAAATCTCCAAAAAGTTGGAGATATGAGCATTGGGATCCTCGTTGGGTAATCCTCCAAACTGCACGCTCTGCTAGATCATCTGGAAAACATTGGCTTTTATTTCAAAGTTGTTGGCTGCTACAACAGGTCTGACTATACTAGTTTTCATCCCATCCAAAGATGGTCGAGCAAACTCGTACATCGTCCTCTAATCGTCATCGGCCTGGGGGTTGTGGTTCTCCATCATGTCCGCTCCTTGAACCTGAACTGTAACTCTATCCTCCTCATCAACTGCCTGCAAACATCGTCTTAATAATCTAAGAGAGCGCTCCGGGTTAGATAAGGGTTCTATGAGATCAAGGTTAGAGCTCCTGGTCATAAACTATCTGAAACCGACAACCAAACAACCACTAATCAACTATAACAATAAAACAAAGAATACATATAAAATGAATTAACAGATAATGACTAAATTAACAAAAAAAATTCACTCTAGTTCACCGTTACTTATTCCCCGGCAACGGCGCCAAAAACTGGATGGGCTACTTATGCAACCTACACCTAAGGCAGTGAACATATCGATGCGGCCTAGCACTAGTGAGTATCAAGGTCGTATCCCCAGAGATCTGGTGAACCTAGAGTTACTACTGTTCACTATGTTATCTAGTCTGAAATAGAGTGTGAGAAGTCTAAATTAATTAACTAATGATTATGAATGCAAATAAAGAAATAAATAGCAACTGATAATCGAAAGACAACCACAACAAAAGAAGCAAACCCAAAGGGGACCTAAGTGATGGAATTCTAAGGTTGATTTTATAAATTACCAATCTTGCTACCCGTGCCTAAATCCTGAATTGAACTCGGCTCCTCTCTCGAGCTCACCCAGTTCCTAAACCTGCACTAACCTAATGGAATCTCTTCCTATCAGATTATTACAGATTAGCATTAAGCGTGATTTAGATCTATTAAGAGTTGTTAATTCTTAATCCGGCAAGTGAATTAACCTTATCTCTAAGTGTTAACTACCAGTTCTTACTATTCAATTTCCAGTTGTAATAAGCATTTCTCAATGTCAAGAAACAACCCATAAAATAAGTGAATTGAGTGTATACTCGAATTAGGTCAGAGCTATATACTCTCTTCAGCACGGCCGTGGTCAAGCCTGTGCTCGTCAGCAGGGGCGGAGTCCAGGCCTTGCTGATCCCTAGGGTTCCATTGTGTTGACCTCTTCTAGGCCGTGCCCAAGCCAGTGCTGACCACCACGGGCCATGGTGGAGGCCGTGGTGGCTATGGAAACCGTGCCAAAAGGCACTCTTGGAAGGCAGCTAGTTGGCAATTCGTACGGTAGGGTCAGGTATGCTCAACCCTCGAGGTGCTAGTCCTTGCCCAATTTGATGGATTTTAGTCTGTAATCACGCGTATTTCCCTCGATTGTTGATGGTGTCCTTCGAAAATGACCTGAAACAAGAAAGGAAACAAAAGACAGGTGATTCTAGCATAAAACGGGATAATCATACATAAAAATGTAAATAATCAGGCATGAAAAGCATGTGTAGTATGATGCCTATCAAGATGACATGTCTTACCATAAACTAGCCTATACAGTGTAAAGCCAATAGAAGTCCTATAGGCTGTTCTAAAAGCCCATAGTGCATCATCTAACTTATCAACCCAATCCTTCCTACTAATCCCCACGGTTCTCTCTAGAATACGTTTTAGACCCCTATTAGTTACCTCCACTTGCCCACTGGTTTATGGGTGATAGGGTGTAGAGAACCGGTGTGTGACCCCATAGCGTTTAAGTACTTTCTCAAGTTGGATGTTATAGAAATGGTTCCCCCTGTCACTAATCAATGCTTTAAGTGTACCAAACCTAGCAAATAATTTCTTGAGGAACCTAGCAACTACCCTGGCATCATCAATGGGGAAGGCTTGCGCCTCTAGCCACTTAGAAAAATACTCAACAGCTACAAGTATATACTTATCTCCATAAGAAGAAGGAAAGGGTCCCATGAAGTCGATGCCCCAAACATCAAAAATCTCAACAACTTGTATACTAGTCTAGGGCATCTCATCACGGGAAGAGATATTACTTGACCGTTGGCATGCATCGCAAACCTGGACAAAGGTTTTCACATCCTGAAATATTGTAGGCCAGTAGAATCCCGCATCCAACACCTTCCTAGCCGTATGATTGGCCACTTGATGGCCTCCAGTTGGTCCCTCATGGCAATGTTTAAGGATTTTGAGAGTTTCCTCCCCATATACAAATCGCTGAGTCACTTGATCTACACAAACATGAAACAAAAAGGGGTCTTCCCAAATGTAGTATTTTAAGTCAGCAAAGAATTTCTTCTTTTGCTGATGTGTCATACCCTTTGGTAGGACTCTCGCAACCAAATAATTTGCATAATCCAAAAACTAGGGGGAATCGGTATATACCTGCAATGAACACTAATGCTCATTAGGGAAGCTATCATCAGTGGCCCTCTCATCAAGTGTCGCCAAGCTTAGGTTCTCTAACCTTGATAAGTGATCCGCTACCAAATTCTTAGTGTCCTTTTTTTCCTTGATTTCTATGTCAAACTCCTACAAAAGTAGAATCCATCTAATCAGTCTTGGTTTAGTATCATTCTTCCCGAACAAGTACCTCAATGTCGAATGGTCCATATAGACGATGGTCTTTAATAGCACAAGGTATGAACGGAATTTATTGAAGGCATAAACAGCTAACAGCTCCTTCTCAGTGGTGGTATAATGCTCTTAGGCGTCTATCAACATCTTGCTAGCATAATAGATAGGCTGGAACTTCTTCTCGACCCGCTGTCTAAGAACAGCTCCAATTGCATAGTCAATAGCATCGCACATGAGTTCAAAGGGCAGCCCCCAATCAGGTGAAACCATGATAGGAGCTGTGGTTAATAACTTTTTTAATAACTCAAAAGCCTGTAAGCAATCTGAATCAAACAAAAAAGATACATCCTTAATAAGCAATTGAGTAAGAGGCCTAGCTATTTTAGAAAAATCCTTAATGAATCTCCTATAAAAGCCAGCATGCCCGAGAAAGCTCCTAACAGCCTTAACAGAACTAGGGGGTGGCAGTTTCGATATGGTCTCTACCTTAGCTCTATCTACTTCCATCCCCGCATGTGAAGTCTTGTGCCCCAACACAATACACTCTCTCACCATAAAATGACATTTTTCCCAATGTAAAACTAAATTTCCTTAGTACATCATGCAAGCATGCGCTCTAAATTGGACAAGCAGTGTGAGAAAGAGTTACCAAACACAGAGAAGTTGTCCATGAAAACCTCCATAGACTCCTCAATCATATTATGGAAGATTGCCATCCTACATCTCTGAAAAGTGGCAAGTGCATTGCATAACCCAAATGACATCCTCTGGTATGCGAACATCCCATAGCGGTCAGTAAATGTTGCACCGTAGTGTGAGCCACCCTAGAACTTGCAGCTTATCTAGGCTGCATGAACTAGCATCTGAAGCTGGTCTAATTTCTTGGTCAGGAGCTCCACTTAAGCTGCCAAGGCTGCTGTAGAGTCTAGCTGGTTGACCAATCCCTGCTTGACTGGCTGACTCCTAGAGAATTGCCACTAGTAGTTGTTCATGGCCATCTCCTCTATCAGATTTTATGCCTGCTCCGGCATCTTACTATTTAGGGCCCCACCTGCTGCAGCATCTACCATCTGCCTAGTAGCAAGGTTCAAACTGCTGTAGAAAGTCTGAACCTGCATCCATACTGGTAGTCTGTGGTGCGAGCAACACCAGAGCAAGTCTTTGTACCTCTCCCAAGCATCATACATGTTCTTGTCATCGAACTGCACAAAATAAGATATGTCATTTCTCAATCTAGCAGTTTTAGTAGGAGGAAAGTACTTATATAGAAACTTCTCAGCCAAAGATCTCCATGTCGTAATAGTGTTGGCTGGGAGTGACTGCAGCCATCTTTTCGCTCGGTCCTTCAAAGAAAAAGGAAATGGCCTCAACCGAATGGCATCATCAGTTGTTCCATTTATCTTGAAGGTGTCGCAGATCTCCAAGAAGTTAGCTGTGTGAGCGTTTGGGTCCTCGCTTGGTAGTCCCCTAAATTTTACACTATTCTGGACCACTTGTATCACGTTAGGCTTTATTTCAAAGTTATTGGCCGCCACAGGTGGTCGCAACTCGTATGTGTCCCCTCAAGAGAAGGTCTAGCAAACTCGTACATTGTCCTGTTTTCATCTACAGCCTGGTTGTTGTCTCCCATCCCTGCTGGTATATTCACAAGGGCTTCAATCTCTATCCACGCCTCCTCTTTTTCTTGCATACACTTCCTCAAAAGACGGAGGGATCGCTCTTGTTCAGTAAGAGGGTCTACAGGAGTAGGATTAGAGCTCCTGGTCATAAACTACTTGAAATTAAGAGGCAACAACCAAAGAACACAAAAATGAATAACAAAAAAATAAAGAATAAAAAGAAGGAAAAGGCAGAAAATAAAAATGGCTAGATTAGCACAAACACAAGTTCACTCTAGTTCATACAAAAGTTCCCCGGCAACGGCGCCAAAAACTTGATAGGCTATTTATATAGCTACAATCTAAGGCAGTGAACCTATCGATGCAGACTAGCACTAATAGCGACTATCAAGGTCGTATTCTCAGGAAAGGGTAATCCTAGAACTACTGAACATCTTATGTTATCTAACCTTAACAAAATCGATGAAGTTACTATTCTATGACTAGATGCAAGCTAAGTGATTAACTAAATGTCAAATAGTCTGCAAAGATTTAGTGAAACAATCAAAAGGAGAAAGAAAACCAAATGAGACCTAAGCTAGTTGGATTTTAGTGAAGGTAGAGATTATATTGGTTACCAATTGTGATTACCTATGAGCGATTTCTAAATTGAACTCGATTTCCCTCTCGAGAACATCGAATCCCTAAACCTAAGAACCTAAATGATGGAATCTCTTCCTAACGATTAATTTTAAGTTAGCCTTAAGATTAAATCCACCACTATTAAGAGTTGTTAATTCTTAATCCGGCTAGTCAATTACCCTTATCTCTAAATGATCATTAACCAGTTATTGCTATTCAAATTTCCAATTACTAAATGAACTTCTCAATTACATAAAGCAATATGATCAACACAATTCACAACGTCTCATGAATAATGCTATTTCTTATTAATAATGAAACCAAGAAGAATACAAGCATTGATAATCAAAATCTCATAAACATTAAATGCAATCCAACAAAAAAGGAACCCCAATGGGTTCAACAGTTCTAGCTACTCATGTCAACAAATAACACAAAGTAAGGAAACAAATACAGAAAAGCAAATTGAAAACATGTACACCCTTCTTCTTCAAGTCAGATGAACAGCCCTAAATCCCCAAATCTGAATAATGAACCTCAAATTACCTCTTGAATGCCTCCAAATTTACTCTTGATCTTCAATGTGATGCTTAAACCACTGGAATCTGCCTTTCAATATGCGTAATAGTCTCCCAAATTCAAACATCAAAGTCTGAAAAAAGGGTGGCTCGTGCGTGTATGTGAAATCTCAAGTTAGAAAATCGAAACCTAGCAAAATAATTCGATTTTACCTATATAATTGTCCCAGCATGGCCGTGGTCAAGCCCGTGCTGGACCTCTGAGTCCCAAAAAATAGGTCTTCTCCCTGACCGTGCCCTCGTTGGGGTTGAGCCACCACGAACCGTAATGGAGGCCGTGGTGGCCTCGGAAACCGTGCCTAAAGGACACTTTTGAGGGTCAAATGTTGATGGTTCAGCACGGCGAGAGTCCAGACCATGCTCAACCTTGAAATGGTAGCCCTTGCTCAATTTTGATGGATTCTGGTCCGTATTTGCACGTATCTCCCTCGACTATTAATAATGTCCATCGATGATCACCGGAAACATGAAAGGAACCAAAACACAGGTGATTCTGGCATAAAACAAGATAACTATGCACATAAATGGAAATAATTGGGCATATAAGTAACTCAAATTCCTACAAACAGTCATCAAAAAAAATAAATGGAATATCTTTTACAAGTAATTGAGTCAAAGGTCTAGCAATCTTAGAAAAGTCCTTAATGAACCTTATATAAAAACCTACATGACCAAGGAATCTCCTAACAGCCTTAACCGAGATAGGGGGTGGCAACTTAGCAATGGTCTCTACCTTAGCTCTATTTACCTCCATCCCTGCATATGAAATCTTATGCCCTAGCACAATACCCTCTCTCACCATAAAATGACACTTTTCCTAATACAGCACAAGGTTGGCTTCTACACAGCGCGCAAGCATACTCTCTAAGTTAAGCAAATAATGGGAGAAAGAGTTACCAAATACCGAGAAATCATCCATGAACACTTCTATGGACTCTTTGATCATGTTATGGAAGATCACCATCATACACCTCTAAAAAGTAGCAGGTACATTGCACAAATCTGAATGGCATCCTCCTGTAAGCAAACGTACCATAGGGGCAAGCATACTCTCTAAGTTAAGCAAACAATAGGAGAAAGAGTTACCAAATACCGAGAAATCATCCATGAACACCTCCATAGACTCTTCGATCATGTCATGGAAGATCGCCATCATACACCTCTAGAAAGTAGCAGATACATTGCACAAATCTGAATGGCATCCTCCTGTAAGCGAACGTACCATAGGGGCAAGTGAAAGTGGTTTTCCTTTGGTCCTCGGGTGTAGTGGGAATCTAAAAATAACCTAAAAACTGTCAAGAAAGTAATAAAACATATACCCTGATAAGCGCTCTAATATATGGTCAATAAAAGGAAGGCAAAATGGTCCTTCCGAGTTACATCATTGAGCCTCTTGTAATCAATGCAAACTCGAAAACTAGTTACCGTCCTAGTTCAGTATTAGCTCATCCTTCTCATTCTTGACCACCGTTATGCCTCCCTTCTTGGGCACAATCTACACAGGATCAACCCAAGAGCTGTCAGAAATAGGGTAAATCAAACCTGCATCTAGAAGTTTAATTACCTCCTTCTTGACTACCACTTTCATATTTGGGTTCAACTGTAGTTGTGGCTGTACCACTGGCCTGTAATTATCCTCCATCAAGATCTTATGCCAAAAATAACTGGGGTTGATTCTAGGAATGTCTACAATCTTGTATGCAAAGGCCTCAAGATACTACCTGAGAGAAGCCAAAGTCATCTCCCTCTCCTCAGGAGTCAAATCGGCTGTAATGATCACTGGCAGCTTCTACGCCCCATCTAGATAGGCATAGGTCAAGTGCTTAGGCAACTCTTTCAACTCCACGGCTGGTGGCTCCTCAAGTGAAGGTATCAATTTCTACACCCCTAACCTATCAATATCAATAAAATTGTTAGCAAACTTGTTGGGCTCACTAGCCATCAAACAAGTAATATGTTCCAATACATCCTCATTAGACAACTCCTCCTCATCCTTAACTTGTAATGCTACCTGTAAAAGATCATTAAGTAATATCTCCTGCAATTGAGACTACCATAATATCATCCAAAACATCCACAGAATATACAGTATGATCATGGTCAAGTGAATGTCTCATAGAAGTGCTAAGGTCAAAGGTAATAGTCTCATCACCTACTCTAAGCTGTAACTTCCCATCACACACATCTATAATAGCCCTAGATGTTGCAAGGAAAAGTCTACCTAGAATTAAAGGCACGCTATTGTCACCCTCTATATCCATAACAACAAAATCAATAGGAAATATAAACTTGTCTACCTTAACAAGTACATTTCAACTATTCCCTTAGGATATTTCACAGTCCTATCAGCTAACTGTATGCTCATGCTAGTAGGTTTAGGCTCACTCAAGCCTAATTGCTCAAACAAATAGCTAGGCATTAGATTGATACTAGCTCCTAAATCAGGTAAAGCATCACTAATATGCAAATCACCAATAATACAGGGAATAGTGAAACTTACTAGATCACGCCTCTTTACTGGCAGCTTGTTTTGAAGAATGGTTGAGCACTCTTCATTTAGTGTCACAAGTCCCAAGTCCTCCAGCTTCCTCTTGTTGCTTATAATCTCCTTCAGGAACCTCGCATACGTGGGCATCTACGATATAGCCTCAATAAAAGGTAGGTTAATCCTCAGCTGGTTAAATAAATCCAAGAACTTACCAAACTGTTGGTCAACCTTTTCTTGCTTCAACCTGGCAGGATATGGAATTGGAGGCTGGTATTCCCTCACACGACTCTTCTTCTTGTCCTCAGTTTGCACAGGCTCTATCACCTCAGGCTTTGGCTCCTTCCTAGCTAGCTCATCTTGCACAATAACATCATCATCAGCTATAGGTAAAGAACTAGCTAACTGCTTACCTGATCTCAAGGTGATAGCCTTGACATGCTCCCTCGGGTTTGACTCTATGGTACTAGGAAGCATCCTTAGCTGTCTCTCAGCCGGCATCTTAGAAATCTGGCCTATCTAATTCTCCAAATTTTGTATGGAGGCCTGCTGATTTCTAAGAGTTGTGTCCCTCTACTGAAACTTGTTCTCTGAAGTGGACACAAACTTCATCATCAACTCCTCTAAATTGGGCTTATTCTCCTGGTTCTGAGGTAGTTGAGAAAGAACAGTCTGCTGTTGAGGTTGCTGCTAGTGCAACCGCTAAAATCCTGATGGACCCTAGGTGTTGTTATTTCGCCACCTAAAGTTAGGATGGTTTCTCCACCTTGTGTTGTATGTGTTGTACTGGTTATTCTGCTGCCTGGGCGCATTTCTCATATAATTAACCTGTTCATGGTCAGCAGAAGAAGATGAAGAAGAAGCAAACATACCTCCCGCATTACAGTTTGCACTCTAGTGCGAGCCACCACAAAACTCGCAGCCATATTGTGCTGCATGTGGACTGGCATCTGGAGCTGGTCGATCTTCTTGGCCAAAAGCTCCACCTGAGCTGCCAAGGCTGATGTAAAATCTACTTGGTCCACCACTCCTTGTCGTCCTGGCCTACTCCTAGAAGACTACCACTGATATGTGTTCATGGCTATCTCCTTAATTAAGTTCTGGCCTGCTCTGGTGTCTTACTATTGATGGGCCCATCTGCAGCTGCATCTATCATCTGCCTCGTGGCTGAGTTCAAGCCACTATAAGAAGTCTGCACCTGCACCATAATGGCAAGCCGTGGTGTGGGCAACATCTCAGCAAGTCCTTGTACCTCTCCTACGCATCATAAATGCTATCTTCATCAAACTGCACAAAAGAAGAAATATCATTACGCATCTTTGCCATCTCTTTGCTCTATCCCTCATGGAAAATGGAAACAGCCTAAGCCGAATGGCATCATCGATTATTCCATTTATCTTACACGTATCACAAATCTCCAAGAAGTTCATGATGTGGGCGTTAGGATCTTCACTAGGCAAGCCCCCAAGCTATACACTTTGCTGCACCATCTGAATGACATTTGGCTTAATTTTAAAATTATTCGCTGCAACAAATGGCCTCAATATACTAGTGCGCGTCCCCTCCAAGGAAGGTCTAGCAAACTCGTACATCGTCTTATTTGCTTCAGCGACATTGTTGTTCCCGTCTTCTATTTCTACTGGTGTATGGACAAAAATCTTAATATGCTCCTCCTCCTCTACATCTATTGCTTCCTCAACTGCCTGAGGGATCGCTCTAGTTTGGGCAGAGGGTCTATTGGTGCAGGATTAGAACTCCTGGTCATAAACTACTTGAAATGAACAAGGCAGCAACAACCCAATAAATAAATGAATGAATAACTAAATAGAAAGTAATGATAAAAACATAAAAGAAAAATTACTAAAGTAACAAATAGCAAATCTCTCTCTAGTTTTCAAACAAGTTCCTGGCAACGGTGCCAAAAACTTTATACGATGCTTATGCAACTACAACTAAGACAGTAAACCTATCGATGCAGCTTAGCACAACAGTAAGTATTAAAAATATCGTATCTCTTGGGAAAGTGAATCCTAGAGTTACTACTTCTTCCCTTGTTATCTAGCCTAAAATTAATAACGAAGGTTTTTAAATTTACTAATGACTAAAAACTAAATTCTAAGTGTAATGCGAGAATGAATGAGCAAAGAGAATAATTAAAAAAAGAAAGCAAACCCAAAGAGGACCTAGACTAGTTGGCAATCAAGAAATGGATAACAAATTATTGAGTCCGATTATGCTACCGTGGATGGATTCTTTACCCATTCCGACCTTAGTTTTCTCATCTTCTGCTTGACCGGCTTGAAATATGAATGAGTTGGGATATAGTGCTCTACTATTTCTTGTCTAGACCTGACATGTTGGCGTAGGACCAAGCAAATACCACTTTTTTTCTATTATTTTCTCGAATTCTCTCCTCTCTTCAGGAGTTATATAGTGAGCTATCAAAATATTCAGTGGATTTGCATATGTGCCTAATTTAAATGAATCAACTTGTATGGAATTGATGTCAAACATGCATATGTTATAATTATCATAATGCACACTACCATCAGGAAAAATATTACACAAGCAAAATTATTCATATCATTGATCTTGGAAAGGAAAGAAACACCATCCTCATAAATGTCAGACGTTATTACATCATTATAAAATATATCAATAATATTACAGATATAAGACCAGCTAGATCCTCTTAACTTGTCTTTTCCAGTTGAGCGGTAGGCTCTTCTAGCTTCAATTCTTCTATCTTGGTGGTTACCTTCTCTCGAACTTCCTTGATATTCAGCTTAACCATCCAGTCAACAATCAAGTTCTTAAAAATCTCAAACCCTGGTATCTTAGTCACAGCTACACTAACAGGTTCGAACTCCATAGAGTAAGGCCTATACTCCTGGACGAACACGTCTTTTAGAGTCTTACCCTCCGGTTTACTTTCGTCTTCTTCTTTAGAATATCCCAAACCTCACTAAGTCTTCTGACCTTTGAAGTCCGACAGCTCCACAACACCTTGCTGATTCTTTCCCAGCCCTATTCTAGGCATGAAGTTCATTCTCTTGAACATGCTAGCTACTTTAGGATTAATGTAGTCACAAACACTTGGAATCAAGTAGGGGCATCCACCTCTTTGATAGCTTCTTGGATTGCTAAAACAACCTTACTACCTTCGGCATTGATAGTGACAATCTTGCTTTCATGAGGGAGTTTCACTTTCTAATGTATTATGGAAGGGACTTCTCCAAGAGTTATATTGTGAGCTATTAAAATATTCCATAGATTTGCATATGTGCCTAAATTAAATGAATCAACTTGTATGGAATTAATGTCAAACATGCATATGTTATGATTATCATAATGCACACTACCATCAGAAAAAATATTACACAAGCAAAATCATTCATATCATTGATCTTGGAAAGGAAAGAAACATCGTCCCTATAAATGTCGGACATTGTTACATCATTATAAAGTATATCAATGATATTATTCTCAATAAGACCAGCTAGCTCCTCTTGGCTTATCTTTTCCAACTGAGCGGTAGGCTCTTCTAGCTTCAACTCTTCTATCTTGGTGGTTACCTTCTCTCGAACTTCCTTGATACTTAGCTCGACCATCCTAATCAGGTTCTTAAAAATCTCAAATCCCGGTATCTTAATCACAGCTACACTAACAGGTTTAGGCTCCATAGAGTAGGGCCTATACTCCTGGACGAACACGTCTTTTAGAGTCTTACCCTTCGGTTACTTTCGTCTTCTTCTTTAAAATGTCCCAAACCTCACTAAGTCTTCTGACCTTTGAAGTCTGGCAGCACCGCAACACCTTGTTGATTCTTTTCCAGCCCTATTCCAAGTACAAAGTTCATTCTCTTGAACATGCTAGTTACTTTAGGATCAATGTAGTCACAACCACTTAGAATCCAGTAGGCGCATCCACCTCTTTGACAGCTTCTTGGATTGCTGAAACAACCTTACCACCTTCGGCATTGATGGTGACAATCTTGCTTTCATGAGGGAGTTTCACTTTCTAATGTACTATGGAAGGGACTTCTCCTAGGGCATGGAACCATGGCATTCCCAATAATAGTATAAAATTTACCGAGATGTCCAAGATAGTGAACTCCACCTAGGATTCAATAGGACTTATTTTCAATAATGCTAAAAACATCACTTCCACATCTCTTTTCGTCTTGTCATAGGCTCTTATGACCATGTCTGATGGTTTCAGGTCCTTTGCAGTCATTCTCAGTTTAAAGAGTATACGAGAAGGACATACATTGATAGTTGACCTGTCATCAACCATCACACATGGGGTTCTCTTCCCTTTTACTTCTACTACTATGTAGAGGGCCTTATTGTGGTCTCTTCCCTTAAGCGGTAGGTCTTCATCCTAGAAGGTGATCATTCTAGTGGTTTTGTTAGTTACTGTGATCATCTCCTTGGGGGTGGTTGTTATGCTAACATGATATGCATTGTGTTAAACATATGTTTATATGCCTGATTACTTGCATTTTTATGCATATTTATCTTGTTTTATGCCAAAATCATATGTGTTTTGGTTCCTTTCATGTTTCAGGTGACCATTGATGAACATTATTAGTGTTTGAGGGTTATACGTATGAATACGGATGAAATTCATCAAAATTGGACAAAGGCTCGAATTTCAAGGTTGAGCACGGCTTGGACTTTGGCCATGCTAAACCATTAGCCTTTGATCTTCAAATATGGCCTTTTGGCATGATTTCCGAGGCCACCACGGTCTCCAGCATGGCCTGTGGTGGCTCAGCATCGGCAAGGGCACGGTTAGGGAGCAACGGATTGATTTTGGGAGTTAGAGGTTGAGTGTGGCCTGGACTCGGCCCGTGCTGACCAACACGGGCTTGACCACAGCCATGCGAAGATAATTTGTCTCGTCATTGGCCCTGGTCATGTTCGAGGGTTTTATGTCCTTGATAGTCATCCCTAGTTTAGGGAGTATGCGAGATGAACACACATCAATACCTAACCCATCATCAACTATCACACATGGGGTTCCTTTTCCTTTCACTTTTGCTGCTATATAAAGGGCCTTATTGTGGTGCCTTTCCTCAAGTCGTAGGTCCTCATTTGAGAAAGTAATTATCCCGGTAGTCTTGTTAGTTACCATTTTGATCATCTCCTCATGGGTAGTTGTTGCGCTGACACTTATACTAGATAAGGCCTGGATCATAGCCTTTCTATGTTTTGATGAATGCATCAGTAGCTCCCAGACATCAGTTGTCTTTTTCTCCTTCTTCCACCGTTCTAGTAACACGGCATCCCTTTTTTCAAGTGCTTGCTTCTCTTACTTCAGCTCTTATAAACCAACTTCCTTACCTTTACCCGCTGGCTCAATCTTGGAATCGTTGTTTGCCCAGATGTTCTTAGCCTCGGTGTCTTGAACCTCATTCTTATCCCCAAAACTAAACTAGATGTCAATAGTTCTTACCGACTTCTTCTCGCCCTCTTTCTAGACCTTCAAGAGATAAAGCTCACAAGTGGTTTGATTGTCATCTGATCCTCAACCACTTGGCACAATATCTTCGATCCGAACATCAGTAGAGGTGCCCTTGAATATCAGACACTAAAATCATATTTACCTAAAAGCTGCCCAAGCAGGTCTTCACACTCAAATCGAGAAAGTTGCTAGACCTCCTATTCTCTAGAGTCGATTAAATCATAAATCTCATGTTTGAGACGGTTGCACTAGTCCGTCACATGCCCGAGAGTCTGGTGATACTCACATTATTGACCATTGTAAGGCTTAGAACTATCTTTCGACGGTTGGGGCTTAAGTTTCTTACTCCATTTTAGGTGTCGGAACACCACGGATAGTGGTGCCCCCAGTTCGGCGAAAGTTCTTTATGGGCTTTTTAGCTCGGCTGCTAGTTCGGCTTGGGGTAGGTCTATGAAAAAATTCATGATTTCCTCTTCGTTGAAGTAAGGGTTAATCGAAACTTAGTTTAGGGGCGGTGTGTTGTTGTAGCTTGGTTAAGGGTTCCTTCTAGTGCTAAGCTGGTCTGGGTCAATGAGCTTTTCGGCATCGATAAGGTCCTAGATTTCATGCTTCAGCCGGATGCAGTTATTGGTATGGTGGCCAGGTGCTTGGTGGATTTCACAGTAATTGTTGGGCTTGTATTCGGATGTGTTTTGATTCGATGGGTTCTTTAGGGTGGTAGGTTGGAGCATGTTATTTTGAACCAATCTCTCAAAGATCTTAGAGAGAGGTTGCTTGAAGTTAGAAAACTTCTCAATTGTTGCACAGCATTTATGTCCGGGGTCGTACTTCCTTCAGCCTAGTAGTTTGCCCTTACGCCAGTTCTCACGGTCTTTCTCTTGTCATTCTCTATTTTCTCAATTTACAACCTGTCATCATACAGATCCACGAAGGTTTTCGGGTTCATCATCTGTAACCTTTCAACCCATCTAGGGAGAACATTTTAAACCACCATATGAACCTAGTCCTTTTTATAGAGCTTATTCTTCATCATGACAGCCTTATTCCTCCATCTAGTTAGAAAATCAGAGAAGGACTTATTGGCTTTTGCTTAGTGGATTCAAGATCCCTAATTGACACCTCCAAATGAGTGTTGCAGTTGTACTACTTGATAAGGAAGTTGCACAAATCCTGCTACTCAGCTTTGGCAGATTTCTCTAGACTATGGTACCAGTTGATTGCAGGTCCTTCCAGTGATAGAATGAATAGCTTAACAATCTGCGTCCTGCTCCACTGAGTAGTTTCCATGATGGTCAAGTATTGTTTCAGATGAACTTTCAGGTCCACCAGTCCCGTTGAACTTGTACATACCGGGCATCTTGAACTTCACAGGCAACTTGTCTTCTCCCGTCAATACCAGCTCTTCAAAATCATAGGTTGGGTCTAAACCTTTGATTTTCTAGCATACCCTGCATCTTGTCAAGTCGGGCACAGTCTGATTACAGCTTTGTTGGTGGCAAGGGCGGTCTCCCTCTTAGCCTGGTCAAGCATGAACTCATCAAAAACCTAAAAGTTTTGGGGCACTCCCTTTCTAGCTGACTCTTCATCATTGGCATTGCCATTATCCGTGACAGGAGTGGCAGTAGCAGTCTCAATGGCAACCACAGTAGGGGTCAATAGCAATAAGCGGGTTAACTAGTACAATAGGAGCAGTAGGTAGGGCCTGATTTGTAGCCATCCCAGCTAGGAGTTACTAAAGTTCCTCCCAAATCATACACCTCAAGTCTTCGATTACAACATTCTTGAGGATCTCAATGTCTTGTTCATTGGCTCTTTCATTGGCCATCTCTTCTTAGTGTCTCGGTCTTTCTAAATGCTCTAATACAGTTCTGATTCTTGGGGAAATGGCAACTCTTTCTAGCCTCCCACTATCTTGCCTCTTCCAATCCACAAGAGAGTCTATATGGCTAAAGGTTAGTATAATACATATGATGCATGGGATGCATGATGCACGTGCTATGCACAATGACAAAACAAAAAGATTAGCACACACAACCTTTTTACTCTCACAAACAGTTCGTGGAAATTCAATATGAATGCTGGAAGTAGCACAACTGGTTTTAATCTTGGACATAATCAACACTTGAAGAATATGAATGGCTTTAGGCTAAAAATAGGAAAGCAGCAATTTAACCTTGGTAATAGTCAAAAGAGATTTTTTGGCAATTCTTGAATTTTTCTAAACAATGGGGCCAAGAAGCCTACCTGCATTTTTTGTGGAATGTATGGGCATCCTGTTGACAAGTGTTACAGAAAGAATGGGTTCCCACCGGGATACAAGGGAGCAAGCAAGAATTTTCCGAGTTCTACAAACCAGGTTGCATCTTTTCCTTCTGACAGTCATAATCTTTCAACTACTGAACATATGGCATATCAATTGAATTATGACAATGATAACTCTTTTAAAAAATCTGATAATGATGGTCCTATTACTTTTACAAGGGATCAATATAATAGTTTGATGTCTATGATTGAAGAAAAGGCAGTTGACTCTCAGAATGCAGCCACCTCTCAGATCAATGCTCTATCTTCTGCCTTCGATCCTATTGCTGAGAAAGGTATTGTTTTATGTTATTATAAGCAATTCCACAGTAGTAAATGGATTGTAGATTCAGGAGCTACTGATCACATTACTAATTCTCTTAGTTTTTTCAAAAGACATTATAAAGTTTCTGATAAATATGTGAAGTTGCCTAATAATGAATTAGTTCAGGTTACACGTATGGCACTGTTAAATTATCACCCTCCTTGATTCTTCATGGGGTTTTCTACATACCAAATTTTGCCTTTAATCTTATCTCCATTTTGCAGTTAACCAAAAACAACCTTTACTCTCTCATTTTTTCCTCCAACTTTTGTTATATTCAGGACATGAAACTTTGGACGATGACTGGTATAGCTAACCAAGTGAATGGATTATATCAGCTTTTACAACAAGAAGATACTGAGAAGTTTCCAAATTCATTTTCTGCTAGTTGTAATGTTGTTGTTTTTATTTTGTGGCATAACAAACTAGGCCACCCTTCTAAACAAGTAATGAAATCTCTTGATCTGTTTCATAATGCTATGATTAATGATAATTGCTTTGAATGTGAAGTTTGTCATTTGGCTAAACAAAAAAGGCCTATTTTCCCTGTTAGCAATTCTTTTTCTACTTCAATTTTTGATCTTATTCATTTAGACATTTGGGGACCATTTCCTGCCATAACCATATATGGTCATTCATATTTTTTAACCATAATTGATGACAAGAGCAGATTCCTATGGATCTATCCTATGAGGCTTAAGTCAGAAGCTAAACATTTGATCATTGATTTTTACCATCTTGTTTAAACTCAGTTCTTAGTCAAGATTAAATGCTTTAGAACTGATAATGGCAAAGAATTTGAAATGACCAATTTTTACAAATCAAAAGGGATTGTTCATCAAACTTCTTGCACCTATACACCTCAACAAAATAGTATTGTTGAGAGAAAACAGTAGCATATTCTCTCTGTTGCACGAAGTTTAAGGATTCAAGCCAATCTCCCTCTTTATTTTTGGATTGATTGTGTTCTGCATGCTGCTTTTTTAATTAACAGGAAGCCAACACTAGTTTTAAACTAGTCAACTCCTTTTGAGATCCTTTTCAAGGTCAAACCTTCTTATGATCAGCTCAAAGTCTTTGGTTGTCTAGCATTTGCTTCTGTTTTACCTCATCCTAAGACAAAAATGCATCCTAGAGAAATCAAGTGTGTTTTCATTGGTTTTTCTAAAAACACTAAAGGTTACAGAGTATACAATTTAGAGAATAAAAGCATTTTTGTTTCTAGAGATGTAACATTTACAAAAAACAGCTTCCCATTTAAAGAGAATTTTGCTACAATATCATCCAATGATATTCTTATCCCTGTTTATCAAAATGAAAGTTCACTTGAAGATTTCAAAAAGGCAGATTCACAAACAGTTGATCCACTCCATTCATCTACTGCTGACATACAGTCTCCTCCAATTAATTCAAGTACTTTTTCTCAACCCTCTCCCAGACCTACTAGAAATATTCACCTGCCATCAAAATTTCACGATTTTGAAGTTTCTCTGCCCAAACCTAGAACCACACCACATCATATGTCTCAATTTCTATCTTATGACAAGATCTCACCTTATTACAAGTCCTATATATGTAATACAGCAATATTACCTGAACCAAAACACTATAATCAGGAAATTTCACATACTTGTTGGAAACAAGCAATGACTGAAGAAATAGCTGCTTTAGAAGAAAGTAATACTTAGAAATTAGTTCCTTTACCTAAGGGCAAACAGCTTAAAGCTGATGGGACTCTAGAAAGATACAAAGCAAGGCTCATGGCTAAGGGATATACTCAAAGGTCTGCCATTGACTTTCTTGATACTTTTAGTCCTGTAGCAAAGATCACCACAATCAGAACTCTTATGGCTGTAGCTGCTGCGAAGGACTGGAACCTTTGTCAGCTTGATATCAACAATGCCTTTTTGCATGGTGACTTACAAGAGGAGATTTACATGGATTTGCCTCCTGGTTTTCAGCCTAAGCAGACCAATACGGTTTGCAAATTAAAGAAGAGCTTGTATGGATTGAAACAAGCAAGCAGACAATGGAATGCAAAGCTAACTGCTGCATTGCATACTCAGAAGTTTAAACAGGCAACTTCAGACTCCTCGCTCTTTACCAAAGGTACTGGATCAAACTTTATTGCTTTAGCTATTTATGTGGATGACATTGTCTTAGCAAGTTCAGACATGACAGAAATTGTAAAGGTAAAAAGATTCCTTCATGATACTTTCCAAATTAAGGATCTTGGAGAACTCAAGTTTTTTCTTGGATTAGAGGTTGCCAGGTCCAAAACTGGTATTAACCTATGCTAGAGAAAATACACTTTAGACATTTTGTAAGAAACTGGTTTCTCGAAGCTAAACTAGTACTAACACCAATAACATCTACTGAGAAATTGTCTAGAACAGGTGGGCAGGTTCTTCAAGACATTACAGCATACAGAAGTCTAATTGGCAAGCTGTTGTACCTAACCCACACTAGACCTAACATAGCATATGCAGTACAACAGTTATCTCAGTTTCTTCAAGCCCCTACAGATGCTCATTTGACCTCAGCTCATAGAGTTCTACGATATTTGAAAAGGGACTCCAGGACAGGGCTTATTTTTCCCAGCAGCAGGTGATCTCCAGCTTAAAGCCTTCAGTGATTTTGATTGGCCTTCATGCCCTGATTCCAGAAAGTCCATTACTGGGTTCTGTGTTTTTCTCGGTTCAGCATTGATCTCATGGAAGTCCAAGAAACAACAAACAGTCTCACGCTCTTCAAGTGAAGCAGAGTATAGAGCTATAGTTGCAGTGACATGTGAGATCCAATGGCTTCACTTCCTCCTTCAGGACTTGCAGCTCCCCTTTTCTCTAGCAAATCTGTATTGTGACAACCTTTCTGCCATCAGAATTGCCGAGAATCCTGTATATCATGCGAGGACCAAGCATATAGAAATTGATTGCCATCTCATTCGAGAGAAAATTCAACATGGAGTCATCAATCTTATGCCAGTCCTTTCATCAAAACAATTGGCTGATTCTTTTACAAAGCCCCTTCCTACCACTCTATTCCAAGCTTCCATCTCCAAGTTGGGCATCCAAAATCTGTATGCTCCAACTTGAGGGGGCCTAATAGAATATTGACACCAATAGGAGCTAGACACGTGTAAAGCTAGTCTAGTGAGATTTTTTTTTTTGTATATGTAACAAAGAAGACATTGTAAGAAAGTGTTGTTTTTCAATGTAAGAAAAAGAAAAACTTTATCAAACATGCATAGATCGCGGTGGATCTCCGTTCGGTATCGCTTTTGCAATTTTTTAATTTTATGACACTGCACAACAGTCTTCAGAGAAGAACCGGTGGGGCATCGACGAGAAGCAACATCAACGACTATACACATCGCAAAATAGGATGAGAAATGGCATCGGCCGACAAGGATGAGAAATGGGGGACAATACATATTAGCAGCATCGGCGATAAACTATTAATCGTCGACGACTAAATGGTGTTGTCATGAGACTAGCAAGGCGGTGGGAGATGGCATGGATTGGTGGTGGGTCGAGGTGGCGTGGGAACTAAAGGGCGAGGATGAATCTGGAGGTGTTCTTATGATGGGTAAAAAAATGAGCAGAGGACCAATGTTGATAAACAGTAAATTTAATTAATATTTTAAAATTATCTTTTACATAAAAAAATTATTAAAAATTAATTTTATTCGATTGGCAGGACCAACTATGATATATCAGCAACTCTCAGATATACATCAGCTATTAATACCGTTTAAATTTTCTGTCAGAGGGCTTATATTTTAGATTTTTTAAGACTTTAAAAGCTTATTTGCTTCTAAAATTAGCTAAGAGCTAAACACCAAACGTTAAACATAAAAATTCTCCTTTTTTTATATGGCAAATTTTCCTGCATATAAAATAATTGAAATAAATTTATAAATGTGAATTACTGTAATTTTTAATCTATTAGAGTACTTATAGATTTTAAAGTAATGAGTTTATCTTGTATTTCTAAATGTGTAGCTTGAATTAGACTATTTAGAATTTTTACTAATTTCTATTGTATAATTAGGAGGATATATGAATTATTCTATTATTCCAATAAAGTATTTTATATAGTGTAAATATTTTATCTAAAATATTAATATTTTTATTATCTAAATTGTCATGTACATTAATATACTGATTTCTACATATATCTAAGAATCATTTAAAAAATTAATCTTAACATTTAAAGTGTTTAAGTCTATAGTTGTTTTGTTTAATAATTTTTTCCCTTTCACTTAAAGTCTCAAAGAATCATTCTCTCTTATTGTTACTTTTTTAGAATAGAATTCAACATTAAAACATATTTTATTTATTTTAAATTCCTTTTTTAAAACATTTATCTTATATTATACATCTGAGAATGTGGGTTCATCATCCTGGTATTTTCTTGCTGATGCAGGAGTCTCTATTCTACAAAATGGATGGCTAATTTATTCACTAGACTGCCTAATTCCATTAAGAACAATATTCCTAGGAACTTCCTCATATTCTTTTTGAGATAATGAAGAGCAAGCTGCCCTTTTAGGTGTTATTGTTATGTATGCTATATTTGCCAGTGCTTTTTTTTCTAATTCAGAAATATTAATTTTTGTAAATCTTTGTGATGTAAATCTTATTTCTCCTTCTGCATATTCGATGACCCTGTCTAATTCTTTATTTTTTATTAATTTTAAAAATATTTTGTAATGCAAAATTAATTTTTTTGAAAGTATTACCTTGTTCCATTTTATAGGACGTGGTACAGTAATATTACTTTTCTCTATATTAGTATGGAATAACATTGTTTGCCATACCTCTTCAACCTCGAATCAGACAGAGAAAGGAGGGGTTCCATTGAGTTCTTATGCTTTGTATCTATTTATCTTTCCATTTGGACTTATTGTTGTCATAACTTTATAGTATTAGTGCTATATTTTGTGACCCATATGTTATATCAAGACCTTGTGTTTGCAAATAACATTAAAATTTTTAATATATTTGGATATTTTAATGAAACAGTAAAATTTGAAAAACAGTTAAAATATATTAGTCTTTTACAAAGGATAGATTCTATTAACTCCTAATAATGAATAAGTGAATTCATTATGTTTGCAGTGTCTAATATATATTATAGCTGAATTATTTAAACCAGTTTTAGTAAGTGCTTTTATAGAAACTTGAACTAATCATATACGTAAGTAATTAAAACGTTTTTTCATATCCTTCTGTTATATGAGATGATAATAGTTGGAAAATATCATCATTTTTCATAACTGATATTGTTTTCTCTACAGTTTTATAGCATAATTTATTTTAAACTAAAAAGTACCTATTTTATAAATATCATAAATATATACTCTAAGGTTATATTTCAATTATTTTATTCATTTTCTATGTTTCTAATTGTGATTTCTTCTGAGTTATTCACACTGTCTAATTTTATTATCCTATTATTATTTGAAGTTTAAGCTAGAGATTTTTTAATAATTTTGCATATTAATAATATACAGTATTTGTGGAATAAATTAGATCCCTTGGTATACAATCAATAAATTTACACTACAACACCATTTATCAAATTCTTAAGACGGGTAACAACTACTACGACTTTAGTGTAGGAAGATTTAATTATTCTCCAATAAATACTTTGTATCTATTACAATCAAGAGTTTTTAAAGCAATACTAAACTGGTTTAAATACTGGTTTCAAACATGAAAATTATCTAATAAGATTTCTCCCCTTCCCTTATGATGAAAATTTTTATAAAATTTCCCAATATAAATTAAAATATCACCCGGAGGGAGCAAATATTGTATTTTGTGCTTTATTTTCAGATACCATGGTTGTACAATGGGCTTATGCAGTCCAACCAGAAGATAAAGAGGATTATAATTATTATTATATCTCATATTTAGAAAGAATTATATCAATGAAATAGTGGGACAAATTTGAGAAGTTTAGATTTCATATCAGCATGGATATTCCATCATATCATTAAATAATGAGACATCCTTATCAAGAACACCAGTTTGACCATTATCTCCACCAAAAATTTATCAATTTCCAATTAAAATTAATAAAAGATCCAAAGAAGAATTGAGAAAAACAAACCTTAGTAGTCTTGATCATGATGATGATTCAATTGAGAAAGAATCATCAGCATCATCCTAAGATTTGGCACAAGAAAATGGATATATATGTGTTAATATGCACACGGATAGTGAGCAAGCATAACTCTACTGTTAGCATCCATTTTTCTAATTCAGATATCGAGGGAATTACAGAAAATCCTATGATGAAAGTTACTATATTTCTCGAAATTCGGGAGACTGAGGATAGGCAAAACTAAGTTAGGACTGAGAATTAAATTAAAATCACTTTTCTAGAATTAATTTAGATTTTAATTGTCAGAAAAGAATTAACTTTAAGGGTAAAATGGTCATTTCAGCAAGTTTATGAAAAATTGCCACAATTTTTAAACTTTTTAGTCCTCGAAGCCAATCAGCTACACAAAGCCGATCAGCTAAACATAGAGCTGAATTGGCTCTACATAGTGCCAATTGGTTATTTTTCATGATTCAACACTGTCTTATGCTATTTTTGACATTTAAACATCCAAAAAAATAAAAATAAGTTTCTAGAAAATTTTTGTGATAATTATTGAGATTTTTAAAAGATTTTTATTAGATATTATTGACTAATAAAGAAAAAATCGTTGAAACAGCTAAAACATATTGTTTTGATTTTAGGGTTTCCAAGCCCTTGCTCTATAAATAGAACAACATCCCTATTTCTAGGTTGAGCAACATTCATTAGTGAGAAACTCCCTATTTAGCAATTTTCATCGTTAGAATTCTTTTAGGGACATAAGCTCTTGAGAGAAAACTCTACAGAGAGCTTTTTCTTAGAAGTCACTAAGAAAGAATCCTAAATTAGAAAATCTTTTTCTTAGAATGACAGTAACTTTTTTTGAAATCTCAAGTTGCATTGGATTCTCAACCTATTTTTTACTCAACTACCTCCTCATTTCTTGTGATTTGCAGAATAGCAGCCAACAGTGACAACCTGAGGGTTCCTCCACATCCATATTATCGACACCTTATGCCTTACTGCTTCTTTTATGTTTATTTATGAATCTAGAAACATGTTTAGGATGTTTATTGTTATTTCATATGAGCTATGTGGTTAGAATAAGTTTTTCTTGTGAATTAACATGCTATAACACATTGAATTTTGAATCTAATAGTATGAGTTTATTGGATTTTAAATCGGATTAGTCTAATTATTAGAAAAACATAATTCATTTGTTGCATTGGGAATCTGCTTTAAAGTTTTATTTTTACTTACTGTCAGCTTTTATTTTTAGGGTTTTCATTTTTTTAGGTTTTAATTATTTGAGCATTTTTATGTTATTTATTCAATTTTATATGTTTTAATCAAATTTTTGAGCGTGAAAAGTTGAAGAAATTCGTAGAAAGACCATCTAAGCCCCATAGTCCATCAAGTCTATGCCCTGGACCAATCAGCTTCGACCTAATTTTTGAGTTTTTGATGTATTTTGGTAATTTTATGTATTGTACTTAGTTTTTAGGTGTTTTTCTTTCGTTCTTTAGTTATAGAAAAAGTTTATAATAGCTAGATTCAATTTTATGCACTTTCATTTTTTACTTTATGCTTGATATATGCTAAATAACTTAATGTGATTGCCTAATTAAAATTTGGACACATGGAGCCTAAAGTTAAAAATTAAATCCAACATGAAAATTATAGCCGATTAGGTTAATCATATGATAATTAGGCTAAATCTAAAATAAATATAGACCTAGTGGGCTTTGCCATACTTTAATTAATCGGATCATATTAAATTTAAGATCACATAATTGAACCTTTGCATAAGAAAGTAGTCCATCTAGGCTTCAAGGCTTGGAATTAAAGCGTAACTTGTAATTGGGCTAGACTAGGTTAAGCCTTGTACATAATTAATAATTAAAATAGGTTAATAAATTTAATTTGGATTGGGCTTAATAAAATGGGCTAGACTTAAGAGGACCTAACATGTTGTATTGAATGTTTGGAAATAAATATTGTTGTATTTATAGGGAATAACTTGTTAAATAATAAAATTAAAGACTTACATAAATAATAAAGTTGGCTTTTGTATCCATTTCTAGATGTGGTGAAGCTTTCTTATGGAATCTCGTACGCCACTCAAATTAGTAAAAGTATCCCGAAAAAGTGATTTTATATCCGCACTAGTCTGTATGACTAATTATTATATTTCCGATTAGGTTAAAAAGCCTTGCAATACTGAACTTGCTAAAGACACTTAGGTGCGCGTTTGAAACTGCCACTAGCGCCTACTTATTTAGTAGGTATAAGATTATACATGTAAATTATATAAAGCTTGTATATATAAAAAAGAAAATGAGAGAAAGAAACAAAAGAAAAAGCAAAAATCAACCCCACATGAAGATATATGAAAAGGAGTCTAGGGAAAAGGGGGAAGACATAGGCTTTGAGATTTGGGTGGAAAAAGGGTCAAGACAAGACAAGAAGACAAGCCTTGGTATTTGGATGCTAAGTTAATGGCTCTTGATGGCTTTAAAAGAAAAGAAGGTAGCTTTAATACGAAGAAGAAAATAAAAAGACATGATCGAGGACACATTCCATAAAGAGAAGAAAATGAGAAAACAAAAGACACATCAAAACACTTATAAAGATAGTAAATGCACAATATAAAAAAGCTCCTCTCACAAAAAATGAAGACACACATCTCTTATCAAACTTTTAAAAAAACACTTTACTACTCTCCTTCTATAGAATAATTTCCAGTGAACTTTTAAACAGTACATTTATTTTTTTTATAGTAAAAAGTAGTGGATCAACAGTTCTATAAATATAGCTTAAATAAATAAAATGTGCTAAGTTTTTATATCTGTTCTATTTATATCTTGTCTAAATTAGCTTTTTAAATTAATTTAATAATTTTTATTTATTTACTTTTTGTTTTATATCTCTTTTTAATCAAGCATTTAAGTTTATCATTATATTGCTTATTGTAAATATTTATATTAAGATGTATCTATTAAATATTGTGATTTGTATTAAATTAGTTGTTATATAATATATAATGGAGAGGGACAAATAAATTTACTGATATGATGTTTTATTAATATTTAATTAATTAAGTTAATTTGATCATTTATTAATTGAAAATAATATAAACAATTTTAATTAATAATTCATATAAATCTAAGGATTAAAATTCTTTTATGTTCAACTTGAACATTGACCTATCATGTTTGTAAGTTCCACGTTTTATTTTAAATTAAATTGAATGGTTAAAATTTTATTTTAAATTTTGAAAAATGAGTAGTTATCTTTTTAGATAACAAATCTACAATAGTTAAAATTATTTAAACATCACTTATTAAGATGACAATAACATAAGAGGATTTTAATCAAGGCTAATGCTAGAAATTCAACTCTATCAAGATTTTAAATCAACAATAACTATAATCTTAAAAGTAGTATTTGTATTATATTTTTAAATATTATATTGATTAATAATTATTTTTTTAATTATATAATAATTTTAATTATAAAAAGCATCACACTAATTTTTTTCAATATTTAATTACATTTTTAAATAAGTAAAATCTTAGAATAACATACTAAACTAGTAGCAATAATAAAAAAAGATATTGTATAAGATTAACAACCTCTACAATTTTTATTAACTTATAAGTAGTAACAATTTATCATAATAATAAAAATATATATACATCAAAATGATACCATAAGACTGTTACAAAAATTTGAAGTACCAAAAAATTTATTAAAGCTAAATATATTATCAATTGAAGTGAAATATTAATATGTCAATTCCATTGTACCAAATCAAATAGTTAATGTGAGCGAATGAGTAAAAGGAAATAGTACACACATGTACTGCAATGGATGAACATCATTTTATATAGCCATTATCAAACCCATAGATGTGTGTACTGCAATGGATGAACATCATTTTATATAGCCATTATCAAACCAATTGATGCATCAAGAATCAGTTCCAACTACAAAAATTTGGAATTTTATATTAAAAAACCACCGAATTTATTTGAAGTAGTGAACCACACTATCCTTTTTTTTTTTTTAATCTACCAAATGAAAAACTATAGCATAAGCTTTCATATTGGAGTTTGACCTGGAGAAACTAAGAATAGCATAATTACAAATTTGAAAGAATCAGTTGCCATTTTCTAGTAACATTCTCTCTTACAGGTAACTAAGAACATTTTCTATGAATTCCCAAAGCTGCTATTGGCTTTATAGCATCTGGAGTTTAGCTCATTGAGTCAGGTAGCTCTTCTGCTAGCTAAAATGATACACGCAGAGCCAACACTCTTACGACCCTTCATTGCAGAAACTCTAACAAAATTTTCAATCATAAAGCTTGAAGTAAATTGTATCAGCAATCACTGAATTTTACACTGATAATAGCTGTGCTCATAAAAGATTTAACTGCAATTTTTGGATCACTAAACTTTAATTGCAAATTTGATCAATTAGCTTGATTGTGGTCAAACCGCAACTGAAAGAGTGGCACAACCTCGTAAATTATTTGCATGAAATCTCGCTGTGAGACTGTAATAGTCCACATATTTACAGTTGTGAAGTGTCAAATTCTTTTTTTATATGTTGCATGTTGACTGAAATTAAGCTAATTGATCTAATTTACACTAAAATTGAGTGATCAAACAATCACATATTGTTCTTTTGCAGTCAGCTAGTTTTAGTATTTAGAAATCGCTGCACAATTTGCTCCAAGGCTTATAGAGACATAATTGACATAACCTCATAATCTTCTAACCTTGTCGGTCCCATCTTTCAGAGAAGATGAGGATGATGAGGAAGACAACACTGAGCGCTCAGCCTTGTCCTTATTAAAAGCCTTCTGGACATCATCTTTAAGCTCCATGAAGCGCATCCTCTTGATTCTTTGTTCATCAGGGGTGCCTTTTTCAAGGTAAAATAAATCAGGAAGGTCATCTTCCATGAATTTATCAAGCACTTCGGAGCATTTAGGGAAATACCGTCGACCCATTTCCACTGTCATGATTGAAACAACAGGTTATATAAGAGAACAGTCATAAAAATTGATGTTTGTAATTCCCAGAATACAGAACCATCCCATGTCCATTCATTAACAACAAAAAACTTCTCTGATATTAACATGCCGGAAAAGAGGCCTGGCTGTTGTATCCCTTTGTAAGAGTGATAATGCACTAGAGAACCAGCAAGGTTGAACATGAAAATGAAAAACAGTGCAAACAGATGCATAATTGTTGGGAGCATTTAGACCTCAAAAGGAGAATCGCAATATGAAGGGGAAAGAAGGTGAGGTGTTGGTCCATACCATTAATCTTGAGGCAAAACTTAATGAAATTGTTTTCATTTGTTTCCAATTTAAGACTGGCAGGAACGTGAGGGTTTAATCCAGTAAAGTCTATAACTATTAGGCCATCAGTGAGTTGTCAGCCAATCGATGAAAGATTATTATCCATATCTTCTTCTGTTCTTCTTTTCATTCAGTTTGCGTCCAAAAAAGAGAAATCATAACACAAATATAGTAAAATCGATAGTAGAAATGGACAAAGGATCAATTTTCGCCTCTGAACTTCCGATGTTGGGCCAAAGAAAGGCCAAAACGAAATTTTGGCCATATAAAACTATAACTTGCATATATTGGTTCCAATGAGCGCAAATTCTGACTAAAACTTGTAGTTCAAAACATGCACTTGCTGTGGAAGGTGAGTTTATTTGTTTAATATATAAAGCAACATCTCTCAAAATATAGAAATATATATATAAGAACAAATTTTAATATTACTCTCTTTCTTTATCTTATTTTTCCTTTCCTTAATCATGATCATTCTTACATTTCCCATTTCCCAGGCCTAATCTAATTCCTCAATATGGCAAGAAATTTACAGCAAGATTTAAAGCTAATTTTCAGCTTTTTAGGTTTTTCTTATTTTTTTTGTTTAGAATTATTACAAACTACACTTCCAACTCTTTCCTTTCTCTTTATATTCATTCTTTCCTCAAGATCATAAGTACATTTCAGACTCCTTACAAGTATTTTTATCAATCTTAGCAATGATAAGTGGATCTGATGGAAACAATGGGTTGATTCAGTGACGGCGACAACGGGTTTAATGGCAGGATGGGTGGATTTGATGATAGTTTTTCTTTTTTTTCAATTGATCTAGGGGTACTTTTCCAATTAGAAATTTCTTTTTCTTAAAAAAAAATGTGTGCTTTTAATTTTATGATTATGATTATAATTGCTTCTAATGTTAGAAGAAAATATTTGTGGTTATGTTTTTGTTGTGGTAGCAACTGTGTGTGACAGTGCCACTGACACTGCCAGTGACAGTGCTGTTGCTGCTACTATGGTTGTTTGTTTAATTATTGTTTAATTTTTTGAAATCTTTTTATCTCAAGGTTATAACTAAATTATATAGAAATTAGATAATACAGTTTTATTATTTATTAAAACTATCTTAATTTATTTTTTGGAAGCGTGATGGACAGGCATCATTCTCAGCAAAAATTGGACCAAAATGGTCTTAAAATAGAAGTTGAAGGGTCTATTTGCCAAAAAGTAGAGACCCGATCTATTTGACACCTAGACATAAGTTAAAGGAACAAATTGACCCTTTGTCCTAATAGAAATTGAATCAAGGGGGAGACAAACAAAAAAAGCAACCAGCCTGCACATACCTGTTTTCATAAGGGCTTCCAACCTGGAACGCAGTCTTTTGTTCTGCATTATTGGTGTCTCATTTAAATCAACCTCCCTAAAATTCCCATTTGAGCCTTTTGTTGCAGAAAGGCCAGCAAACTCGGATGTTGTCTGGGCATGTGCAATGTCCATGGCTACCTTGGCTTCAGCAGGGAAGAATAATCGTGCAAATGCCACTGATACACAGAATATAGATTTTATCATATGTAAGCACAATCCATGTGCAGGACATAGTTCACTTGATCAAGATTGTAATACGGTAGAAATTTCATTTGTGTTAAATATTTTAAGTTTTACTTTATAGCATTATATACTTTATGAGACCAACTTATATTTCACCAAGCCTACTGGGTATGAAACAGAAAATGAAATATTTGAAAATAGAGAAAGAGCAGACACTTGGCAGGGCACTATTAAGTCCAATCACCAAATTATGCATAAAAAGATATAAAGCAAGATGTGCCATGTTGCAGAAAACCATTACACCACATATCATCTATATTACTCCTACTGTTTACAACTGCTACATTGTTTATTATCATTTTGAATCTTCATGGCATAGAATGGGATAAGGGAGAAATGAGCTAGATATTTATTAGGTGATTGATTTACTTTATAACAAGGAGTCCAATTACAGTATGCATATCCTAACAAGGTCAACCATACACTTATGGTCAAAATTGGAAATCTTAAGGGCGTGTTTACTTATAGAAAACAAATTTTTTATTATCCATTTTCAGTTTTCTTTGAAAATAGTGACTTCTCATTTTCTGTGAATTCTGGAAACTGTGTTCATTTATTAAGAAGAGAGAACTATATTCTAACTTAGAAAATTAGAAGAGCATTTTGCTGACAGTTATATTCTGTAGTTAAGAATCAAAATGTGGTCTTTCTATTATGACTTTAATACTTAAGATGTTAAAAAAAACTGTTGTAAAACATATAGTATACCTAAAAGATATAAAAAGTATCACATTTAAAAGAATGAATGAATAAAAAATTGTGAGAAAAAAAAAATCAATGAAGTAAACATAGTGAACTGTGTTCATTAATTAAGAAGAGAGAACTATATTCTAACTTAGAAAATTAGAAAAGCATTTTGCTGACAGTTATATTCTGTAGTTAAGAATCAAAATGTGGTCTTTCTATTATGACTTTAATACTTAAGATGTTAAAAAAAACTGTTGTAAAACATATAATATACCTAAAAGATATAAAAAGTAACACATTTAAAAGAATGAATGAATAAAAAATTGTGAGAAAAAAAAATCAATTAAGTAAACATAGTGAAAATGGTGGAGACTTACTTTAAGGAAATGAAAAAAAAAAAAAAAAAACGTTTGACAAAAAAAAAAAAAGATAAATTCTGGCGTTAGGATCTAGATAAGAAAATAATACAAAATTGAGGGAATGAGATAATAATAGCCCATGCAATAATGAATAAGAGGAAAAGAAAAAAAAAAATAGATGGTTGATGTTAAACTGGGTAACAACCTAAACTTCTGCTATAATTGGACATTAAATGGAAACTTCATTTGTTTTCTAAATGGAAAACAATACATTTTGTATAGAAGACAACAATAGAAAACACGTTAAACTTGATTTTCAAAGATTAGTTACAATTTGGAAAACACAGAAAACTGGTTTTCTATTTTCTATTTACAGAATTACACCAATTGAACAAAAATTCTGTTTTCTAATTTTCTTAGAGAAGTTCTCCAGAAAACTAGCTTAGCTTTCTTTAAGTAAAACACAAACTTAATATCTGGGTCTCTTGAACAAAACATCATTATTATCATGGATGAGGAAGAGATTCAAGAAATAACCAAAATTTTCTGTTTCATAAAATCAAATTCAATAATCTTAGAACACTGAGGAAGTTGATATACCAGATCATCACAAATAGTTATGAATCAGAACATAGAATATAATTCTCTGTAACACAATGAGATCCAGAGTACAACTGGTTCCATTGAGAATAAGACAAATAAAAACTAACACACAACTGTATATCAAGTTCAGTGAAAAAGATTAGCCATTCAAGTTCAAAAATATCATCTGTATGATAATACCTCTGTTCTCCAAGTACAGAAGCTTCATGTGCAAATCATCAGGCGTTGCTTGGGAAGTGATAGAAGCATCTCCTGCCATCGGGTTCCTCCGCATTTCTCTCTCTAAAACATCAATGCATAGCCGGTCTTTATTTGCTTCCTGCCCCTGCTCTGTTTTAGCATGATAATCTTTTGGCCTGGTCAACCTTCGGCAGATGCTAACAGCACTTCGCCCATCTGATGTTAAATCTAAAGCACAAGCCCCTTTCGTCAGTAAAGATACTATCACTGATGGTTCTCTTCGCATTGCCGCAATGTGGAGAACTGTATAGCCTTGTGAATTTCTACGGTTCACATCAGCAAGACCAAGGCCAAGCACCTCAGAAACAACCTTAGGGTCACAGTATGCTGTAGCATAGTGAAGTGCATTGGCATCGTCCATTGTCACTTCAGACTCTGTCAGAAGAAGTTTTACCAGCTCAACATCATCAGAATCTAATGCCTTGTGAATTCTTCGGATTCTCTTTTCACGCAAGGGGTCCACAACCTCAACGTTTTCTTCATCATCAGAAATAGGCTTTATGCGAAGCAATCTAATGTTCTCTGCAACTTCATATGGAAGCTCTTTCTCTATTGAGATGTTATCAAGATCTGACCTTGCTATTCTATCCACACATTGAGCAACAAGCTGATTTGATTGACAATGGAAGGCAACAACCAGGATTGGGATTACATCCTCCACATAAGTCTTACCAACAAAGTTAAGAAGGCGTCTCTGTAAACATATAAAGTACGATATCACTAAATTTTTTCTAGACTTTTGTCAGAGTCCAAAAAGCAGTTTACAGATGAAAATAAGGGCCCCTAGTTTTTTTTTTTTTTTTTCCCTTTTTCACTTATCTCATAACAAAGTGGCCTCTTCTTTTCACTACGAAAGCTTCCATGAAAAAAAGCATACCATAATGAAGCGACATTACAAATATACCATAATGAAGCGACATTACAAATATACCATAATGAAGCAACAATACAAATGTATCAACAATACAAATATATAGAGATGTCACGCATAATTGGAACCTCTGAATTGCTGCTCCAGTAAAATTATACATTATACACAAAGCACTGACCTGGAAAAGTGAAACCAGCTCTGGTACTTGAAATATGGATGAGGCGTATAGCAATTCCACAGCAAAATTAATTGCAGGTCTACAGGCATCATGAGTGCATACGTTATCAACACAAGTTGATACCTCCATTGGTGAAGGCTTAAGTTTTCCGGTATACAAGTAGTTCAAGAAAATAAGAAAGGCTTCATATCCAACCTCTCCACAAGGTAACAAATCATTCATACAATACTTTGGTTTCCCATCCTTCTCTAGAGACCCCTTTTCTTGTTTAAATAAGTCATGGAAAAACCTGCTCCTAGCAGCTAGAATACATCGATGAATGCCCACAGGTTTACCCTCAACAACAATATCAGCATCACTATAATCGCAACTGGAATCAATCAGCAGCTTCTCTAAATTGGAGCTGAGCTTGGTTAAACTGATCACCTCAAGACTAGACCTTGCCTCAAAGCCTGAAGAGGTCGATATGGCTTGAGTAATGGAGCCATTTGATGCATGAGAAGATGAAGTAAAGCTCAAAGATGATGATGGCTCGGATAAATTAGCCATTAATCTACTTGAGAATTTCTATAAATTGTTAACTATGGTCCATAACTTATAGCTACCTTCTTCCAAACTTAATATCGATGAACTTTTCATCGAAAGAAAGCAAAAAAGACTCGAAAAGGAAAATAATAATTACAGACTACTTTAAGCTAGGAAAACTTATTTAGAATTAAAAAACAAAGCACTCTTGACATTCAAAACCCAGCAAATTAACACAAGAATAAATAATTTTTATAGCTGAATTCGAAATGGGTATTGCACAAACAAGCATACAGATATGAACACGATCAAATTAAGTAATTAAAATTGATACTTTTCAATTGAAATCATTTGTAGAACTCCCATAACAAAGACAAATAAACATGAAACATTGGCAAAAGTCAAGGCTTTGTTATTGACAGTAAGTTAGATTATTCGCTATAGCTATAAAAATTGGCAGGAACTTTCTTGCTTGAGTTTAATCAAAGACCATCAAGTCAACATACTACAATAACAAACAATTTATACACAGTAAATTGTTAATATCAGCACAAAATCTATATGAAATAATCCCAAAAAAAGAAAAGCTAAAAAAAAAAACCAGATCTATCTATCTATCCAAGAGATGCCCAGAAGTTGAAAGAAAACTGAAACCAGAAGCGTTTACGAGAGAGAGAGAGAGAGAGAGAGAGAGAGAGAGAGAGAGATTAGAAGAAAGTGGGTAACGATGAATTTCATGAGCACGTGGCATATGTGTGTTGTGGCCGAAACTTCATTTTTCGCTTTCAAAGGAACAGAGCAAGGAAGCGAGAAAGAGGGAAATATGTTTGGTAATGTAAAAATAAATGAATAAATAAATAAAAATAAAAATAATAGAAAAAGTAAAAATATATAACTTTTTCTGGGAAGTGGTGTTTTGACAGGTCGGTGGTGGTGGCGGAGTCGTTAGGGAGGTGAAGTCGTTTTGGTGACGATATTGGTTTCGTCAGCAATCGTAGCTGTGTTCTGCTTACGCAATCAATGGCGTCAATCTTTAGTTATTTATTTGCCCTCTCTCTGAAGACATAAAAAAACGGAAATAAAACAAAAATAGAAAGGTCTACGCTCTCTGCAAAGGGTTTTGCTAAATTTACGATAGCTGTCTAGGTGGTTTAAGGTTCAATTTGCATCTCCAATTTATGTCCAAAATTAAATACATGAATGAATTAAATTTTTTTAGTAAATAATTTTTAAATTTATATTTATAAATTAAATAAATTTAATTTAAATTTTTTAAAAATAAAATAATATCAAATTTTTAAATTTTAATTAAATTATAAAAATTTAAAATAATATTTATTTTATTAATATACTGATACTATATCTAGTATTATTCTATATAATAATGTATTTTAACAAAATTTAGATTTAATTAACCTAAAAATAGTAAGTATTAAATAAGTCAAATTTTAATTTTCTAAAAATTAAATAAGTTAAATTTTATTTTTCTTAATAAATAGGCTTATAATTTATCATTTTTGGTTAATTAAATCTAAATTTGTAATTTTACCTAATATGTTCTTGTATAACGCGTTAGATATTATATCAGTAAATTAATAAAATAAATATCATTTTTAATTTTATAATTCAACTAAAGCCTAAAAATCTAATGTTTATTTACTTTTTTTAAAAAAATTGGGTGTATCTAACTATTGAACACAAATTTAGAGGGTTATTTGCTGGAAAAAAAATTAGATTTGGTATATTTTATCCTTCAACATAAATTAAGGGGGCTATTTGCTAAAAAAAATGTCTAAATTAGGTGTATTTGATCCTTAGATATAAGTTTAGGAGGCAAATTGATCCATTTTCCACCTGACTTGTGATAGGATATCAAAAGAGTACCGTGGGCAGCGGTTTCAAGCATGCATCCAAGTGTCCTAACAACTATAGTACTACAAGACTTTCGACCTAATTGAAAATATGCTAACAAATCATAGAGACTAGGGCGGAAAAAGAGAGTCACCACTTAGGTAAGTTCATTAGGACACATTTACTTTTATGTAGCATAACTAGATTTCAAAAGTAAGCTTTTCCACATCCATAAATAGATTCGAAAACCAACTCCTTTATTTGTGTATCCCTACCATTAATTTTATCAATTAATAATATATTCCCTATAAAATGCAACATAATAATTTTATATATATCAAATAATAAAACATGTTAGGTCCAAATAATTCTAGCTCATTTTATTAAGCTGAGCTCAAATCCCATTTTTATTTGATTAACCTAATTTTGTATTCAATTATGCAAAAGAGACCTACTTAGTCTAGCCTAATTGTTTATTTATTGAATCCAAATTTACTAGTCTTTAATACTAAATGGGCTAAACTTTACATGCCCGAACTTGTTTTAATTATCTAAGTCTAAATGGGTTAGTTTACTTATTTAGCATGGCAAAGCCCACCTAAGTCTAATTAATTTTACTTTTAGCCCCAATTACTATCATATTAATCTAATGGACTACAATTTTCATGCCAAAATCCAAATTGAAAGCCTTAAGTCTAGATAATCAATTTGAGTTATCAATCAGTCAAACATGCATTTGTCATCATATGTTATAAAAATAAATCAAAATAAAGCAAAATAAAAAAAAAGCAAAAAAAATTACTAGGTTATTACAATCCTCCTACAACTAAATAATTTAAAATTGTTTAAAAAATGCAATAAAGGCCGAAAATCATCTAAAATCTTTAGAAATTAGTAAAACATGCGATTAACGAATGAACAACCAATTGGCTACATTACAGAGTTGATCGGATGTGCATAAAGTTGATAAACTCTAGGGGGGTTTTTAAGCCAGATTCAACAATAGATGCTTTGAATTCTATAAAACATGCACAGAACACACAAAATATGATTAATACACGTAAGAGACACACCAAAATGTATAATTGAACCAACTTTTAAGACAATATGATATAATTGAACTTAAAATACACTTACAGTAATTGAACCTAACTAAATATAACAACTATTCAAAATAGATAGAAGGTCAACAATTCAATACCTAAATCATACAATTCTAATATAAACATATCAAAGCTTAGATCTATCATGCAAATTCATTAAGTTATCAAATTTAGAACCCTAATATGCTTAACATAAGTTGTCAAGTTCAAATCCTTAGCATGCTTTTATAATGAAACTAATAAGTTATCATATTTTAACATGGCATTCCTAGCTCTAATCATGCAAAACATATGAAGCAATCAACAAATAGCATCATGTAAACCCTAGGCATGTTACTAGATTCATAAGAAAGGCATTAAAAGAGGAAAAAATCATGATGATGTAATGAGGTTAGTAATCCTCAAGTTGTCACCGTATTGAGCAAATCCTCGAGTCTCAAGAGTAGATAACGAGGTTGATTCAAAGATCGGATAGATATCTAGAGTGTTTAGGATTTGGTGTTTAGTTTTTAGAAGTCTCAGTATGTTTGCCAAAAAACTTACTGGTCATCCTCTGCCATGAATTACCAACACCTTACCTCTAGGGTTTCCTTTTTTATTCATAGAAAATCCTAAAATTCAAGATATACATCTCCTTAATTATTGATAATCACCATAATTATTAAATAATTAGAGGATTTATTAAAGAATGTTTTGAATGATAATTATTGATAAATATTGAATTAATCATAAAAAATATTTAAAATTCAAATAATTATCAATAAAAACTTTATAGAAGACCTATTTTAATAATTACTGATGTTTTAAATTTGAAAAATGCATAAACAACATAAGAAAACCCGAGTTTCAAGCCAATTGAACTGTTTATAGCCGACCTGCTATATGCAGAGTCGATTGGCTCTAGGTTGGCAACTTTTAAAAAAGTGTACAATTTAGTCCCTAAACTTTTTAATAAGTTCAATTTCATCTTAAAAACTTAATTTTCCTGTCAATTTAGTCCAAACTGATTTCAGAAAACAATATTTGGCTTAATTACTCGTAATCCTAGTTGGAGTTTAACCATTTTCAACTCTATAAGACCTAGAAGAAGCAACAGTTTTCATCATTGGGTTTTCCATAATTTTCTTGATATCTAGATTTGGAAAGCGAATAGTTTGCCTCCAGTTTGTTGAGATTTATAAACATGTGCATGACTAAATAAATTGAGACAAATAATAAAGATCAAGGATATGAATAAACGGATATTATAACTACACTTCATGAGCTCATAACATCTCGAAGACCACTTCTGAGGTAGATGCATGCAGAAACTTCTAGCTTTGATTTAGAGACAACGCCCATTACTTCTTGAAAACCAACCTGTCAGCACCCATTTTTTGAATTTAGATACCAAGGGAATTACGAAAAAACCTAATGATAAAAATCATTGCCTTTCTCGAGTCTCAAAAGGTTGAGGACGGGAGAATCCCAGTGAGAATTGAGAATAATTGAACCAAAATTGCTTTTCTATAATCAATTTGGACCCAATCGATGGAAAAAATTAAGTTTGAGGGGTGAAATGACGGTTTTTACAAGTTCAGAGACTAAACTGTAAAAATTTTCAGAACCTTTTACCCTCTAAGCTAGTCGTCTTAGCATAGAGCCCAATCAGCTCTATGCAGTGTCGCTCGGCTCTGCACAGTGCGAATTGGTCCAAAAATTGAATTTTCATGTCATTTTTTTTAGTATTTTTCACTTTAAAATAATAAAATAAATAAAAATACATCTTCTAGAATATATTATTAATAATTATTCAAATTTTTAATGATTTTTATAATATTTTTAATATTTATCGATAATTATCATTAAACATTTTGATAAGTTCAAAAACTAAATTTTTTAATTATGGATATTTATCAAACAAATTAGAATATATATCTAAGTCTCCAGGGTTTCCTTAAACCTTTCCCTATAAATAGAAAAGGAAACCTAGGCTAGGGAAGGCAACTGAGCATAGAACGATTGGTAAGATTTTGGCATATATACAGTGATTTCCAAAAATAAATATAAAACCCATTAAACACTCTAGATTCCTACCCTATCTTTGGATCAACTTCCTCCTATACTTCTATGACTCAATGATTTGCACAATACAGTGACAATCTGAGGGTTTCAAAGCATTCACATCATCATATTTCCTTTCTCTTCTAACTTTCTTTATTGTTTTTTCCTATTTCCTTGTTAGAAACATGTAACACCCGGAATTTTTATATATTTAATAATGAGTTTTTATTTAAGTTAATTTTAGCTTTATTTTTATTCGGTTTAATTGGAATGATTTAAATACAAATTTTAAATGTTAATGTTAGACAAACAAATGAGTTATTTTCCATATCCAATTAGTTTGATTTTTAAGGAGTTAATTAAATAAATTATTTGAGGAATAAATTATATTTTTATTTGGTTATTCAAAATTTTTCCAAATGTATATATATATAAATAAAATTATATATTGGAAAGTTATGGTAGAAATTGTAAAGGATGTTTATAAAAGAATTTTGGGGAAAATTGGTATTATAATTGATTAGTAGTATTAAATTTTAAGTTGGAAATTGATTATTTAATTTAATTGTGTGTGGGATTTAATTGGAGGATTATTTTGGAATAAGGATTAAAAGTATAATTTTATTATTATGAGGGTTTAATGGAAATTTGTGAGTTTGGTATTTTTGTAAATAAATATGTCGGTCATGGGTATTTGTGTAATTGTGTATTTTCAATAATTCGGATTTGGCCTAAATTAAACAGTTAAGGGCTTAATTGAAAGGATAAAGAAAAGTTTAGGGGTTAAATTGAAATTCTGCAGGATGAGATTGTAAGTAATTAAGGAAGTTCAGGGACTAAATTATAATAAGAAAAAGTTTGGGGGCTTAGTGTCAATATTGAAAGAAGAAAGAAAGAAGGAAGGATCAGGGAGAGAGAAAGTAGATCAGGAGAGAGAGAGAGAGAGGGTGATGGCCGAAGAAGAAGAAGAGGAAGGCGGCGGCTTTGGAAGTGCGCGGGCTGGCCGTCGGAGTAGTAGGCGGTGGGCGCGAAGCAGCGTCTAGCAGAATCGCTGGCGGCCCGGAGGCCGTTCCATTGCTTCCGCAATGTTGGCGAGTCGAGTGGCGATCGGCTCCTCGGCAAGGCTCTCTTCCGGCGATGGCGGCGCACGGGGTGGCCGGAGTTGCAAGATCCGGCAAAGTGAAATTTAGAGTGGCGGTAGGCGTTTTTCTTCCGAGCTCGGCGGAGGATGGACGATCGAAGGACGTATCCCGACTCTCCTCAGCTCAAGCTTCGCAATGGCACCGGTTTCGTGGCGATCGGGCTCCGTTTGCGAACCGGCTGCCGTGATGGTCCGAAAATCTCTCCGGATGATTGAGTGTCAGATCGAAAAATTAGAAGCAGGGATCGTCATCAGCGCGTCGTTGTGAGTCTGATGGTGTGTTCGGATCGTCGATCAGACTCCAGCGGCCAGAGGCGAGTCGACCGAGCGATCGAGCGTCTCGGTAATTTTCTCTGGCCGTTGATCTTAGAAATCCTTTGATTTTAAATTTGTGCTTATTGTTTTATGTTGAGTATTTGATGATATTTGTGAGTCAAAAGTAATTGTCTGTCGGTTTGCCTGCCTTGTGTTTTGTGCTGTGTGGCGGAGTCGGGAAAATAGTGAAGTCTGGGGACCCGACTCCCGTTGTTTGAATTGTTGGATATTTGTAGTATTTTTCTGGCAGGTCCTGGAACTGTTTTTATGGGGGGTAATGTTCGTGTTGTAGGGGAGGTTCTGCTGGATTTTCGGTAGAATTCTCCTGAGTCGAGATTCTTAGACAGTTAGTCCTAGGAGTCTAAACCTAGGATTAATGATCGATTGTTTCAGCGTTTTGATAAATTGTTTTCCATGACTAGATTGTCCGTTTGTTCGGCTCGCTCCAACCGAGGCACCGGAGCAGAGTTAGGAGGTCGCCAAACTTGTGAGTTAAAGTCATATATCTCTTATGCACGTGTCATGCATAAAATTTGATTTGCTACTATGATTATTCATTTGTAAATTTTAATTTTTCATTTAATTATTATTATTATTTGCATGACGCTTTTAATTACTATTTAAATATGTTTTTCCTTTATCACCAATTTTAATATTGCATGATGACTCAGGATGGGACGGCAGTAGAACATAGGAGTTGGATGAGTGTTCCAATATAATTTGAGAGAGATAGGGAAAGGGTAAAGAGGTAAAAATTTTAAGAAAGAAAGATTAGGACCTACCCTGGTCGAGCATCGCTCTTTGGGCTTAGTAGAGTGTGGTTGTCGGAGTAAAGGTCCCTGGTCGAGCATTGCTCTCTGGGCGCCGGCTTATTTGGAAATTTAAGTGACCAGACTGGAGGTAAGGTCCCTGTTCGAGCTATGCTCTCTAGGCGCCAGTCTTATTGGATAAGAGAGCCGAAAGGTTAAGGCTAAGAGTTAAGTGACCGGACTAGAGGTAAGGTCCCTGGTCGAGCTTTGCTCTCTGGGCGCCAGTCCTGTTGGAATGAGAGTTTTGAGATGTTAGAGTTGAGGTTAGTTGAGACATAAGTGTTGAAATAAATCGAGATGTTAGAGTTGGGATTAGGGTTCTACTGAAGTACTCCGTCCCGTTGCATGTGGAATAATTTTTGTTTAAGCATGGCATGACACATATGTTTTAACATGACACGTATGGTTCGCGTGATTTATTAATTATTTTAAAATTAAATGAATGTGATATTGAAATGTTTGAAACTGTTTTAGATATATGATTTTAGCTCACTCTCGAGACTGACAGTCTCAATTTACTTTTTTTTTTCAGATGCGTGACTGTTAGTCTTCCCGCGACTCTTATTCAGTAACCCGACTCCTTCATCATCGGGTGATGTATTTGATTTGGTATGTAAATTGGTAAATCTTAGATTCTCCGCAGTAGTAATAGTAGAGGTATCAGTTGTAAATTTCATGAGTTTCGGATCTCGCCTAATTTTCCTGGCAGATCGAATTTATTATGTAAAATGTAGCTATTAAGATAATTTGTGGCTTTAATAATATTAATTTGAGATGAGATTTGTTTAAGTCAGTGAGTGTCAGGCTTACTACGGGTTTCGGTGGCCTTACGCCTACCCATTCCCTAGTGCCGGTCACAAACCCACGGGTGGGGTCGTGACAAAACATGTTAGAGTTTTGTGGTTTCTTTCTATGATTGTTATTCATTTTAATGTTATTGTGTTTGATATAGATGATTCTATGCATGTTTATTGACTATTTATCAATCGTTTATTCATGTATTTGAGTAATATTTATTCCTGTTTGATCGCACTTTGGTATGTTTATGAGTTTTTCAGGTTTTCGGACTCCTTGAAGGGAAATCAATTGATTTTCAGGTAGAAACCAAGCTATTTGGATGATTTACGCATATTAGATGTTTGTCATATTCGATTCCTTGTTGGTGCGCATTTCGAGGATTTTGCACGGGCCGTGGCACGGCCTCCCTTGGACAATTTTTAAGATTGGCATTTTTTGGATGTTGGTGCCCGTTGCATAGGCCATGCATCGTGGCACGGGCCGTGGCAAAGGCTATGACACTTTTGCCTATAAGTAGGTGCACGTAAAACGAGACAAGGTTCCACTTCTGACTTCTGGACTTCTCTACGCGCATGACCCCTCACTTCTACACCTCTGTTCTTGACATTTTGGGAGACCAACATCATTTCAAAGGATTGATTTGGGAGATTCAAGCAAAGATTGAAGGTTCTAGATGATTGATCAAGACATCCGAGATCAATACTTGAGGTTGGTTTCAAAGTTGGTACTTGCAACATTTCCACTTCGATTCGAGAGAAGAGGGGTTACACGTTCCATTTCCTTTTTTGTTGTTTATTTCCTTTTGTATTTGTTTCTTTCATTATGAGTAGCTAGGGCTGCCGAACCCATTGGGGTTCAACTTTGTTGATGGATTGTGCTTAGTTATTAGATTTTTATTTGCCATTCTTATTATCTCCTTGCTATTCAGTAATAAAGTTTGATTCAGTTAATTTGAGACGTTGAATTAATTGTCTTTTGGTTGTTTTTTGATATTGAGAAATGCTTGTTACAACTGGAATTTAAATAGTAAGAACTGATAGTTAACACTTAGAGATAAGGTTAATTTATTTGCCGGATTAAGAATTAACAACTTTTAATAGTTCTAAATCATGCTTAATGCTAATTTATAATAATCTGATAGGAAGAGATTCCATTAGGTTAGTGCAGGTTTAGGAACTCGGTGAGCTCCAGAGAGGAACCGAGTTCGATTCAGGATTTAGGCACGGGTAAGCAAGATTGGTAATTTATAAAATCAACCTTAGAATTCCATCACTTAGGTCCCCCTTGGGTTTGTTTCTCTTGTTGCGGTTGTTTTTCGATTGTTAGTTGCTGTTCATTTATATATTTGCATTCATAGTCATTTGTTAGTTAGTTTAGACTTCTCACACCTTATTTTAGACTAGATAACATAGTGAACAGTAGTAACTCTAGGTTCACCCGATTGATCGATTTCGAGCGGTGAGGACGAAGACGCTTCTAACTGGGAGGTGCATCGATTGGCAAGGCCTGAGGGATGTTGGGCTTTTTGAGGAGATTTCTAATTTGCTGGAGATAGAACCATGGAATAGGTTCTTTGACATTAGAGAGCCTACTTACAGAGAGCTGACTTTGGAGTTCTTCAGCACCTTTTGGCTTCAGCCAGCTGTTAGGGATTTTACTTCGCCAAACACGGTTTCCTTCAAGGTGACTGGCAAGCCTTACAAGATGTCCCTAGCTGAGTTTGGTATAGCTTTAGGGATATGGACTAGAGCGGAGGTGGACTCCGATTTGTTTGATCAGACAGTTAGACATTTGGGGACGGATACAGACTCGTATTGGGAGGATATTAGGGTGGTCCGATGCTCTTTCTCTTCGAACTGGACCAAGGCTTCAGACAGTTTGAGATACCTCCACAATATATTGGTGCACACATTGGTTGGTAGGGGTGAGAGTTGGGAAGCTCTCAACAAGCTTGATGTTGCTTTACTTTGGCATATTCGGCAAATGACGTACTTGGATTTAGGGTTTCTGATAGCTACACAAATGGATGGGATTCAGAGATCAACTAGGAAGACAGTTATTATTTTTGGACCCTATGTGACTAGGCTAGCCAGGAATATGGGGGTATTGACTCACCGCTCGGAGGTGGGTTCTATCTTTGTTGGGACACAACAGATGTACAACATGCGGATGGTTACTTGGACTGAGTCTACCTCAGGCGGTTTCGAGTACCACTTGACAGGGTCCATTTCAGCTAGCCGGACGGGTGGCGACGGTGCTGATGAGGCTGATGATGATGATGTTGACATCACCGAGGAGCAGCTTGTACCTTCACCATGTCCCTCATTTAGGCCCACAAATGTTCCTGACCCATCTATATTCTTTAGTCCATCAGCAGCCGGTGCCTCTTCTTCTTTTGCACCAGGCACATCGTAGCATCTAGATTGGATAGGATGGAGGCCCGGATGACCCAATAGTGGGATCTTACACAGACCTTCCGTACCGAGGCTAGGGATTCAGTGAAAGCCTTGCGCGAGATGCTTCAGACATAGTCACATGCGACCCAGCTTCTTTAGGATGACCTTGTGGCCTTGTGCATCGAGATGAGAGAAGACCATAACAATTTTCGTTTTCTTTACAGGATATCTCTTAGCAGTTGGCTCGGATGCGAGTATCCAGTTCTCATGTGCCATCACATGCGCCTATGCCTCGACCACCGTCTGTGCCGGTATCACCCTTTGACCTTGAGGTTTTCTTTGATAGTTTTTATGACCCCCACTTGTCCATTACTTCTCCTCCACTGTCACCTGCTCCAGCCCTAGTCTCGAGTACTTCTACTAGTGATGATGCCCCGATGTCTCCTCAACTTGATGATCCTTTGTTTACTCCGGATTTCACCCAGCAGGACTAGGGTGGCCAGGTTGATCGTGTTGAGGATTGAGGATCCTAGTTCTTTATATTGTTGGATAGTTTATTTTCTTTTTATTTTTATTATGGATGCTATTAATTCTATTTTAGTCTTAGTTATTGAACGTTATTTTGGATCATGTGGGGTACTATACCTATTTCACACTGAGGACAGTGTTTTTCTCAAGTGTGGGGTAGGTACCTTAGTTTTGGGGTAGGTACCGATTTTGTTATCTCGAACCTCTGTAAGGATGGTATTCTGTTGTTTTTATTTTGTTTTCATTTCCCTTAATGATTGAGTCCGTTCATTCTTACTGTCCTTATCTTGAATTTTATTTTAATCGAGTAGTTGATGATTTTTCTCTTTTGAATGGATACCCTTATAGCTTTTATCGAATCTTGTTGGAAGAAGGCAATGAACGAATCTCTTAATTTCAATCAAGCTAGGTAAAACTTGTGTTTTTCCTTAATTTTTCCATTTTTACTTTATCTTGGATATAGAACTATTTGATGCTTATTATTATGATTGATTATTTAAACTTTGGTTTAAGAATTCATGCAATTTTAACCCACTCAAATGGTGAGGTTTTTATGCTCCTTTTATTTTTTATTAGTGAGCATTGTACAAAATTTTTGTTTCTAGAACTTGCTTTGTGATGACTTTTAAGATTACATGAATTTTTAATAGTCATGAGATGATTTGGGCACTTAGGATTTACACAATTTGGCTAAAAGCCTAACCCTATTTTTCCCTTAGTGAACCAATTTTGAGCCTTAGCCTTTTCTTTCATTGTAATTCACCTTTGACACTCATTTTATCACTTCTATTCATTCTACCATTGTTGCTGGAAATTATGTAAGTTTATGCTGCATTTCATTTTGGATCAATTTGCATTCTTTTTGTATATATTCACTGAGTTGCTAGATTTTTCATAGATGCTCCCTTCAATCCAAATGGTACATATTATTTTACTACTTTTGATTGAGCATTGTATTGCTTCATCCTGCGTTATCTGTTGTTGTAGGAGTAGTTAAAAAAAATTCTTTTAGTTTATTTCGAGCATCATCTTATTATTGGAGCAACTTAATGTTCATTTTTGATACAGCATTTGATCCTTGGCTATTTTCTTGCATTACCCGCATAATTTTCCAGCAACTTTTAGCCTACTTTCCATATTTCTCCATACACTACCTTAACCCCATTACAACCTAGCTCAAGACCCTTTGATCATGATTATTGATTATTTCACAGTAGTGGAGATTGGATCTATAAGCAAGCTTATGGTAAACACCTTTTTCTGTATTTTTGCGTTGAGAGCTTGGCAATCTTCTTTCACCTATATACACTTGTGTGTTTTGAATGACATCTTGTAAGGCATGGTTCTCAAATTCTCAGTTTGGATGGTTTATCATTTTAATTTTAGCAGCTTTATTAACTTTGTTCTCTTTCTCAAGGATTTAGTGATTTGGGGATTTAGAGGAAATTCGTTATGGAGTTTTGAGATTTGTTTTGAGCTAACCTCCTGCAATGTATTTGATTGAGTTATTTGGTATCTGTTTGAGAAGTGAGTTGTTGATTGCTTGAGGACAAGCAAACGCTTAAGTGTGGGGTAGTTTGATATAGATGATTCTATGCATGTTTATTGACTGTTATCAGTCATTTATTCATGTATTTGAGTCATATTTTTTCCTGTTTGATCGCACTTTGCTATGTTTATGAGTTTTTCAGGTTTTCGGATTCCTGGATGGGAAATTGATTGATTTCTGGGCAGAAACCAAGCTATTTGGATGATTTACGCATATTAGATGTTTGTCGGATTCGTTTCCTTATTAGCGCGCATTTCGAGGCTTTTGCACGGGCTGTTGCACGACCCATGTATATTTGCACGGGCCGTGGCATGACCTCCCTTGGACAATTTTGAAGATTGGCATTTTTTTGATGTTGGTGTCCGTTGCCCGGGTCGTTGCACGGGCTATTGCACTTCTGCCTATAAGTAGGCGCACACAAAACGAGACAGGGTTCTGCTTTTGACTTCTGAACTTCTCTACGCGCGGGACCTCCTACTTTTACACCTTTGTTCTTGACATTTTGGGAGACCAACATCATTTCAAAGGATTGATTTGGGAGATTCAAGCAAAGATTGAAGGTTCTAGATGATTGATCGAGACATCCGAGATCCATACTTGAGGCTGGTTTTAGAGTTGGTGCTTGCAACATTTCCACTCCGATTCGAGAGAAGAGGGGTTACATGTTCCATTTCCTTTTCTGCTGTTTATTTCCTTTTTTATTTATTTCTTTCATTATGAGTAGCTAGGGCTGCCAAACCCATTGGGGTTCACCTTTGTTGATGGATTATGCTTATTTATTAGATTTTTATTTGCCATTCTTGTAATCTCCTTGCTATTCAGTAATAAAGTTTGATTCAGTTAATTTGAGACATTGAATTAATTGTCCTTTGGGTTGTTTCTTGACATTGAGAAATGCTTGTTACTACTGGAATTTGAATAGTAAGAACTAGTAGTTAACACTTAGAGATAAGGTTAATTTACTCGCCGGATTAAGAATTAACAACTTTTAATAGTTCTAAATCACGCTTAATGCTGATCTGTAATAATTTGATAGGAAGAGATTCCATTAGGTTAGTGCAAGTTTAGGAACTCGGTGAGCTCAAGAAAGGAACCGAGTTCGATTTAGGATTTAGGCACGGGTAAGCAAGATTGGTAATTTATAAAATCAACCTTAGAATTCCATTACTTAGGTCCCCCTTGGGATTGTTTCTCTTGTTGCGGTTGTCTTTCGATTGTTAGTTGCTGTTCATTTATTTATTTGCATTCATAGTCATTTGTTAGTTAATTTAGACTTCTCACACCCTATTTCAGACTAGATAACATAGCGAACAGTAGTAACTCTAGGTTCACCCGATCTCTAGGGATACGACCTTGATACTCACTAGTGATAGGCCGCATCAATAGGTTCACTGCCTTAGGTGTAGGTTGCATCAGTAGCCCATCAGTGTTAGAATTAGATTTCTTGCATGATTTACATTTTTTATGATATGCATGTTTCTTGGATTTTGAAACAGATAACTTTTATGTTCTTAGAATTTTGAATATGATAATATGAACATGTAGGATTTTGAATATGATAATATGATTTGTTAGGTTTTAGATCTGATTAGTTAATGAGTAGGTAAACATATTTGATTTATATTTCTATGCAATTGAATTAGATCTTAGGGTTATATAATTGAAATTTAGAATTTGTCTTAAAATACTATGTTTGCCTACTATCTGTTGTAATTTTTAGGGTTTGTATTTTTTTAGGTTTTCTAGTTAAATTTCATATTTTTTATGCTTCTTATTTTATTTTACATGTTTTAGACGATTTTCTATCTTCTGTGCATGTGAAATTGGCTATTAGGTATGAGAAACTGAAGGAATATCATAGAAACACCACCTGAAGCTCTAGAGCCGATCGACTCAGCGCACAGAAGATGTTGTATTAGCCTTTAATCTAAAATTTATATAGGCTTAGGGGACTTTGCCATATTTTAAATTGAACTAATTGAGCCATATTATATTTAAGATCATCTAGTTGGGCCTTATCATTAAAAGTAGTCCATTAGGTTTAAAAGCTGGAACCCACAACATAATTTATAATTGGGCTAGAGTAGGACGACCTTGTACATAATTAACTAGTAAATTAGATTAATAACTTTAAATATGGGATTGGGCTTAATAAAATAGGCTAGACTTAAGTGGATCTGACATGTTGTAGTGCTTGATGTGTAGAAATATAACTATTGTATTTATATGGAATAGCCTATTAAATAACAAAATTAAGTGTCTTAATGAATTGCTTGGGTGGCGACTCCCATCTTCACACTAGTCTTTATGGCTAGTTAGTATTTTTTCGATTAGGTTGAAAAGTCTTGCAGTGCCGTAGTCACTAAAGACACTTGGGTGCACGCTCGAAACCGCTGCCCACAAAACCCTTCAAGATAAATACACGCTTGATATAAGGAGAACGCCCGTCACACCTTGATTTAGGGACAACACCCGTTATAAATTATTTTCGGGACCACACCCATCACAAATTAATTTAGAGACCACGCCCGTCACACCTTGATTTAAGGACCACACCCATTATGCCTTGATTTGGGGACCATGCTCGTCATAAATGGATTTAAAGACCACGCTCAACCATTTTTAAGTCGCTTTCTACTATAGGAAACAAAAATTTATGGTTTTAGCTTTGAGATAGAAAATAGTGATTTTCCCATTATAGGGATCAAACTAGTTAATCTGTCACTTCTGAAATATGCACTGATAGTTTTCCAACTTCGGGATGTAAATCAATTGTTTTTGTCGTTTAGGGACTAAACTCGTAATTCGCTTACTAGGGAGAAAAATGGCAATTTGCCTCTTTTAGGATATATATCTATCCTTTTTCCTTTCATTCTTTCTTTTCACCTATTATTCTTATAACTCTCTACTCTCTTTCTTTGATTTCTCTTTTAATTTCCAACCAAATTCATCCAAATTTGTCTTGAAATGGTGAGTTCCTCTTTTAGATCAGCGGGTCGCACCCCAGTCGCACCAAATTAGGACTTTTCACCACTGATTTCGTGCTAGAACGACCCAGGGTTGGTGAAAGGGGAGGAAATCCCTTTTGGTCAAATTGAGCACACACTAGGCTTTTTCGGCCGTTGATGAGGTACTTTCCTTGTTAATTTCACCTCATGTCATTTATACACTCGAAAAAGGTGTAGTTTGTTAAAATTTTGAAAATTCAAATAAATTCAGATTGACCTAACATGAACAGCCAATCGGCTCTATGTAGTGCCGATTAGCACTACGTAGCTTGAAATGGCCGTGCACGAGCCTTACACACACCAATTTGCTTAAAAAACTTGATAATTGTTAACTAGGAAGATCATACAACAAGGTTATTATTGGTAACAATGGAGAAGGATTGCATACCATTAGTGAGAAAAATACCGTGAATGCCAGTTGTATAGTGACTTGAGTCAAATACCTCCAACCGAGCTGCACAACTTAACGTTTCTTTGGCCCTTTACAGCTTGGGGGATTGACATCATTGATGAAATAAAACCTTCCTTGAATGGTCACAGGTTCATAGTCGTAACAATTGACTACTTCTCAAAGTGGGTCGAAGCTAAGTGATTCACCACCATAGGGGCAAGGCAGATGGCCAGATTTATAGAAAGGAACCTGATGCATATATACAGGGTCCTACATCATGTCGTAACAGATAATGGGGTGCAGTTCATAGGTGAGACAACATACCTACTAGAAGAATACAAGATCGAGCATCACATGTCTTCTCCATATAGACCTCACGCGAATGGAGCAGTAGAAGCATCCAACAAGAATTTGAATAAAATACTCTTGAAGATGGTGTGGAATCACAAGGATTGGTCGTTTTAGTTACCCTTTGCACTTTAGGGATATCGAACAACTGAGCGAACATCGACTGGGCATACACTATACTCTATGGTTTACAGGACTGAAGCAGTTTTGCTAGTTGAGTTAGAGTTAAAATCTTTAAGAGTTGTCTTAGAAGTTGAGATATTAGAGTATCAATGGGTCGAGCAAAGATACCCACAATTGGCTCTGTTGATGAAAAAAGGTTGAAAGCCTTATACCACATGCAGTTGTATCAAAAAAGGATAGCTAGGGCATTCAATAAGAAAGTGAAGCTGGAAAAGATCAGAGCTGGTGATCTAGTATTGCAGCATACAAGATCTACTATATTCGACCTGAGAGGGAATTTCAGGTCAAATAAGGAAGGCCCGTACTTGGTAAAGAAGATCCTGCCTAAAAGTGCTGCTAAGATTTCAGACTTAGAAGGGAACGAGTTCACTGAACCAATCAACTTAAATTGTCTTAAGAAATATTATGTATAAAAATAAATAATAGAAAAATAGCATGCTAATTGGAAAGCTTGAAAAGGCTGGTCAGGCAAAAGTCAGGGCAAAAATAGAGAAATAATCAGCTAGAAAATCTGAAAAGACTAGTTGATGACATGAGTTATATCTTGAAAAATCAAAATATACGCATCTGGGCTTTTACTAAATGAATAAATTATTTAGAATTATTATTAAACATATATATGTCTGTTTACCATTCTACACACTAACAAAAAGAAAAATAAAGTAAAAAATTATAAGCAAAATAAATGAGATTTAAAAGAAGCATATTTTTTATCTTCTTCTTCTCTTCACATCTGCATCCCTAGATAAAGTGGGTAGTTCTCGAGTCCTCTTGAATTATGCAAGGCTAGGAGAAGTGGAAATCTGAAGTTGAACCTAAGCCTTGAAGTTGTCATCAGTGATCGGATCGCCCTCAAAGTCAAGGTTTAGCTTTATGTCTCGGCGGGGCCAAAGTCTCTCAATCTTATCAAGGAAGTCCTATCTAAGTGGGAAGCCTTTGAATTCAGGTGGGAATTCTAATATTCATTGCTTTTGCTCATACTAACGATAAAGTCTCAAAGGTGTATAAAAGATAGATGCCCATAGTCCCGATAAAGGTATGCAATCACCATACACCATGAGTGTGATATGGCTAATTCTCCACCAAGGCAAGTTCAATGAAGGAGTGTTTTTGAGATGCCTTTTATCTAGAAATCCAGCCATCATGACCCCTTGGGGTAACAACAAATCGAGTTTGTACGTGCTTCAACTCGTACTTCTCGATCTTTCTCGGGGTGGTTAGTATCTAAAGCTTTTTTCATAGCCAAATTTGTAAAGAAGGAAAATAAAAGAAAAATAAGAAAAATAAGCTAAGTTGAGAACCTGAAGGCAAAAATAAAGTCTGCTAAGTTGAAAACCTGAAAAGGTGGCTTAGGTAAAAATTTAGGCAAAGATAATAGTAAATGTAAAGAGATTTGGCTGTGTACCTCTAAGAGAATGAGGCTGTCACTAAACCATTGATGGATTTTGTACATTATATAATCCAATGATGGTTTTAGCCAAAATGAGTAGAATTGGGTCTGCTCCATGCTCCACTTGGACAATGATGCTAGCAATTCTGATATCTCTCTCTCCTTGAGGAGAAATCAACAAAAATTTGGCACAAGAAATCAGCGAAGTAAGAGTATTATATTCACCAGTAGAATAGAAAAGTACCTTAGTTGGGGGCATATTGAACAATTCCGCCAATTTTCCAGGAAAAGGCTCATTGAGTTTTGGTAGGGGAATAGGATACGTAGAATCCATGGGGATGCCGAATGATGAAGAATTCTTCAATCATGAGGCACAACTCTTACCCATTGAATCTAAAGAATGGTCCCTTTGGCACTAAAAGTTGACAACAAAATGGAGAAATCCATAATTAAGTTGGTGTGTTGCATGGCTTTGAAAGATGAAAGATGAGAATTTTCAAGTTTAATCCAATCATCACCTGTTAGTGTTTTGAGGAGAGCTTGCGGACTTTTGGCACTCTTTTGAGACATATTGAAGTGTTAAATCGCATGTGAAAAGATGGGGAGGCTCATGGATAAATATAGGCCTTAAATCAATGTCTGATTTGGACTTTGCAACTACAGAGCCGAATTGGCTGAGCACACAATCGATCGACTATGTTGCCTCTTGATGCAAATTTTTGGCCAATTTCGACGGTCTTTCGGGTTCTTATTTGGTTTTCATTGCACATAAGTTCACATAAATACAATAATAAAGGGAAATAAGCAAAATGCAAGTAATTTGAAGGCTATAATCGATGATTTTATATACTCTTGAAAATAAAAAGTCCTACAAAATAATCAAAAGTTCTATAAGCAATGGCATAAGAAGTGCAAGTAACAAGTCAGGGTTCTCTCCCGAATTTCCCATCTCATTGTCGGAGTTGATGTCCATTCTCTAGGTCCATAAGTTTGAAAGCTAAAGTGTCAGAGTGTCGATCCGACATTGCTGAGCATCGATGAAGCTGTTGGTCATCCACTTGCCCTTTAAAGACCTCATGGTCCCTTTAATGAAAACCCGAAAGGAGATTAGTTAGTGCAAGTTATACATGCACACATGTTACATTACATAAGTCATTTTCTTACCCGCCAGTCCTTACTTAGGATAAAGCCGATATACGTAATCAAACTGTTCTCTCTAAACTTGTACGGTTATTTGCATAATATGCCACTAACTTTTCAGGAAAAGAAGATGTGAAAACACAAAACAAACGAGTAGTTTATATATGTTCAAGTGTTCGAAGTGAATTTTTGAGGGATGTAATGCTCCATGGCAAGCCGGTGCTCCATTAAACTATAAGGGCTCCAGTATGAGACCATCGGATTTAGAGACAACAAAATGCTCCCCAAATTCACATCAGACATGGTTGTAGAAGGTGCCTCGGAGGTAGCACTAGCAGAGGAGCTTGTGATGTGGGAAGGCCTCGAACGTCGGGTGTATCACCCCTCGGTCCGTTTACGAGTAGCAAGAGCCTGGGAGAGGAATTATAAATTAATTAGGAAAGTGTGATACAAAAGAAGAGAATTCTAAGTAAACCTAGAAAAGTACTTGAGCTACGACGTTGTCACCTAAGGGCATGGCCTCTAGTAATTGAGGAATGAAGGAAGTGTAATTTATCTGCCGAGATCGGATGGTGAGATCCTCAGGCTCATCATACTCCGCTAAACATTCAGCTAGCTCCTACCCAGCAAGGTCTGCTGTCCAGAACATAAAAAGACGAGGAGATAAGGGAACTCGGCGCCTGCTAGGGCCTTATTCATACCTATAGATCCTCTCTCCTAAGTACCATGCCCGATAGGCGAGTCTAGTCAGCAAGATCCTCCTCTACTCAAGGTCAGCTGCAGATAGCATGTAGGGGCCCACTAGCAGCACTCCCCCAACCAATCACCTCGAATCTGCAAACCCGAAAGGTAACTAACTATATAAATGAAGCATAAATATGATTAATAAATTGTGTTTACCTTGTCCCAAGTCAAGCTGTTGATCCATATGCGGTGCATGTGAACCTGAGTCCAATGTGACAGCCCTGCTCGAGCCCTAATGACCCAAGTGAGGGAAAGCCCACGAGGTATAGATGGGCTGTGAGCCCACCAAAAGACTGATCTCCAAGGCCCAAACCTATAAAACAAGAATCAGCATTCGCCAAACCTATAAAAGAAATTGAGGGAAGAGAAGTTAGAGCATAACTTACATGGATCGCATGCTAGAAACCACAGAAACCACATATGTGCCTAGCCATGATATGGGCCACAAGGAAGTTGAGGCACTACTTTCAATCTTATAAAGTTAAAGCAATTTCAAAAATAGACCATTTTAAGTACTTGATCGAGACTCCATCTCTTACGAAAAAGCTGGCTAGATGCTTGGTGCTCCTAAAAGAATTTGATATTGAGTACATCACTAAGAAGGTAGTCAAGGGTAGGGCTGTGGCTGAGTCTCTAGCCTAAAATGCAATCGAAGGATACGACCCTTGGGATCTAGAATTTCCTTATGAGAATTTGGGGGCAATTGAGATCCAAGAATGGAAGGTGTACTTTGATGGAGCCGTGAATGCAAGAGGTGCAGGCTTAGGAGTAGTTCTGATCACGCTAGAAAGGGAGATGCTGCTAATGGCTAAGAGATTGGATTTTAAAATGACTAATAATATGGAAAAGTATGGATTATGTTTATTTTGGATTAGAAGTGCTCGTGGTAGCAGGAGCCAAGCATCTAATGGTTTACGAAGATTGAATGCCGGTAATTCAATAAGCTCTCAAGGAATGAGAAGTAAAATAAGAGAGGTTGTAACCGTATGTCAACTATCTCAGGACTTTAGTGTGGAACTTCTCAAGTGTTACTTTGTACACTTGCCTCAGGATGAGAATCAGATGGCAGATGCATTAGCTACTTTGTCGTCTGTGTGGGTTAATCCTTCACAACTATCAATGAAACCTTTGGTAATCGTGAAGTCAGGTGCACCTTGTTATCAAGGGAATCAAATTATGCAAGTTTAGGTAGGACCAAAAGAGAAGCCATGTTTCTACAATTTAAAGAAGTTCATAGAAGACAAGGAGTATCCAGAAGAAGCAAAAATTAAGGAAAGGTATGTGTTGCGAGTCCAAGCTCGAAATTACGTCAGCCACAAGAGAGTATTGTATAGAAGAATGATGTCGGGTGTATAGCTCCAATGTATAACTGATAAGCATAGTTTTACACATATTTGCTTGCATATTATTGCGTATGTTCTTAGCAATTATTGTGCTTTTATTCCCAGATCACCTGTGTTTTGTGTTCTTTTGCATTTCAGGAACATTTATAGGACCATCATCATTGTTTAAGCAATTATAGATCAATACGTGCGGAAACGGACGAGAATTCATCAAGATCGGACAAGAGCCCGCAATGCATACATTGAGCACGGCACGGACTCGGCCGTGCTCAACTACTGATTCTTGAAATTGGCACTTTGGGCACGGTTTCCGTAGCCACCACGGCCTTGACGGCCCGTGGTGGCCAACCTGAGCAACACGGCCCGTGGTGGCCAACACGGGAAGAAACACGGCCGTGGTGAAACCCTACTCGGTGAGATCCACGATTTCGTACGGCTGGACTTGGTAGTCTTGACCGACTGCCTTGAACAGTCTGAGTTAAATATATAAGAAAAATGAGTTTTCTTAGAAAAAGGAGGGGAAAAAGAGTGACATAGAGCCACAGCGTGACTGGTTCGGTTTACGCACAATCGAGTGCGAGAGAGAGTTACAGTGAGTAGAATCCCGGAATCGTAAGATTCCGAGTGCAAAAACAGTGAGTGGAGCAATTCAAGAGGCGTTTGGGAGATTAATCAAAGTGTAGATCCAGTTGGGTACATTCATCCAATTCGAGAGAAAAGGGTGTACATGTTTTATTTTCATTATTCTTTCATTGTAATTGATTTCCTAGATTGTTTTAAATATGAACATGTTTAGCTAGACTGATTTAATCCATTGGGATTTCTTTACTATGTTGGCTTGATATTATATTGTTGGATTGTTTGAGTTGGTTTTGTATTCTTCTTATTTTCAGTATTAATAAGATTATGCATTATTCATGAGACGTTGTGAATTGTGATGTTTAGATTGCTTTATGAGATTGAGAAATCCGTTTGGCAATTGGAATTTTGAATAACAAGAACTGGTTAATAATCGCTTAGAGATAAGGATAATTAACTAGCCGGATTAAGAATTAACAAAGCTTAATAGAGGCGGATTAAAGCTTAATGCTAATTTAAGAATCAATCGTTAGGAAGAGATTCCAACTTTAGGTTATTAGGTTTAGGAATTCGGTTATCTCGAGAGAGAAACCGAATTGATTAAGAATAAATCCCACGGGTAGCATAATTAGACTCACCGATCCTTTATCTTTTGTTTGATTGCCAACTAGTTTAGATTCTCTTTGGGTTTATCTTCTTGTCTTGATTATTTCACTTATCAATTACTCCTGCATCTCCCTCGGAACTTAGCTCGTACTTAATAGTTAGTTTAGAATTTATTCATCATCCATTTTAGGTTAATATAACAAAGAACAAAGGAGTAACTCTGGGCTTTCGCTTTCCGAGGAATACGACCTTGATACTCGCCATTAGTGCTAAAATTTGCATCGATAGGTACACTGCCTTAGATTGTAGCTAACACGAGTAGCACCCATCAAGTTTTTGGCGCCGTTGCCGGGAAATTGTTTGAAAACTAGAGTGAAATTTGCTATTTGTTAATTTAGCCATTTTTTTTTCTTTCTTATTATTTTATGATTTTTATTTTTTATTTGTTTATTTATTTTATTTTATTTGTACATATTTATTTAGCTTAAGTTTATGATTCAGATAGTGAATGATAAAGAGGTTCAATGCTAAACTCAAACTCTTTGTGTGACGCATTGGAAAATGGGATTAGGAACCAAGAGAGTGCTAAAAATTGGGATGCCCGTGCATCTTTAGATGCTCGAATGGAATCATTTTGCAGGGTTACCGATCAACTCTCTTCTCCTATCCTTTTATCTCAAGTCTTTTATGAATTTTGTTATGGTTTACATGTGTGTAATGATTGTCCATTGTATAGTGATGTTGTTCATTGTTCTTATAACTGTGAACAGGTGAATTATATGGGAAGTTGGCCAAATGACTCGTATGGAAGCACCTACAATCAAGAGTGGAGCACTCATTCACCCTTTGGATTGAGCTTAGATGGCCAAGAACCACTAGGAATTCAGCAACTACATCGTGACCTAATGTTGCACCTTGACTCAAGATGAAGAGTTAGTGTTAGAGGAGCTGATGATGAGGTTCATAACAAGTCTTGATGAAAGATTCCAACAAACAGAGAGGATACTTGAAGATCAACAAGCCTCGATTAACAACGTAGAGCATCAAGTAGGCTTAATCTTCAAGTTACTAGCAGAAGAGCAATTGAGAACTCCATCAAACAGCTGCTGAATCCGAGGAACATTTGAGCGCCATCACTTTGCGTTCGGGGTGAGAATTTTCTGGTTTATCTATTATGTTTGACGATGATGCTTATGTGCGGGACGACTCTTTGAACATGGAGATAGAACCAAAAAGGAAGAGGCAAACATGATCCTCCGAAGACTACCAAACTGTAATGCGATTGATGATCTTCGAGTTGAGTTAGAGGAATTGTTGGTAGATTTTCCATAAGTCCCCTCGATGATGGAAGATGAGCACGAGTTGTCCAATGAAGAAGTCTTGGAGGAGCTCGAGTTTCTCCTAGCAAGAGAACCAAGCCGGGGACCTAAGAAAACCATCGACACTCCTAAAGAGATTGCCCAACCATCGATCCTTCCAATTGTTGAAACTCCGACTTTCAAATTGGAAGAGCCCTAGAAACATCATGACTACATCCAATTATATGAGGAGCGAGTCTTGCCCATCATATTGGTAGCTTGTTTGATAGTCGGAAGAGGAAATTGACGATTATCCCTCTAGCGGATACTTGAAGATATTTGCTTGGAAGAAGGATGGATGGTCGTCGATCACGCCCATTTGCCTTTCACCATGAGTCCGGTAAGAAGACTCATCACATAAAAAGAAGCGCTTTGGGAGGCACCCCAAACTTTATCTTTAATCTTTAATATTTTAACCTTTTGTTTTGAAACATTTTATTAGTTTTAGTTTTCATATTTTCAGTTTTGATTTTATTTCTTTATTTTATTATTTTGATTCTACCAGGAGGCCTTTGAATTTCCACAACATCGGCCTCGATGGATGATCAGGCGATCCCCTAGATCTTTTTATTTTCCTGCATTTATTTACTTTATTTTTCATACATGTCATGCACTTGGATTGTATTGCCTTTGTTCTCTTAGTTGAGCATTCCATGCGGGGTATCCATAACATTTTACACTGAGGACAGTGTGTTCTTTAAGTGTGGGGTGCTTATGGGTAAACCTTAATCTCTCATATGGATTTTTAATTGCTATGGCTAGGTGTTGTGTATTTTTAGGAGATGTTAGGACATTGTGTTTTTATGCACTTGAGTATGCTAATTTTGAGCTGATTGATGACTTGATTTATAGAATTGTAGTTACTTTTCTTTGTTGTTCATTGTCCTTGGAAAACAATTTATGGTGTTTTATACATCAACCCTGCCGGGTTAAACCGGTGTTATTTAATTGTTTTTTCGAATTGTCGAATTTTAACTTAGAACGTTGATAATATCATATGCATGTGTTTCTTAAATAATGATTCAATTAATGATGTTTCGAACCAACTGCACCTAATACCACACCTAAAAGTGAGATTTTGAGCTAGTTGAGCATTCATTATGCTTATGCTCTTTATATTTCTTGTTTGAGTGTGCATTGTACTTAACTTTGCTCCTAGAACTTGCTTTGTAATGCATGTTGAAGTTACATGAATATTGTGAATACCATGAGATGATTTGGGCGATTTAGGATTCCCTACATTTGACCAAAAGCCTACCACCTTATGTTTCCATTAGTTAGCCAATTTTTGAGCCTTAACCTTTTCTTCATAATCTACACCTATACACTTCAATTATACCATTCTTTACATTTATCTTTCCTTTACCCTTATGCTGGAATTTCTTTCTGTGATATGTTCGACTTTATGTGGGATTAAAATGCTAGTTGCTATGTTGGTAAATTCACTAAATCTTTTTGATATTTTAAATGCTCCCTTTGATCCAATTTGTATTTGATATTCTTTATGTTTATTCGAGTTGTATGCAGCGGTCGCTAATAAGCTGCTAGTTCATTTCTTTTGAAAAAAAAAAAAAAGAAGAAGAAGGAAAAAATATATAATAAACAAATCTCTTTAATTATTTATCTTTTTATTAGATTTAGAGCATTTGCGAGCGCTATTCTATGAAGTAGGGATTTTAGTGAATGATTCTTTTTGTGATCTTAGGCATTAATCCTTTGAGCATATACTATTGTTTATCGCACGAATTCCAGCATTTTCATACTTCTATCCAAATCTTCGTACCTTTACCCTAGCTCCATTACAACCTTGGTAAAGACCCTTTGATTCTGGTATTTACTTATTCACAGTAGCGAAGATATGATTTATGAGCAAGCTTATGGTGAGCGGGTCTTGTGCATTTGCTTTGAGGGATTTGTTATTTACCTAATATACACTTTGAGCGACTTGAGTGATCCTTGTGAGGCATTGGTTCATGATGTTGGTGTTGAGTTGTCATTTAAGTTACTCATGCATTAATATTATTTCCATTCTTTGTTAATGATTTGTAATTTGATTTATGATTGAGTATCCTTTGAGATGTGTTGAATACTCTCTGTTGTGGACTAGGGGCATAAACTGAAATGAATTGCTAACTATAGTTTTGTGGGTCCAGTTGTTAATTGCTTGAGGACAAGCAATAGCTTAAGTGTGGGGTAATTTGATGAGCATAGTTTTACACATATTTGCTTGAATATTATTGCGTATGTTCTTAGCAATTATTGTGCTTTTATTCCCAGATCACCCGTGTTTTATGTTCTTTTGCATTTCAGGAACATTTATAGGACCATCATCGGTGTTTAAGCAATTATAGATCAATACGTGTGGAAACGAACGAGAATTCATCAAGATCGGACAAGAGCCCGTAATGCATACATTGAGCACGGCCTGGACTCTGGCCGTGTTCAACCATTGGCTTTGATTCTTCAAATTGGCACTTTGGGCACGGTTTCCGTAGCCACCACGGCCTTCGTGGTGGCCAACACGGGGAGAAACACGGCCGTGGTGAAACCTACTTGGTGAGATCCACAGTTTCAGCACGGCCTTGAACACGGCCGTGCTGAGTTAAATATATAAGAAAAAATGAGTTTTTCTTAAGAGGAGAGGGGGAAAAAAGAGTGACATTGAGCCCTAGTGGGCTGGTTCGGTTTCGCACAATCGAGTGCGAGAGAGTTGCGGTGAGTAGAATCCCGGAATCGTAAGATTCCGAGTGCAAACAGTAGTGGAGCAATTCAAGAGGCAGTTTGGGAGATTAATCAAAGTGTAGATCCGGATTTGGAGTCGCTCATCCAATTCGAGAGAAAAGGGTGTACATGTTTTATTTTCATTATTCTTTCATTGTAATTGATTTCCTAGATTGTTTTAAATATGAACATGTTTAGCTAGACTGATTTAATCCATTGGGATTTCTTTACTATGTTGGCTTGATATTATATTGTTGGATTGTTTGAGTTGGTTTTGTATTCTTCTTGTTTTCAGTATTAATAAGATTATGCATTATTCATGAGACGTTGTGAATTGTGATGTTTAGATTGCTTTATGAGATTGAGAAATCCATTTGGCAATTGGAATTTTGAATAACAAGAACTGGTTAATAATCGCTTAGAGATAAGGATAATTAACTAGCCGGATTAAGAATTAACAAAGCTTAATAGAGGCGGATTAAAGCTTAATGCTAATTTAAGAATCAATCGTTAGGAAGAGATTCCAACTTTAGGTTATTAGGTTTAGGAATTCGGTTATCTCGAGAGAGAAACCGAATTGATTAAGAATAGATCCACGGGTAGCATAATTAGACTCACCGATCCTTTATCTTTTGTTTGATTGCCAACTAGTTTAGATTCTCTTTGGGTTTATCTTCTTGTCTTGATTATTTCACTTATCAATTACTCCTGCATCTCCCTCGGAACTTAGCTCGTAGTTAATAGTTAGTTTAGAATTTATTCATCATCCATTTTAGGTTAATATAACAAAGAACAAAGAAGTAACTCTGGGCTTTTGCTTTCCCGAGGAATACGACCTTGATACTCGCCATTAGTGCTAGACTGCATCGATAGGTACACTGCCTTAGATTGTAGCTAACACAAGTAGCACCCATCATAGGTTAATATAATAAAGAACAAAGGAGTAACTCTGGGCTTTCGCTTTCCCGAGGAATACGACCTTGATACTCGCCATTAGTGCTAGACTGCATCGATAGGTACACTGCCTTAGATTGTAGCTAACACGAGTAGTAATGAATGAAATACATAAAAGAGTGTGTGGGCCTCATATGAGCGGAATTGGGTTAACCAAGAAGATTATGCAGCAAGGCTATTAATAATTGACAATGGAAAAGGATTGTATAGCATTAGATCTTTCTTTGAGTCTCTATTTCGTTATCTTCTACTACAAATCTGCTCTTGCTGATCTCCCTTACGAATCGAGCTGCACAACTTGATGTCTCCTTGGCCTTTTGCAACTTGGGGTATCGACATTATTGTAGAAATGAAGGGAATCCGATTGAAACCTTGATCCAAGTCTCCTTTTCCCTTGGTTCCAGCTCAGAAAACCCTTAGAGAGAGAAATATTAGGGTTTTGGGACGTTCTCCCCTTCTCTCTTTCTTTCCTCTTGCTTTTTCTTTTTAATTAATTCCCCCTGTCACCGCCAACACGGCCGTGTTGGGAACACGGTTTGGTGTTCCTGGCCATATTACTCTCTGTGACCGTGCTCCCTAAAAACTTCTTCTTCTTTGATGTTTGACGCACCTAACACGGCCGTGTTGGTGCCCGTGTTGGGAACACGGCCAGTGTTGAAACCAACACGGCCATGTTCAGCTTCCTCATGCTCGTACTTAGCTTGTTTCGGCAGCTTTGACGTCCAATTATGCTCCAATTCTTCCCTTTATCATTGTTTGACTTCTTTTGAACCTAATGCACACAAACAGACGCATAGGGTGAATGTTGGGACCAATTCACATCCAAATGTCCATAAAATCAATCTTAAAAATCCCATTTAGATGTGTGTATTTCACACATCAAATAACCCCACACTTAGCTCATTGCTTGTCCTCAAGCAATCAAAAGTAAAATAAGGAAAATAAACCACTAAGGAACAATACTTAAACTGACAGACAAGCTAGAGAGCTCCTGCACATATCCTTAACAAGCGTAAGTCAAACAAAAAGAAATGAAGCAATCAATTCAAGTATCACAACCAAGATGCCAATAATTCGCAAAATACTGTCTCAACAAAATTATTCAGAACCAACTCCTCACCAGATTCACTCTAAGTCACTCAAAGTGTTTAAAGAATAGTGTTAAATCACTCAATGCATCAAATACTGCCTTACTTACTAAATGCTTGCTCTTAAATCCTACTCCTACCACTTATGGAGAGTCAACAACCATGTCAAGAGGTCTTTATAAGGGTTGTAATGGGGATTAGGTAAGGGTAGGTAGATTTGGTTAGAGTTGAACCTATGGTGTTCTACAATGAAATACATGACCTGCACACAAGTCACAATGATCACAAGGGGTAAACAATGGACAGTAGTCCAATGTGGGAAATAGGAATCAAGTCAAAATGTTTAGCTCACTTACTTTCTTTCTTTTCATCACCTTTCCCTCTTATTCTTCTATTTCTTTTTTTCTTTTTTTTTTCATAAGGGAAGAACATTCACATAATAGAGTGAATTTCTTTTGGATTGAAGAAAGCTGCTATAAGATTCCACACTATTCCCAAGACAAAAATTCCCAATAAAAACAATTCATGTGCAGAATCATAACCCAAAGCAGAATAAAACTAAGTGGTAATGAAATATGATAAAAAAAATGGTGAAAGAGAGGGTTATCTACAGAATCAATAAACGAATGAAGGCTATTTGGCTAGAATGAAAAACCTAAGTGCCTTTATCATACCAAAGTGTTAAACTCTCCTTGTGGCCCTTATAAGCATTACCGAGCAAGTTCTAAAAGTAAAGACAGTAATTGGCACTCTCAACAAGAAATAAATACAAGCATATAAAGTGTATGCTTACAATTTAGGCTCAATTTCTCACAAGTGTTTTTTTGAGTAGGTTCCAAACAAAAATCATCAAAATAGAATTAGATAAACTGAAGCAACTTAGTACAAAACTCAAACTAATTATCTTACATTCTTCTGCAAGACTTAAAACTATTGGTTTTACCCGATTACATAGACATAAACAGGATTTCCAAACGCAAGTCAACAGTAAAAGCATCGAAACAAAGTGAAAAACTTTCAAAATTTTTTTAAAAAATTGCACAAAGAATAAATAAATAACTGAGATGGGATAATTGAAATGCGATATATACACTAGAAAAGGATATGAATTTCATATACAAATCAATAAAACATGAAAGCAAGTGTATATTAATATCACCACCCCACACCTGAAGGACACACTGTACTCAGTGTACAAAATATAAGAAATGCAAAAGGAAAAAGAAATAATACTGCCCTGACTATAGCTCCGGGGTGAAAAGAGGTGCATCATTAGGGATATCAGGGCGCTGGCTAGTCTGTGGTAGAGGAGTGGCAGCTCTCTGAGGGTTAGAAGTAGTGTCACATGCAGGAGCAAAAACCAACTGTAAAACCTAATCACCTAAGTTCACATAATTCAAACAAAAATTAATACCCAAAATGGAAAGAAAAAAAAAATGAAAACTAAAGAATTAAAACAAAAATAAAAGAAACAAGCTTCTTTAAATTCATAACCTGGACTTTATTCTTTTCTTTGAATCAGAAATGGAGCGCCCAATTCACACGCTCCTCCATATCTAGTGACCCTCCAAGGTAATGCTTCAACCTCTGCCCATTAACCTTGAAATTTCCCTTTTCTGGATGATGCACTTCAACCGTACCATAAGGGAAGACTTGCGTCACTATAAATGGCCCCGACCAACGACTCTTCAGCTTCTTTGGAAATAAACGGAGACGAGAGTTAAATAACAACGCACTATCTCCTACGTTACGCTCCTTCAAATTTTTCAATCGCTTGTCATGCCATTGTTTGGTCTTCCCCTTGTAGATTGTTGAATTTTCATAGGCTTGTTGACGCCACTCCTCTAGCTCGTTTATTTGCCACTGCCTTTGTCTACCTGCGCTATTCAAATCAAAGTTAAACGATTTAAGTGCTCATAACGCTTTATGTTCTAGCTGCACAGGTAAATGACAACCTTTTCCATACACAAGCCTAAAGGGAATGAACCCTGTAGAAGTCCTGTAGGCAGTTCTAAATGCCCATAAAGCATCATCTAGCTTTATAGTCCAATCTTTCCTACTAGCTCTTACAGTCTTCTCTAAAATGCGCTTAAGCCCCCTATTAGTAACCTCTACTTGCCCACTCGTTTGTGGGTGATAAGGCGTGGAGAATTGTTGAGATACTCCATATCTTTTAAGCACTTTCTCAAGTTGAGAATTACAGAAATGGGTTCCCCTATCACTAATTAATGCTCAAGGTGTTCCAAACCTAGAGAATAGTCTCTTAAGGAACCTCACAACTACCCTAGCATCATTAGTAGGCAAGGCTTGTGCCTCAGGCCATTTAGAAAAATATTCAACAGCCACCATTATATACTTGCATCCATACGAAGAAGGAAAAGGAGCCATAAAATCAATGCCCTAAACATCAAAAATTTCCAACACTTGTATACTATATTGGGGCATTTCATCTCGGGCAGAAATATTACCTGACCGTTGGCATGCATCACAAACCTGGACATATGCTCGTGCATCCTGGAAGATAGTCGGCCAATAAAAGCTAGCATCCATAACCTTCCTGGCCATATGGTTTGCGACTTAGTGTCCACCAACCAGTCCCTCATGACAATGCTTGAGAATTTGAATGATCTCCTCCCCATATACACACCTCTTGATAATTTGATCTGCACAAATTCTAAACAAGAAGGGGTCGTCCCAAATGTAATACTTCAAATCAGCAAAGAATTTCTTCTTTTGCTGGCCTGTCATACCCTTTGGGAGTACCCTTGCAGCCAAATAATTTGCACAATCAGAAAACCAAGGAATAGCATTTGCCACCTGCATTGAGCATAGGTGCTCATCCGGAAAGAAGTCATCGATCTCTTTCTCATTAAGCTACTCCAAGTGCGGGTTCTCTAATCGAGAAAGATGGTCTGCTGCAAGATTTTCAGCTCCTTGTTTGTCCTTAATTTCCAAGTCAAATTCCTGTAATAGAAGAACCCAACGAATCAATCTTGGCTTAGAATCATGCTTTGAAAATAAATACCTTAAAGCAGAATGATCCGTGTAAACAATTGTCTTTGACAGCACAAGATAGGAACGAAATTTTTCAAAAGTGAACACGACAGCTAGGAGCTCCTTCTCTGTGGTTGTATAGTGTTCTTGGGCATCCATAAGCATCTTGCTAGTATAGTAAATAGGCTGGAATTTCTTTCCTTGCGCTGGCCTAAAACAGCTCCAACTGCAAAATCACTAGCATCGCACATAAGCTCAAAGGGCAGCTCCCAATCAGGAGAAACCATGATGGGAGCCGTGGTTAGTTTTTCCTTTAATAACTCAAAAGCTCTTAAACAATCGTCATCAAATTCAAAAGGTATATCTTTTACTAGCAATTGAGTTAAAGGCCTAGCAATCTTAGAAAAGTCCTTAATGAACCTTCTATAGAACCCTGCATGCCCTAAGAAACTTCTAACGACTAGCAAAGTATGGGAGGTAGTTTACTTATAACTTCTACTTTAGCTCTATCTACTTCCAACCCTGCATGTGACATTTTATGTCCTAAGACTATACCCTCCTGGACCATAAAATGACATTTTTCCCAATTTAACACAAGGTTAGCTTCAATACACCTAGCTAACATCCTTTCCAAATTTTGCAAACAATGGGAAAAGATTTAGAATCGGAGAAGTCATCCATGAAGACCTCCATTAACTCCTCTATCATGTCATGGAAAATGGCCATCATACACCGCTGAAAGGTCGCAGGCGCATTACACAAGCCAAACGACATCCTCCTATAGGCAAAAGTGCTATAAGGACAAGTGAATGTCGTCTTCTCTTGGTCTTCTGGTGCTGTGGGAATCTGAAAATAACCAGAAAAATCGCATCGAAACAATAATACTTATGGCCCGAAAGCCTCTCAAGCATTTGATCGATAAAGGAAGGGAAAGTGGTCCTTTCGGGTTGCGTCATTCAAGCGTCGATGAGTCTATGCAAAGCCCATTACCGTTCGTGTAGGGATCAACTCCTCCTTTCATTTTTCACCGTTATGCCCCTTTCTTGGGAACCACCGCAGGACTCACCCAAGCCTTTGTAAAATAGGGTAAATTAAACCTGCATCAAGAAGTTTAATTACCTCCTTTTTAACCACCTCTTTCATATGAGGGTTCAACCGCCTTTATGGCTGCACCGCCGGTTTGAACTCATCCTCCATCAAAATCTTATGAAGGCGGTAACTCGGGTTTATTCTTGGTATGTCAGTCGTCTTATATGCAAATGCCTTTGCATACCTTCTCAAAATACACAGCACCATCTCCCTCTCCTCAGGTGTGAGATGAGCGGAAATAATAACCGGTAGGTGCTTTGCTTCATCTAGGTAGGCATATATTAAGTGCGCTGGCAACTCTTTCAACTCAAGAACGGGCGGCTCCTCTAAAGAAGGCTTCAGCTTATTTACTCCTGACCTGTCGAGATCAACAAAACCATCAGCCTTTTCATCATTAACATAAGCAGCTAATAAGTGCTCTAGCTGCTCCAACACTTGTTCATTGGATAAATTCTCCTCATTTTCCTGCATTGCCACTTGCAAAGGATCATCAATCATTATTTCCTATAATTGAGATTCCACAATATCATTGATAAAATCAATCGAACAGACAGTACCATCATGCTCATATGGGCATCTCAAGGATTTAGTCAAATCAAATGTAATGCTCTCATCATCTACCCTAAGTTCCAGCTTTTCGCTACTAACATCTATCAAAGCTTTAGATGTAGCTAAAAATGGTCTACCTAGGATCAATGGGACATCATTCTCACCATTCATATCCATGACAACAAAATCCATATAAAATATGAATTTGTTAACTTTAACTAGCACATCCTCTATAATCCCTTTGGTGCCATGATTACATCGCTAGTTGTATACTCATCCTAGTAGGAGTTAGCTTAGAAGTGCTTAGTCCTAACTCCTCAAACAATGAACTAGGCATCAAATTGATGCTAGCTCCTAAATCAGCTAATGCTAGCAATTTCAATTATCCCCAATCAAACAAGGTATAGTAAAACTCCCTGGATCGCATCGTTTGACCAGAATCTTGCTCTGAAACACTGCTGAGCATTCTGCATTCAAGGTCACCAATCCCAAATCCTCTAACTTCCTCTTGTTGCTTAGAATTTCTTTTAAAAACTTCGCATACTTTGGCATCTGCTAAATAACTTCAACAAAAGGCAAGTTAATCCGTAATTGTTTAAAAAGATCTAAAAATTTACCGAATTGCTGATCAACTTTATCCTGCTTGAGTTTTGCAGGATATGGAATGGGAGGTTGGTATGGCCTCGAGGGGACCTTCTTCAAATCCTCCTTCTCTTCAACTGCTCCCTTTTCTTTCTCCTCAGGCTTGTCTTTCTTTTTCGACTCATCCACCTGACATCAGAATCATCATTAGTGAAAGGCTTAGATGGACTAGGAAGTTCCTTACCTGATCTCAAAGTAATTGCTTTGGCATGCTCCCTTGGATTAGACTCATGTTACTTGGGCGTGCTGCCTTCGACCATCATCCTGAAGCGCCCAATTTGAATTTCTAAGTTCTGAATTGAAGCTTGTTGATTCCGAATGGCGGTGTCCATTTGTTAAAATCATTCTCTGAAGTTGCAATGAACTTCGTCATCAACTCTTCCAAGTTAGGCTTCTTCTCTTGACTACCTCTTGGTTGATGGGAACAAAATGCATAGGTTCTGCGGATGCAACCTCGATATCTGGTGGACCTTGGTTATTGGAATTCCTCCATCCAAAATTAGGATGATTCCTACACCTGGGTTGTATGTATTCTTTGTAGGGATCATTCGCCCCACCGCATAATCAACATGCTCAACGTTAGAAACATTAGTAGGCTTAGAAGATGCAAACATACCTCTCGCTTTACAATTGGCACTTGAGGCTGGGCCGCATCTGAAGTTGTTCTATCTTTTTGGAAAGTAGCTCTACTTGTGCCGCCAAGGCTGCTATAGGATCTGCCTCAGCCTGATATACAACGGGCTTTGGACCTCTATCTCGTGGATTTTGCCACTGATAAGTGTTGGTGGCCATCTCTTCTATCAAATCCTGGGCTTGCTCAGGTGTTTTGCTATTGATAGCTCCCCCTGCAGCTGCATCTACCATTTGTCTAGTGGCTGTATTCATGCTACTATAGAATGTCTGCACTTGCATCCAGAGAGGAAGACCATGGTGTGGGCAACACCTTAACAAGTCCTTGAAGCGCTCCCAGGCTTTGTACATCGATTCTCCTTCACCCTGCACAAAGAAGATATGTTATTTTGCATTTGAGCAGTCTTAGCAAGAGGAAAATACTTATTCAAAAAATTTTCAGCCAAAGAAGTCTAGGTAGTGATCATTTTCGGTGGCAAGGACTGCAGCCATCTTTTCGCTCTATCCCTCAAGGAAAAAGGAAACAGCCTCAACCGTATGGCATCATCAGTTATTCCATTAATCTTAAAGGTATCACATATTTCCAAAAAGTTGGCGATATGCTCATTTGGATCTTCGCTAGCCAATCCTCCAAATTGCACCATATTCTAGATCATCTGGATTACATTTGGCTCTATTTCAAAATTATTGGCCGCCATGGGAGGCCTCACTATCCCAGTTTGCATCCCTGCTAGAGAGGGCCTAGCAAACTCGTACATGGTCTTTTCATCATTACCTCCATTTGCATTGTGGTTCTCCATCTCACTAGTTTTACGAACAAGAA